>NC_089845.1:40990832-41308566 GCF_035609145.1 Eleutherodactylus coqui
AGAGGAAAACATCCCCCTGTAGTGACAGAAGGCACTGAAAGAGCTGATCTGCATCTGCTAAGACCCTGCAGCTCTGCCATAGCAGGGAGCACCCAGTGGTAATGTGATTACCACTTTCTCTTCTACTTATTGAGCAATATGTAGCTTGCAAGAGAGAAGGCAGAAGCAGTTAAAAATCACTTCTGCCTTCTCCTCTGGGCCCTCGGCTGTTACTGACAGCCAAGGACCTGAACTGCTTCAGCTACATATCAGGAGCAGGAGCTTTACTCCTGTGCTGTGTTTTTACTGTGGGCCGGAATTATAGCTCAAAACCAAGTGTCATATATTTACGGTGCTTGGTCCTTAATGGGTTAAAAAGGCTACGGATCTAAAAACCTCACTTCTTAAGCCCTTGCCTGTGGGAAGGAATTAATGTGAATGACCTATTCAGCCTAGGTAGCCGGCTCAAGGTTGACTCAGCCTTCCATCCTTCCGGGGGCGGTATAATGAGTACCCAGCTTGCTGGGGGGTAAAAAGATGACTGGAGAAGGCAATGGCAAACCACCCGACAAAAACAGTCTGTCACCTGAGGAGTCAGTCATGACTCGGTGCTTGCACCAGGGGACTTTACCTATACCTATTCGACCAAGTCAGCACTCATGGGCGCAGTGTCATGTAGTGCAGTATTGTCACAACTACCTATTTAGAACAACAGCAGCTTATTACAAGGGAATGGGAATAGATTATAAGAACACAGGTGAAGTAAATGAGCACTGAGCTCTGTGATTGGCTGCAGCAGTCGGTGCCATTTGGCACACAAGTTAACTGCAGCCTGTAAGCAGTACGTCACAGGGAGGGAAGACCGGTGGCTTCGATGCAGGAGTTGCAAGGGAGTCGAGAGAGGTGAGCATATGTATATAAAAATTAAATACCTTGAACAACCCCTTTAAGAATCTGCAAGCCTTAGAGCAATAAAACCAGGAAAAACTGATTACTAAATAGCGGCATGAGAACACACCCTACTTATCACGCAGCCTCGATAACCTATTTTACTATAGTTTAGTCATTATCTACCTTGCGTTTATATGCAATGACTCGAATAAGTCAACATTAGATTGGCGAATTTGAAAAGAGAGTCACTCACTACTTTTATTCCGTACTTTTCACATCGTCATGATGATAATGAACATTTTCAGATCATCATACTTATATACTCTGCCATAAAGAACCAATAGCTTTTACAATGCTTTAGCTTCTGACTAGTTTAAGCCATTAAGGACCAAGCACTGTAAATATACAGCACTTTGTCCCGGGCTTAAAGCCCAGCTCTATGGAAAATTACGGCAGGGATTAAAGCCTCCGCTTCTGCAATCAATCAGAAGCAGGATGTGTTGCCAGCTGTTAGTCACAGCTAATAACCCAGAGGAGGAAGGAAAAGTGGGTTTTAACTCTTTCTGCCTCCTCCTTTACTTAGTACACATCGCTTAATAAAAAAGTGAAAGTGGAAATCTTTCTTTCACTACGCGAGCCGGCAGTCAGTGACCGCCAGGTGACCTCTGGCACAACAGGGCTACAGGGTCCGAGCAGACCCTGATCAGCTCTACCAGTGACTAATGTCACTACAGGGGATGTTTCTCTCTATAACTGGATGCCCCAGCTACAGTGGGAAAGTGTCAAATAAAAAAAACTCAAAAACATGTGAATATCCCCCAGAGGTCTTATATGATGTCATGGGAGACATAGATAGTAAACAACATAATTATATAAATAAGTAAAACAAAATTACAGAATAAAACAACAATATATACATAAGAAAGAAAATAACCCAAAGTTGATGCCAACCAAAATCTGCACTATATGTGCCCAATAATCCCAAACTATACATATTATATATCAAAACATCCGAAACAAAATGAGAAACCCGTCCCCCTACTTTATGTTAGCGTAAATATACTAATTAAAAAAAAATAACTATAAATGTTAAAAGATCATTTTATTTAGCTTTTTACCCCCAATAAAACTAAGAGACTGGAAAAAAAACAGGAAAAAAGATATAAAATCGCCCTATATGCCACAGAAAAAAAAGCAGCAAAAATAATTTTGGTAGCTAAAGGAAAAAAAATAGGACAGTAAAACCCCCACATGGGTAAAATCCCTCAAAAGTGTCTGGTCCTTAAGGTACAAAACAGCCTGGTCTATAAGGGGGTTAAATAAACTATTACTCTGGAGCTACGGGCATAAAGCTTCTCCTTGAGGAAAGAGCCTAGTTGGTGTGTTGAGTCTTATATAAGCCATGCAATGCTCCCTGGGAAAAAGTATGCAAATAGGGGATGAAAAAGTACCTTTACAGTGCCATATATTGGAAAGTGACTTCCCTATAAGTCAATATTCGACTTTTCAACAAGTCTTTACATGATTATGGAGATAAGCCAAACCCGAGTCTTCTCCAGAAGGAAAAGACAAAGGCAAGGAGGCTATATTGAGGTGTTTGCCCCTTGTAAGTGCAGAGCAAGGTATTGGTTGGCTGGATGGGAGTCTGGGACTACATGTGGATAGTTGTTGCAACCTGTGCATAACTTTTTTTTACCCAATGTTTTTGTGCTGGTGTCCATATTAATTAGATGTTTGATGTCTAAGTACGCAAATTCCACTGGTTAGGGGACAGTGTTGATGTCTATGGGAGCCATTAAACACTTCTGGTTGTATTATTTCCCTCATAGAACATTAGTGTAGATGATTATACTTTCTCTCTTTCACTGGACGTGTTTTGTGTTTTAGCTGCTTTAGGCATGGGAAGTCAACAGCCGGCCTTGCTTGTACTGTGCTCTGTTCTGGAACCTCTTACTAGGAAAATGTGTACTCCATGAACACCTCTTACTGGGAAAAGGTGTGCCCCAAAGAACCTACAATATACCTGGAACTACAGCAGCTGCTACAAATAGTAGCTCTATAACAAACTTGTCCAGCTGAGAAGTTTTTGAAACTTTTTTTCTGTGGAACACAAGTGACTTACTTATTATTCAGATTTGGAGCAGATAGTCGTTAGTTTTATTATTATTTATTTGTAATGCCAATTGCAGACGAGCCGCGGGTCGGACCGTTTCCATGGAAGCCGTCCGTGCGGATTCCGAGGTTATGTGTGGGGTGCTATTATTTAGATACAAATATTCAGGAAGAGGAAGAAATACAGTTTTTCCTCCTCGTTTTTTTTTCATGATCTGTTTAATGGTAGTTTGTTCAATTACTATTTACTCCTAGTTTACGCCAATATTTCTGCCTAGTAAGTCATGCCCATGTTTGGCTTAAAGGGGTTGTCCCGCGCCAAAACGGCTTTTTTTTTTTTCAATAGGCCCCCAGTTCGGTGCGAGACAAACACAAGGGATTGGTTAAAAAAAAAAAAAAGTTTAGTACTCACCCGAATCCCCGCTCTGCGGCGACTTCTTACTTACCTTACCAAGATGGCCGCCGGGATCTTTACCCACGATGCACCGCGGGTCTTCTCCCATGGTGCACCGTGGGCTCTGTGCGGTCCATTGCCGATTCCAGCCTCCTGATTGGCTGGAATCGGCACACGTGACGGGGCGGAGCTACTCGATGATGCGTAGAAGGGGGCGGGGCCAGAACGCTGCTCATGCCGAGACCCAAGAGAAGGGAGAAGACCCTTCTGCACAAGCGCGTCTAATCGGGAGATTAGACGCTGAAATTAGACGGCACCATGGAGACGGGGACGCCAGCAACGGAGCAGGTAAGTGAATAACTTCTGTATGGCTCATAATTAATGCACGATGTATATTACAAAGTGTATTAATATGGCCATACAGAAGTGCTGAACCCCACTTGCTGCCGCGGGACAACCCCTTTAAAGAATGGCTGCAGAAACACAATAGACTGCAATACTGATGTCTCTATTGGGACTGTAAAAATAAGTGAAAAAAGGGTTTTTTATTTTTATAAAAATATATATGTATTAAAAGTTTAAATAAAATATAAATGTTGTATCGCCACATTTGGAAATGTCCAATCTATTAAAATAATACTCATTCGTGCACAGTGAAGGCCATTAGAAAAAAAATGCACAACAGCAAAATTATACTTTTTCTGGTTAACCAATCGTCAAGATAAAATGTTATTAAAAGTGATCAAAAAGACACTTATACTCCAAAATGGCACCAATAGACGCTAGGTAATTCCACAAAATAACAAGCCCATTGCTCAGAAGATAGCAACGCAAAGTTTTAAAAGTACGACAACTCACAAAAAACTATATACATTTGGTATCGCTGTGATTGTACTGATACACAGAATAAAGTTAATACATTAAATGTCACTTCTGCTGCACCTGTATGCCATAGAAGCACCCCCCACTATCCCCATACATACTGTAGATCACTGATAACCGTATGTAAACAAAAGGTGTAATTATATTGGCGCTATATAAATAAAGATTATTATTATTAATTATGTTTTTTCCATTTCACCACGATTTGTTTTACGTCTTTCAGTATATTATATGGCACATTAAATAGTACCACTGAAAAGTACAATTTCTGCCTCAAGAAGTAAGCCTGGCTGTGTCGACAGAAAAATAAAAAAGTTATGATTTTTTTAAAATGAGGAAGAGAAAACAAAAATGAAATTTAAAAAAATGGCCAAGTCCCCAACAGGTTAAATGCACTTACCTCCCTTAGCTTTAGATGCAACCCCTATAGATAGATAGTACTCAACCAAGTACAGATATTTTTTAGTAATGGTGCAAAAGTAAATAAGGTTGGGTAGAAAAGACTAAAATGGATTACTGTGGGTAATTATTGTATGTTTGTGATACTGTACATTCTGCGTGCCAGGAACATATAATGCCTGAGCAGCTGATCTACATGCAAAACCTGTTCCTGTCACATCAGATGAGTGTATACGGAGTTTTGTGCACTTTTTGGGGAGGAGTCTTTGTAATTCTTTGTTACTTTTGCAGTTTTTCTGTTTTCTCATTTTATTTATTTATGATTCCTTGAATATTTTACTATATCGATGTATTTTAATATGGGGGCACAGGTTTGCAGAGAACACTGTGGGGGGGAGTTTATCTACCCATTTGTACTATAATTATTGGTGGAAGAAGTCAGAAATCTTATCACACATAACATTTGCAGAAAAATGTGTGACTTTTCTCATTTTTATGCCACTCTCTAGTTTCGAGAAAAGTGGGTGGGGTTTAGCTGAAGACAGTGTCGCCTCCCACAGTCTGACAAACTCATTATATTTTACAATAAAAAGCTTTGTTGTAAAAGCTTTAAAGGGGTTGTCCCACGAAAGCAAGTGGGGGTATACACTTCTGTATGGCCATATTAATGCACTTTGTAATGTACATCGTGCATTAATTATGAGCCATACAGAAGTTATACACTTACCTGTTCCGTTGCTAGCGTCCTCGTCTCCATGGTGCCGTCTAATTTCAGCGTCGGTCTTCTCCCTTCTGAATGGGGCCGCTCGTGCCGGAGAGCTGCTCCTTGTAGCTCCGCCCCGTCACGTGTGCCGATTCCAGCCAATCAGGAGGCTGGAATCGGCAATGGAACGCACAGAGCCCACGGTGCACCATGGGAGAAGACCTGCGGTCCACCGTGGGTGAAGATCCCGGCGGCCATCTTAGCAAGGTAAGTAAGAAGTCACCGCAGCGCGGGGATTCGGGTAAGTACTATCCGTTTTTTTTTAAAAAAAACCCTGCATCGGGTTTGTCTCGCGCCGAACGGGGGGGCTATTGAAAGAAAAAAAACCCGTTTCGGCGCGGGACAACCCCTTTAAGTGCTGATGAATAAGTTGGCACTATGCAAGTAAAGATTATTATCTTTGTAAGTCATAGCTTTGGTAATCAATGGGAGCTGCACCTGTAATAGCAGGCTGGGGTTCCATTGATTTCAATCAGAGCTGCACCTGCAATTACGAGTGTCGGCCACTACACAGGAGTCGGAGCAGTAGCTTCCACTCCGACCCTGATGTATCGCAGCAGGCGGTACCTGAAAACCCCCTGTAAGGCCTAATGCACAGGGGCGGATTTTTGCTGCGGGATCTGGAGCGGGCATCCACCTCTGGATTCCGCAGCAATAACCCTCCATACCACGCAGAGGAAAAATGATTCTTCAGGCACATGAGCGGAAACCAATTGCTGAAATACGGATGAAAAATCGCAGCATGCTCCATTTTACTGCGGTTTCTGCATGAAGTCAATGGAAGCTGTTTGACCCGCGGCTGCTAGATTCTGCAGGAAAAGCAGGAGTTTAAAAAACAATCTGTACTGCGCATTTCCGATGCCGTGTGGACCATCCGCAGTACAGAGAAGCCAGAAGAAGAGGGGTGTGCACAGATGCCGCCGCCTGCACACATAGGTATGCAGGGTCACCCGTCGCTGTCATGGACAGATTCCATGCATGCCATGTGCATTCGGTCTAACTAGTACAGCAACATCATTTTTATAAAGTCATTGTCCAAGTCAAAAAAATATCAACAGTCTTGTGTTTACAGCTCATAATTCTTATATAAATGCATAAAAAGGAAAATTCACTTTCCAACATTTCTCCATTATCTCTTGGCCAATGATGCAATCCACTTACTCATTAGGTGGGCATGGGGTAGAATCTAGAAACTGATGTTTATTCTGTAACATTTGGTTTGTATTAAATCAATCATACAATTGTTTTTTGGCTAATCTGCAATAGGCCGATCAAAAAGGAAAAAGAGCAATTCGAGATTGGTTCCTATAGTCCATTACAAGGGAATTCCTAAACAAGTATTATGATAGAACAGAATCACAGAGCCCTAATATCTGTTACATTGTAGATCACATTTCACAGCTTCGCAGTTACTTATGTAACTAGTGTGTAACCAATGTGCTACTGCTGGATTTCGTCATGGTGGATACATTTATTTAGTCAGGATGATGCACTGCTGTGGCCTATGACATTGGAGTAAAGGTACCTTTATACGGGAAGACTATTGGCGGAGTAATCACTCAAACAAGTGAATGCAAACAAAAATCCCCCCATGTAAATCAGCCACCAACTGAGTGACAGGCAGTAATTCCCACGTTATTGGCTTCAGTTCACTGGTTGATGAAAAGTTGCCCAGTGTAAAGGCATAGACTTTGGAATTTGAACAATTTGTGAATGTCTCTCTGTCTTTCACTATTTTCCATATTTGTTTCTACTTTTTCACTTTACAACTACTTTATCTTAGGCCTCGGTCAGACGGGCTTTTTTTCGCGCGATTTGCACATCGCATAATGGATGTGCATCCGCAAATCACGTGACGGGGCCGACGATTCACTGAAAAATCTGCACCTAGGCGCATTTTATCGTCGCAGCAAAACGGCCGTCCGACCTGAGAAAAATCGCCATGCGCATCAAAATGCGCATGAAATCTTGGACTGGCCGGAACTTTTTCGTCGTGCATGTAATCCCCCCCCCCCCCCTCAAAAAAAGCCGTTTGGCCGGGTTGTGACACGCTATTTCTCTTCTATTGTGCGCTAAAGTAGCGGCGCGAACATTTTGTTCATTTATAAAATACACATTGCAAAGATTTGATAAGATAACCTCTTGCCCCGATATTACGACCAGCTTGTCAGACTTTGCCATTTCATTCAAGTAATCACTTCCTAAAAGACTATGCACTCGCGCAGATGCTCGCCAGCGAAAAAACGCAGCTAGTTGCAGTAGATGCCTTTGGTGCGCACAATTAAACGCAGAACGCAGTTAGGTACGTTCTGCGAATTGTTGTGTCCTATAATTTATCACACATCCGCATAAGAAACGGACATGTGACCGATCCCATTGCGAACCATTGGGTCTATATATATGCCAATCGCATACGCATGCGCAAATCACACAAAAAAAACGCCCGTCTGACCGAGGCCTTAGGGTGTTTTCACATGGGCGAGAAAATTGCGCGATTTTCGCCTGATGGGAGGGTGAGTAAAAAAACTGATTTTGAAACCAATGGACTATAATGGTTTCCTCCCCATCTGCGATGTTTTCACTGATGCAGTTTTCAGAGAACAAGAATCGCGGAATGCTCTATCTTTCTGCGATGTGCAAAGCCTTAGATGTGCTCTGAAGAAGTCTTATAGGCGGGAATGAGAGGTTCGAATTAAAGGGGCGCCTAATTTGATTTCATTAGCGGAGGATTGAGATGAGATAAGTGTGGTAGACTAGGATGAGGGAAGCAATATAGGGGGGCGCTGCGCTGTGGAGGGCTTCGTGGATAAAGGTAGTGAGTTTAAATTGAATTCTGTATTTAACGGCAGCCAGTGCAGTGACCGGCACAGGGCGGAGGCGTCCAAGTAGCGCCTGGACAGGAAGATGAGCCTGGCCTCCCCATTCAGGATGGATTGGAGAGGGGAGAGTCTGCTGCGGGGAAGGATGATCAGCAGCGGATCACAATGATCACCATGTTAACAATGGATTCCACAAAGGATGCCAAGAGACACCTCACAGAAGATGTCATGATAGTCTTTTATTTGAACACATATAACACGTTGCAATCTCAAGTTGGGATCTTCATCAGATATAAAATTGATGACACAAGTCCACTTAAAGACAAATTAGTACCAATTAAGGTAAAGATGGATGTGAACATCCTAAAGAAGGCATAAAGAATGTTCAATCACAAGGCCAATGAAATCAATGAACACTTGATGTACAGTATATATACCCACCGGTTTCATAGCTCATAATTAAAAGCTCTTTCAAATACCTCTTAATAAAGCTGGAGAAGCGAGCCTCACTCTTCTCAAGTAACTGCATTCTTGTCCGAGCGTGCTCGGGAGGGCGGTGGGGGTGAGCGGTGGGTGGCAGGGTGTAGCGGGGGAGAGAGAGAGATCTCTCTCCTACTCTCTACCCGCTACCCCCCACTATTCCCCGCTGCCCCACCGAGCACGCTCAGACAAGAATGCAATTACTCGAGAACAGCGAGGCTCGCTCGAGTAACTGACCTATCCGAGCGTTCTCACTCATCTCTAATAATTAATCATAAAACCAATAACATCCATCAACGCCTGCATGAACAGTAAATATACCCTCTGGATTCATGTCTTGTTGTTAGAAGGTCTATGTGAAACATCAGCTTGAGATACCTCTTCATATAGTTGGTATAGGTATATATATGTACACATACAGTTCACAGCTTAAACAGATGGGCATGACAATCACGGTCGCATAACGGGCCGAACCAAAACCCTTTATTTCAATGGTTTACTTTTCATTTTTGCGCTAATGGTATGTGCGAGAAAAGATAGGACTTGCTACGTGCAGGAAAGATAGGGCAGGACTTATCTTTCCACTTTTTTTTTCAAACTTGTGTGCACTAACGCAGAGTTTGAATGGTCCGTGAACAAAACAAAAAAAAACCCTGGCTCATGCGCAGCTATGCTCCATAGTGGGGAGTGTAATTGTGCATACGCCCATGTGTTTTTGCCCTTACTAAGACTTATTTATCACGTCATCTTCTGTGCCATATCTATTGGCACCCATTGTGGAATTCATTGTCATCCATTGTGGTCATTGGAAAGTGGTCAGATATCAAGGAGCTTCAAACTAGTTCTTTGTGAAATGCCTCTCCTATAGATGAATTATTTACTATCTTTACTGGTGCAGCGCGCTACGTAGTTATTGTAGCTCATCTGCAATAGTAGACAATGGGCTATGCAAATAGCGTGAGACACCAAGTGAAAATTTGGAATGTTAAACAAACAGATGTGGCATGCCGAATGTTTGTCACCTGTCCCATCTGTACTATTTATTGGCCATGCATGGACTCCGGCAGTTCTAGTAGACAGTACAGCAGCAACCCATGGTTTATTGTACGGTCCGAGCCTACACAGCCACTGTGCTCAGAGCAAAGCAGCACCAGGTGAATGTATTGCTTTAGCTGCACTCACATTGGTACTTTTGTGCCTTTGTCTGTTTGTTTCCACCTGTTCCGTCTCGTTTACATCCACATTTGAGGTTCCGTTCTGAAGCTCCGTCGCTTATTTCTGCTACTTAATCCTGTAATTCCAGCAAAATGCCGGACTGGTGGTCGGAAATGAAATTACACTCAATAGGGGTCCGTTCTGCGCCATTCAGTTCCATCATAAGACAAACTCTTGCAGTCGGGGGGGGGGGGGGGGCAATTTCCTGCCCCTCGTATGTAGCAGGAAAACCAAACAATGATCACCGATGAGAACGATCCCTCACTATGTTGCTATATATATATATATATATATATATATATATATACATTTTAACTAGAATCTGCTGTAGCTTAGATCCAAATAATCCCTAGTGCTGTCATGCTATCCTATTCCCCCCTCCTCTTTGGTTCATGTCACTCACAATTCTCTCTATGCATAAAGGACTCTATGTACAAGTATTCTTGCAGCATTTCCATGTTTTACTTCTGCTTTTCATTACATAGTTATATCTTTAATACAAGTGAGACTGCAGTTCTACTGTATAAACCAAGTATACTTAGCATGTATATGTTGAAATGATCTTCATCATCTGGTTACAATATATGTAATATTGAAATAGACATGACAGAATATTGGATATAGTTGTGCCAAAGTAATATAATTCTCGACAAGTGGTTTTATGACAATCACTCTTTGCCAAATACATACTGGGAATGGGAAGGGTTTTGTTTCAGCTAATTTGCACTTTCCATATGCTGTATAAGAAAGAAAAATGTAAAAATGAAAGATTGTAGCAGATTTCACAACGTCCTTATATCAGTTTTTGGTAAAGACATTGAAAGATATGGAGTTGGAACCAGCTCCATATTTGGGAAGCTCCCAGATCACTTTTTCAGCATATAACAGCATCTCAGAAAATGAGGGAGGAATGTAAAGTTACGCGGAGTGCAAAAAATGGCTGAAAATGACTGGTCCGACTCCTAGCATTGTTTTTGCCCAGGTTTGCCTTGGCAATATCATAAGCCCATATCTGGCTTGGGCTGAAATGGTTGCCTATTAGAGATGAGCGAGCATACTCGCTAAGGGCAATTACTCGAGTGAGCATTGCCCTTAGCGAGTACCTGCCCGCTCGGAAGAAAAGGTTCGGCTGCCGGTGTGGGTGAATGGTGAGTTGTGAGAGTGAGCAGGGGTGAGGGGGGAGAGAGAGGGAGAGAGAGAGATCTCCCCTCCATTCCTCCCCGCTCTCCCCTGCCGCTCCCGCCCTCAGCCGGCACCCGAACCTTTTCTTCCGAGAGGGCAGGTGCTCGCTAAGGGCAATGCTCGCTCGAGTAATTGCCCTTAGCGAGTATGCTCGCTCATCTCTATTGCCTATATAGAAATGTACAAGATTACTGAAACTAGTCATACACCGGCAGTTGTCTTGCTGACACCAATGATTGGTAGGGCATTTTCTTGTTGCCATACTTAAAGATAGGGGGGGTTATGGGTTTCTGATCCTTGTTTACTCTATGAGAAAAGAGAAGGGTCAATTAATGATAATGAATTTATGCAAAATTTTCCTACAGCTGACAGCCACCATGGAAGCTCGATGTGATTATGGCCATTTAACTGCTCAGATGCTGCGGTTAATGCTAACCACAGCATCTAAGCAGCTAGCTAGAATGAAGGCCCCCACAACGCCATTGCAGAGTGCCTATCAGTTGCTATGGCAACCTGGGTGATTAAGAAGGCCACTAGGGCTGCCATGGATCTCAGCCTATTAAGCCCCACCTGTGGCAGGGCTTAAAGGGAATCTGTAAACACTGTTATGCTGTCCTCTCTAAGGGCATCATAAAGTAATGACAAGCACGCTAATTGCAGTGATGTGTCTGTCTTATGTATCCGTGAAGTAATGTCAGAAACGTACATTTTATCAATAGCAACTACACATAGAGGACTACAGGAAGGAGTTTTCACCTTAAAATATATACCTAATTGATGTTACTGAATCCATAAAAGTTTGAGCTATCAAAATATCACATTTTTTATCCGGCACAGCGATCCCCATTAGAAAAAAAAATTCTTAATGCAAGAATTGAAGCGTTTTTGTAATCCCGCCTCAAAAAGAAAATTGAATAAAAAGTAATCAAAAAGCTAAATATACCTCATAACATTGCCATTAAAAACTCCAGCTTGGCCTGCAAAAAACGTGACCCCACATAGTCCCATTAATGGAAAAAAAAAGATACGGGTGTTAGAATATGGTAATAAAAAAAAAACTTTTTCGCAAGTTTTTTTTTTAATTGTAAACCGTTTTACAATTTATATAATTTGGTATTGCCATAATCATACTCACCTACAGAGTGAAGTGAACATTTTTACTGCACCATAAATGTTGCAAAAACACCCCAAAATGACACAATTGTGTTTTCTTTATTTCTTCTCACAGTTTTCAAAGTTTTTTTTATACCTTATATGATATTTTAAATGGCACCAATAAAAAAAAAATACAACTGTCCCACTAAAAAACAAGCCCTTATACGGCTTGGTGGATGAAAAAATAAAAAAGACATTACTTATGGATCTCGGGAACAAAAAATAGCCGGTCTTTAAGGGGTTACAGGCAGCACACTAAAATAATAGGAATTTTCTGGTAGTTCTTTAAGATTAAATGAATATTTTCTAGAATATAATAGTTTTTTGTCATTGAGTTTCCTAATCATTTAATTTTTCCCCCCAGTAAATCATAGAATATTGACTGTAATATTTGTATAATAGTTAAGTAATAGAGATGAGCGAGTATACTTGCTAAAGGCAATTGCTCGAGCGAGCATTGCCTTTAGCGAGTACCTGCCCACTCGAGACAGAAGGTTCAGGTGGCAGCGGCGGGCCGGGAGCTGCGAGGGAGAGCGGAGCGGAACGGAGGGGAGATCTCTCTCTCCCTCTTCCCCCCCCCCCCCCGCTCCCCCCTGCTGACTGCCGCTACTCACCGCTCCCCCGCACCGGCACCCGAACCTTTTGTCTCGAGCGGGCAGGTACTCGCTAAGGGCAATGTTCACTAGAGCAATTGCCTTTAGCGAGTATACTCGCTCATCTCTATTAAAGGGGTTGTCCCGCGCCGAAACAGGTTTTTTTTTTTTTTAACCCCCCCCCCCCCCCCCGTTCGGCGCGAGACAACCCCGATGCAGGGGTTAAAAAAACAAACCGGAGAGTGCTTACCTGAATCCCGGCGGTCCGGCGTCTTCATACTCACCTGCTGAAGATGGCCGCCGGGATCCTCTTCCTCCGTGGACCGCAGCTCTTCTGTGCGATCCATTGCCGATTCCAGCCTCCTGATTGGCTGGAATCGGCACGTGACGGGGCGGAGCTACACGGAGTCGGCATTCTGCACGAGCGGCCCCATTGAAGACAGCAGAAGACCCGGACTGCGCAAGCGCGGCTAATTTGGCCATCGGAGGCCGAAAATTAGTCGGCACCATGGAAACGAGGACGCCAGCAACGGAACAGGTAAGTATAAAACTTTTGATAACTTCTGTATGGCTCATAATTAATGCACAATGTACATTACAAAGTGCATTAATATGGCCATACAGAAGTGTATAGACCCACTTGCTGCCGCGGGACAACCCCTTTAAGTAACCATTAAAGGGCAGACGCTCCTAATAACATAGAATAAACTAACCTTAAACAACACAAAGCACCCTTTTTCATCCACTGATTATATATGCTGCTCGCAAAGCAAACGGTCTCAGAAGTAGGAATCAATGATCAAAGTGCTGCATGATCATGTTTATAAAAACAGGTTCTAGGCTCTTTTGTAGTTATTCAGTGATTTCAAACCAACTTTAAAGGTGTCTTCTTTGATTTTGTTACTTTAGTTCAATCAAGGATGTCTTGTACTGTTTCGCCTGTTTGTGAATGGATAACTTAGGACAATGATAAGTAAAAGAATAATATAATACACTTACATCAAAAGCAAAAGAATAACACTATAACTTCAAACAGGATCGCTTATGTTTAGAGGTTTGTCAGCGCACAAGTACGGTTTGCAAGATATTAACAATTCACAGGGCTATAAATAGATGTGGCAAAAGGAATTGCAATTATTATTTGCTTTACCTTAAAGGGAAAGTTCACCTTTAAACATCTCCCGACATGTCAGGATAGGTGCACAACTAGCCATAATTTGAGTTCTGAGAGACTCATGCAGCAAGACTCCTGTTTGTGTTTTGTCAAATATACATGTGTTGTATACAAAGGGAGCGGCCCTAGGGCCGAATAAGCAGAACTTCCGAAAAATTGCCCAAAGCAAAATAAGAGCCTAATGGTTATACCCTTCAAAAGAGAATGATATAAAATTCTATACTTTATTCATATGTATGTGCTCAAAACAGACAGACACTATAAAATTGAGGAATAGGTGGTTGAACTAAATCCTTATATCTTTTGGGAGGGTATAACCATTGGGCTATTTTATTGCCTTTGGACATTTTTTGGGACAATACACATGGGGTCAGCACCTTGACATGCATTCACATGTCTTATTTCTCATCCGTCAATTTGACAAAAATTGGACATGTCATGAATTTTTTCAAGTGAGTCATCGGTCTGTGCGAAAAAACAATGTCCATGTTCATAGCCTTATAGGCTACAATGGTGCCATGTTCTGTCCTTGGATTAACATGGACAGCATAAAGCCCCAAATACGCTAGTATGCCGGAGGCCTGACTAATGCGCCGTTTGGACTGAACGATAATTGTTCAGAAAATCGTTCGAATGAACAGGACGGAATGTGTCGTTCAGTTTAATCCCAGTCAAATGACTGAATGAAGAGCGAAAATCATGAGGTTCTCGCTCGCCGTTCAGTTTCAGCCAGCATAAAAACCAGCACCGGCTTGGTCACCTGTTGTGCCGTTTAAGCACTGATTGTTCATAGGAATGTGAAATACTGAATGATAAGTGCCCGAGAACTGCACCATTCGTAATGAGAATGGTGCAGTCTAAATGGGTTGTCCAAGTGTGAGGGAGCTGGTGATGACGTCACCAGCTTGTTCCATTGGGCATGCAAGAATTGTGAGATTCTCAGCCCGAGTAAAAGGGCCATAAGACAGTATGTGAGAAACTGTATGTTATTGATAGGGGACTTTGCCCTTGTTTTCCCAACCAATCTTCGAGCATGGAGTCAGAATCTCTATTACTCAGCAATGGGACCGCATGCAAAACCGGAGGATATCCATAGCACTATATCAGCCTCCTGTAAAATAATACCTGGGCATAGGAACATCAATGGTCCTTGGTCATGAAAGGGTTATTCTAAAAGTATTTAATTTGGATATTAATTAGATGTCTGTGCTTAGGATAATTTGTACATTAATAACTCCACTACCTGTAAAACATTTTCCTAGCTTGTTTTGTCATATAGAGTCTACAGCTTTCATGGTGCATGCACACACGGTAACATGAGGTGCAGACAGGGTGCTTGAAGTTTGCAATAACTGAACTCTATAATTAACCCTTATGTAGAGAGCTTCAAACCCCCAATGTTCCCGATTGGAAGATGCTGTTCCTCAGAGTTTTATCATTTAACTCAATGACAACATTTATTGATCAGTTTATTCCAGTTTTTAGCATAAACTGAGCAGAAAAAGTCACAAATGGTGGTGTATGCCATATTGGCACAAAATGTTCAACTTTTCTTGCACTCTCTAAATGTGAAAAGTGGGTGTGGTTTACAAGAAGTGGGCACGGTCTCCAACTTTTGGACAGATTTGTTAATAAGATGCATATAGCACAATTTTTAGTGCAAATATATACCTATTCAAAGCAGATCAAGACTCCATTACCTTATTCTAAGCCAGTCCGAAATGCGCCAAATATATGAAGAGTAGAGATGAGCGAGCATACTCGCTAAGGCAAACTACTCGAGCGAGTAGTGCCTTATTCGAGTACCTGCCCGCTCGTCTCTAAAGATTCGGGGGCCGGCGTGGGTGACAGGTGAGTTGCGGCGGTGAGCAGGGGGGAGAGAGGGAGAGAGAGATCTCCCCTCCATTCCTTCCCGCTCTCCCCCGCCGCTCCCCGCCCGCCGCCAGCAGCCGAATCTTTAGAGACGAGCGGGCAGGTACTCGAATAAGGCACTACTCGCTCGAATAGTTTGCCTTATCGAGTACGCTCGCTCATCTCTAATGAAGAGGATTGTGCCTTTAAATATTTTGGTGCAATTCACTCCAACAATCTTTTTTGTTCAACCAGCACAGCAAGCGCCAATTATTCTTCTTTTTTCATTCAGAAATTTGTATTGAAAAAGACGTTTCTGAAAAAAAAACCAATTAAGGGCATAATTTGTACAAATGTCCGTGAACATAAGATTCGACCCAAATAAAATCTAAAGCAGTACAATATACAAGATTTACTAACCTTAATTTAGAGGAAAAAACATATGAGAGAAGAAATAGAAAGGAGGATGGGGAGTTACAGGGAGAAGGTTCAAAGAGAAGACTAATGAATCCAGGGGTTCCCCATGAGGTAATGTTCATGGAAGGTGTGAGTTCGAAGGGCGTACATTTTTTCATAGGAATTATGTTCCGATATAAGGGAAATCAGGGCTGTGATAGAAGGAGACATGGGGGGGCTTCCAACTGCTAGTCATAATACGTTTTGCAGATAGTTTTGCTGATATGACATATTAATTTCCTGAAGGGAGAAGGTAGCGAGTTAGAGTTAAGCAGTAGAAGTACCATTTCAGGGTTATTAGAGATGGTCACTTTAATAAGAAGTCAAAAACGGAAACCTCCAGAAGATGTGGGTTATGGAGCAAATTGTTTGAGCTTAACAAACATTTGTGTATCTTGACTGGAGTAAAGTACCATCTAGTTAGAAACTTGTAGTGAACCTGTTATACGAGTAAGAGAGGAGCTAAGGGTGGCTAACAGACGAGAGCTGCCTGTGATTGGCTGAGCACCTCAGCCAATCAGAAGCAGCTCCTTCAGCAGGTGGGGATTTTAAATTCCCACCCGCTCAAAGAACTGCATTGCAGAGCTGGGGACAGCGCAGAGAGAACACACCCAAGCCCCAGCAGCTGAAGGAAGGTGAGTATGATTTTTTTTTATTTGTAACACTACTTTGCTTTGTTTTTCTGGGAAGGGCTTATATTTAAAGCCCTTCCCTGAAAAACAATTACAGGATGCTGACAGCTGGGTCCCCTACCGCAGCTGTTATCTGTGGCAGCTGTGGTAGGAAATTTTTTATTCCCGGCAGAGATGAAGAATACCTTGGCTGCATCTGTCACAGATGTGGCAGGTGCAGCAGGGAATTAGTTTTCCTCGCGGGGATGAAGGAAACATCTGCCGCATGCGGCAGATGTGTTCTTCATCCCCGCGGGGGACACAACAGCGCCGGACAGATAAGTTTTTTTTATATACACTAAAATTCTTGTTTATTAGGGAAGGGCTTATATGTAAAGCTCTTCCCTGAAAAACAATTACGGGGTGCCGGCAGGCCATTGGCTTCAATGGCGCCGCTCGCAGCAGCCGCGATGCCTTTGAAGACAATGAGTGCATTCACTATAGTGCACGCATGTCCTATCTTTGCAGGCACATGCCTGTAAAGCTTGGACATGTGAACACACCATAGGGAATGCACTGGTCATAATGGAAGCGAGTTTTTGTGCGCGCGTATGCATGCACAAAAACACGCTCATGTGAAGTCACTAGAGATGAGCGAGCATACTCGCTAAGGGCAATTGCTCGAGTGAGCATTGCCCTTAGTGAGTACCTGCCCGCTCGAGAAAAAATGTTTGGGTGCCTCCGCGGGGGAGTGGTGAGTTGCGGCAGTCAACAGGGGGGAGCGGGGGGAGAGAAGGAGAGAGAGATCTCCCCTCCGTTCCTTTCCGCTCTCCCCCGCAGCTCCCTGCCCGCCGCCGGCACCTGAACCTTTTCTCTCGAGCGGGCAGGTACTCGCTAAGGGCAATGCTCGCTTGAGCAATTGCCCTTAGCGGGTATGTTCGCTCATCACTAGAAGCCACCCTAAAAGAAGATTTATTAACCCCATCCAACACTGAAAACCATTGGCTTAAAGGAAAACTACTAGACACATCTTTCTTAATAAATGTGGGCCTATGGCTCTAAGAGAATTGGAAAAAAAAAGGTATATACGAGTGATTATTAAATTATAGAATATGCTGGTTTAATTATATCACTTAGGCAGCTTCCCATGGGCAAATGATTTACATGTGTGTCTGTGTAGTTTACTGTACTTGTTTTGCACGCAGCGGGCCTGTTCATATGCGCGTGGAACACACCCCGTCTTAATTAAAATAGCTATTTAGCCTAATGATATTCAGATGTGTTCTTTTTTTCATAGATTTGCGCAGCATATGGCACATTTGCTCACCTCCCATAAACTTCTATGGGGGACCTTGGTGCACAAATGTGCACAAAATTAGAGCAGGTTTTAGTTTTTTGCCCCAGCACAAAAAAAGAAAAGAAAAGTAACCATTGAAAACAATTAGTGCTCATATCCACAGGCATTTTTTCAATGCATATTACGAATGTGTTGAACAGCCGCGTGATATGCAGTGAATGGAGTCAGTGAAAGTCAATGGACTTTCATTGATCTATGCATATGTATGTGTAGACAATGCGTGTTGATACGCACAAGAAAGAGATGGCAGCATGTTCTATTTCACTGCGCACCATGCAGCGTGAGCCCTATACATTTGTATGGACAGTGTGTGCAACTCTGTCCATATGCAATACATTACATATGGGTGGCACTTTCATACACAAGCCCGTGGGGAATCTAAATTTTAAAAAAAGAGTCACACTGCGCATGACCATGTGCATGTGATACCTGAACATGCGCAGTACACTTGAAGCCATACTCGGTCTTTCCTGGCTCTTTGCCAGCAGACCCGCTATTTAAAAATACCGTTAAAACACATCATTTTAATTGTCTGACCGTGGGCATGAGGCCTAAGTTCTATTCTCTGTGTGCACAAATTTTTAAAAAAGCCCAGATGAAGCTGCCCTTAATGGGATACCCAGCGGATAAAGGTGATAAATCTTAGATCAGTAGAATCCCTACTGCAGGACCCCTTCAATTGCTAAAACATGGGACCTCCATCCCAAACAACCTCCACCCTCACTAGTAGGACTGGGGTTTGGAGGGAGGTATGTATGGAGGGGGGTGGAGCATTTAAAATCTGAATGTCTGTTTCCATAAGTTCCATGGAGTTATTATCTATTGGAATACTCCATATAGCACTGCACAGTATGCAGATTACACATTGAGGTCTTCTACAGAACTACAGTGCAAGCAGCCAAAAGCATTGTAATATTCCTCTGCGCAAAAGAAATAAAAACATGTGTGAAAATACAAAGCCAGCCAAATGTATCAAATATATATATATATATATATATATACACACACAGTTCTCGTAGAAGGACGAAAGGCTGGTGTATGGTTTAACTTGGTAGGTTAACAGGTACTTTAATGGTAATGGAAGTAGCCAATCAAATCTTAGAAAAGTGAGAATGACATCATAAAAGTGGTAAAAAAGCACTGAAGCAAACCACTATAAAATGATATTTACAAATTAAAGGAGAAATAATCATAAAATAGGGGCATGTTATGCTTTGATATTTCCTGCTCATAAACATGTCCTTTTTACGTTTCCATTAAACCTCCCAATGCCCCACATGTTTGCATCCAATAATAAGAAAGTCTGATGAAGTTTTCACATTTTAAGAGCCTTTTAGACTTTTATTGATATTAAAGAAACATATGCATTTCATCTACTTGGCATCTTTCATCCCGTTTGCCATACATGAGTAACTAAGTAGAACTCTTTCAGACATTTAACAAAGGAAATGCTAGGTTCCCTAGAAAATGGAGCAAGACAAGAGGCTGATCTTTAGATAGGTGTGGGTCATTCAATAAACTGATCAGTCCATTCCGAAGAACTATGACCATCACTATTCCAAACACTTTAAATACGTTGCTTCATGAAGTCAACCCGGATCCTTGATCGGCTGATCACAACAGGTCCCATTTCTCTAACCCCCTGCCATTGGCTCTTAGTACTGGGGTAAGCAGCGACAGGTTGTGCATTTTTAGACATCAGCGGCTGCTGTAGGGGAAGTGTAGCATTACATGCTGACCATTCAAAAGAGAGGCTAATCATGCAATGTGCGGTTGGGCAAGGTCTACCAGAGCAGGAGCCGCTCATACAGATCCAAAAATGTTCCATAACAATAACAACCAATCACAGAGCAGCTTTCATTTTTCAAGAGCACTATGAGGAATGAAAGCTAAGCTGTGCTTGTTTGCTATGGGTAAGAAAGACACTTTTTGTTTCAGACAGTTTCATAAATCTCCCGCAAACCATCACATCTCTCAACGAAGTAGACTGAACCCATGATATCGAGACACGACTGCCAAACAGGTATTGTAATCCAGTAATCGCAAATTGTTGGAAAAAAGTCAAGACAAGTTGATGGAAGGTTACTTTCAACAAGAATCTAATACAAGTATAAGGGAAATTGAAAGGGGTTTACTGAAAGGCTGGGTATGCAGCAATAGGCTGCGGATAATTAACACCCTTAACCCTTTCCAATCCACTGTCTGACGTCTTAAGACATTATGATTTAAGGCTGTACAGCTCCGATGTTGGAAGACGTCCGTTGGGGTTCTTTTACTGTATATCGCCAGCCTCTCTGCTGTCGGAGCCTATCCAATGTGTCACCTCATGCAGTACTGGCTTTAGCCAGCATATAGCGCAGTTGTGCAATGGCAGAAAAAAAGCAAGCCCCCTAGAAAAATTGGATTGGAAAGGGTTAAAGATGCAATATGGCGGGAGGTTTCTGCCATTGCCAGTGTCACATTAGCAGATGTTTTTGCCAATGTATAGACTCACATAGTGCTTAGATGCAGGTAGGGACCATTTTCAGCCTATGTTCTAGGCAAACCTTGTTTTGTAACATTTATATATGTCCATTTTTATAGGGAACCATACAAAAATTAGAAAGTTATTGAAGAATGTTCGGGTCTCCTAGCAAAAGAATCACCCTGTAAAATAGATTTAGATTTGAATCAACAATAGCTTCAGCTAATAATAATCACTCAACTGCATATGATTTACAAGACAAATGTGGGATAAGTTTCATCAGCCAGAAGGAACGTAAAGTGTAATGTGCTTTCAAAAAACCTTCAACATATCATAGGGACATGCCAAAAAGTTTGACTGCTGTGGTCCGGGTGCTGAGACCCCCAACCGACTGCTAGAAGGAAGCAGCTGAAGCACTTGTCCGAGGGCTGTCACTACCCACTAGCTGGAGACGGACCTGTAGACTTTCTATTGAGCCCATCTTCAGCAAGAACAGTGATGTCTCTCGGACAAGTGTTTCACCTGCTTTGTTTTGTAGGGGTCTCAGAAGCCGGACCACAGCGATCAACACTCTTAATATCCCAAGAACGTCAAAAGTTTTTGGAAAGCACAGTTACACCTTACGTTTTTGAAACCACATCCTTTGAAAAACACTAGCAAAGCCAGAAACCTACTGCACACTGATGAGGGGCAAACACCCCGAAACAGCTGCCTGTACATGGAGTCTGCCTTTGCTTTTAATTCCCAGTCATTGTTACAAGGCTTGTATAAAGAGTCTAATATTGATTTGAAGGAATGCTGCCTTCTAATAGGTGGCACTGCAGAGGTATTCTTCCATCTCCCTTATTTGCATATTACCCAGAGAAGCATAAATGACCTTTTAAGTCTCCTCAATCACTGCTCTCCTTAAAGGAGTTCTGTCACTAAAAAAGAAAAATGCTATACTTATCTATTCCTCCCCCATCATTCTACTTACCAGATCTTTACCTCCCTCAGCTTCTCCTGTCTCCTGCAGTCCAGGGGGTCTCTTCACTTCCAGCTGCCTGATTCTTCTCCTTCCTGTGAGGTTACTTACATTTGGTTGGCAGTCTTCCAATGTACATTACGTCACAGCTCACAGGCCAGCAGGAGGACTGCCTATCTTCTTCAGAGATTGCTCATGCGAGCTGTCTCTGAAATAGATTACAATTCCTTCCTAGGCAGTGAAGCTACAGCACAGGGATGTGACCTTCACTGACCCAGCAGGAAGGAATTTGTGATAAGCAGCCCTCATAACAAGCTGGGCCCAGCCTGCAGAGAGCTGACCTGGGGCACTGGAGAAGCTCAACCAGGAGAAGATGTGATAGGGAGACAGACAGGGAAGGAATAGGTAAGTTTAGATAATTTTTTTTAATGACAAAACCCCTTTAACCCCTTGAGAGGCATGCCCAGAAATTTTCCGGGACGAGCTCCACTGCCGATAGTGATATAGCCCGCAAGATTTCCGGGCTATGTATCACTATGGGAGCTGCAGAGCACAATGCCACAAGCTGTGACATTGTGCTCTGCCTGCATAGACCCACAGAGAACATAGCAGGACATTGAGAAGCAGGAAGATATTGCCGATATGCCGGCAATCTCCTGCTTCTAAGTCTCCTGCTTTGTTTATAGGTTGCGATAGAGACCATCGGCTTTTCAGAAGCAAGCCAATGGTCTCTGTGGCAGGGAGAGCTAGTGCTTTGCTGTCAGAGGACAAGCAGGCACCAGCTCTCACAGCAGAGATCAGAGAAAACCTCTGATCTCTTCTGTGTTAACCTTTTACATGCTGCAGTCTATATGACTGCAGCATGTAAAGGGCTGTCACTGCAGCATGTAAAGAGCTGTCACCATCGGACCCCTGGAAAGTGATCAGGGGGTCCTGATGGGTCCCTGTGGAAGTCCCCTAAAGGGACAAAATTTTAAAAAAAAAGTTAAAAAAAAAACAAAAGTTAAAAAATTATAATAAAAATAAAAACACTTGTCTACCTTTACTTAGTAAAAAATGTAAAATGAAATCACACATGTGGTATCCCTGCGTCGTAATGACCCAGAGAAGGAAGTTGGTACATTATTTAACCCCTTAATGACATGGCCCCTTTTTTTCTTTTTTCCCCATTTCATTTTTTCCTCCCTGAAACATAAAAACTGTATGAACTTGGTATCGCCGGAATGGTGCCGACTCAGAAAATAATGTCATCACACTATTTATTCTGCACGCTGAACGCCGTAAAAATGAAATCCAAAAAACAAATGGCAGAATTTCTTTTTTTCCCCCCAATCTCCCTACAAATGTTTTTACAAAAGTTCTGCAATACATTATATATACCCAAAAATGATGCCATCAAAAAGTACAACTTGTCCCACAAAAAACAAGCCCTCACATGGCCTGGTCAATGGAAAAATGAAAAGTTATGGCTCTTGGAACGCAACTGCAAAATTAGTTGAAATTCAATGATTAGACCATTTAAAAAACCTGCCCTGGTGGGTCTGACAGGGGGGTAGGAAACCCGCCACTCAAGGGGTTAAGGAGAAAAGATAGCGTTTCTGACCCTTGGAAAACATAGGAATGATATTAAGATTCAATGAAATATGAATCACATGAATATTCTTTCCGTTGTACAGCTGATGTTAACTGATCATACAAAATAAAAAAGTGCAAATGTAAATATAAATTGTTTACTTAGTCAATAATTACTACTGGCTCACGGGGACTTTCTTCTAAACATGGCATAAACGGCGCTCGAATGCATTAAACGCATTATACAAACCCTTTGCTCTTTGCTTACAAAGTGTCGTTCATTCCGATCTATTAGTGTAAAGAAATTAGTTTGGTACGAAGTTTAGCTATGTCTTTATGTAATGTGTTCACTGTCAAAAGTCTATGGCTGCACCTGTGATGGCGCAGAACATATAATCCAAGGCGTGGAAATACATGCAGTGAATGAAGACATCGGTCCTACAACAATACGGCCGTGGTCTTTGTGTATGCCCGCTAGATCAATTTAGTCTTTTAGTTACTATTGTTACTTGCCGAAACTCCGCACCTGTGTCGCCCAATGCCCATTATCCCCGACCAGGAGAGGAATCTACAGGAGTTTCTGTTTGAATTCGACATATGAAAGAGAGGAATCTGTTTGTTCAAGACACCATTGTGATTTGGTTGTTAGCACAAGCGGATATGATTCAAGGCAATACCATCCAAACAATAACAACATAAACATGGATGTTGCAGCAGCATTTGTGACAAAGCCAAATGATGTTGACTTAGCACTGATTATCTTATCACACAGCGGAATACATAAGTTCTCACGTATCGCTTCTCGGCAATAGATGGACTCAACGGAGGTAGAAAACATACAGTTTTTAATTATATTATTATTATTTCAAATATTTGCAAGAAATCATTACGGTATCCATGCAAATGCAAAGAGTCAATGTGTTTTGTCTGGTTTGTAAAACCAATTTCCATGTACCCTACGAAGCCATTCTGAGCTAGGGTGCTGTTACACCCCTGCAAAATGCGGATGGAAGAATGCTAATTGCGGCCAGCACCTGGATTTATCATAGTTATTGAACTGATGAGTCCAGGTGCCAACTGCAATCAGCGCAGCTCCACCTGCATATTACAGGGGAGAAATACTAGTGTAATAGCACCCTTATGGGCGCCTTCATAGTGGCGAGAAAATTGTGCGAGATGTGTGCGTTGTGAGACATACAAATGTCACACAAATATGAAACCCATTCTATTGCGATGTTTTGCTGCATAGCACCGTGTTGTGATGCGATGCAGAAAACAAATGGCAGCATGTTCTTTTGACCATTGTTTCCAATTGGGCCGGGGGCAGCAGCGATAGCCCTATTGAAATCAATGGGAGCAAAATTGCAAAACAGCCTGAGGGGCTAAAGGAATCACCCATAGCAAGAAGAGAGATTGGTGGAGCTACAGGGGATCTCCTAAAGATCTCCCCATACTTGGAGAGGTAGGGGCAGGGCTACCCCAAGAGCAAGGGCAAGAGGGTGTGGGGCTAGAGGGGGTTCTCATAGTGATTCCTCTTTAGCCAAAAGAGGGGGCAGAGCTAGAGGCATCCACCCTCTCACCCCACCTCTTTCTAGCCCCACCCCTCTCGTACTCGCTCTTGGGGAAGCCCTGGGGGAGCCCTCTAGCCCTGCCGACTATCTCTCCAAATATGGGGAGATCTCTAGGAGATCCTCTGTAGCTCCTCCTCCCTCTCTCTCCTCACTATGGGGGATTCCTTCAGCCCCGCAAGGATGCAAGGCTGTTTCCACATGAAAATACCTCACATCCAGGGGTTTTCAGAAAGATTGCGAGGGCGATATCAAGCCATGAATCATGGCCCGATATCGCCCTCACCAGTGTAAAGGAGCCCTTAATAGAGGAGAGTACCCTCATAAGGACCTTCATCTGTTAGCTGATTAGAACTGATTTCTGTGTAATGCATAGTTTTAAGCGTGCCCTAAAACACGTCTTTTTATGGAGGCCTATCATACTCCGTGATCTAAAGCTCCTTTTAGATGAGCCGTTCCCCCCTTGAATGAGCGAATGAGGGAGTGATGTCACCGCTCTTATGCAGCCTGTTCAGACAGGCAGATACATCGTTGGCTTGTTCACCCCTATGTCCTCATATTCTGTAAGTACTTGCAAGCAGGACCCCAACTGCTAATGTTCAAATTGTCTATTCGTTTAACCCCTTAGTTGCCAGTGGTTACAGTGGTTAGTAGGGGGCCGACATAACAACACAGCAGCCTAATCTTATGTTGGCACTGAAGTCGCATGTTGGCAAGAGCCAGGGCTAGCCTATCTACCGATAGCTGGGCTTCTCTACTAATGGCTGACAGCAAAGTGACCATGGTTGCCAAACACTTAACCCCTTACATGTCATGATCAAAAACGATTGCAGCATATAAACGGGTGATGGAAGTAGTGGGCTTCCCCTGTCATCCATCAGCACCCCACAATGTGATTCTGGCCAATGGGTTCTCATGGCAGCTGGAGGCTTTATAAAGACCTCTGTATCTTCCAGACATGCCAGCCTATCAGACCCTTCTACCAGCAGGGTCTAAATTCTGACTTGTGAAAAGTGCAATACACTGTACTGCATCTCTTAGGCCGCCTGCACACGGGCGGAAATCCTGCGGCGGTTTTCCCGCGGGATTTCCGCCACTGAAAGCCTGCATAGGAGTGCATTACAATACGCACTCCTATGCAGACGGCCGCGGTTTGGCCGCGCGAAATGTCGCGCAGCAAACAAACCGCGGCATGTCCTATTTTTGTGCGGGGCTCGCAGAGCCTCGCACAGATATGTCACTAACCCGGCCGCCGGCTCCGGTCTGCGCATGCGCCGGCAGCCGGCACATGAAAGATCCGGGGCCGCAGGGCGCGGGTGAGTACGCACTCGTCTCTGCAGGCGCTCGGGTCAGGTCCCGTGGCGAGAATTCTCACCGCCGGATCTGACCCGCTTGTCTGCAGGCGGCCTTAGAGGGATAAAAATGTGTATAAAAATAAAGTTTATTTTTTTTTAAAAACTTGTCGTTTTTCTGATAAACTTCCTTTATTATGGAAAAAAAATGTCAAAAGTTATGTATTACTAAATTCATAATGACCCATACTATAAAAAATGTTACATCCCTCATTTGACAAGGCGTGGGGTGCAAAAAATGTTTAAAAAAAACAATGCAAAATTTCTATTGTTCATTCATCCGCCTCTCAAAAAACACCATAAAAAGCATTCAAAAGTTGCATGTACCCCAAAACGGTATGAATGGAAATTGGAGCTTATCTCATAAAGAACAAGGCCTTCCACAGCTCATTTGGCGAAAAAACAAATAAAAAAATATTGGTTGTGCAAAGCAACAGTGCAAAAATAATAGTTTTTTTTTTTAGAAAAACAGTTTTACTGTGCCAAAGTAACAAAAAACAACAACATAAATTTGGTATTATCATAATTGTATTGCCCCAAAGAATAAAGTTGGGATTTTTTTATATACTGCATAGTAAATGACAAAATGTTTTTTCCCAAATTGCTGTTTTCGTTTATCTGTCTCGCAAAAATGCAATAAAAAACGATCACATAGTTACATTTCCTTCGGATGGTATCAATGAAAACTATAACTCCTCCCACAAAAAAAACCCTAATATTTTTAAAGCGCCTTTATTGTAGAAAAATGGTAACAAATAAGAAAACTCATATAAATGAAGTCTTACCGTAATCATAGAACACTGGTTACATTTTATTCATATTTTCCATCCCCTCAAAATGAATAAAAGTTAAACAATGCATTATATGTAGCCACCAGTGTTAATATTAAAAGATACAAGGCCTCATATAGATATGTCAATGAAAACAAAAATGTTCTGGCTCCTGGAACGCAACGAATGTAAAAAGGAAAAAAAACAAACAAAATAAAAACTGCCCAGTCATTAAAGTGCAAAATAGGCCGGTCACTAAGGGGTTATGCTGTATGTTATGGCTTATTTTATCTATGTTCCCTCTGACTACTAAAGTGCTACACAATATCTTTGCACTATATTAGTATGTTTAACCCTTTCCTGATATACATATACTTCATAAGCTGGAAGTACAGTACTACCTGCAAGATGCCATGTTTCTACATCTGGTTGAAGCAAAAAACATGTGCCCACAGCACTCATACATATCTAATATCTGAATTAATACTGCATAACTGTTATATTTGTTAACCGCATAAAAATGCAAGATACTTAGAGCAGATTTTGATCAGTATATGTGGACCCATCTGCCACATCAAGATGACTTTATTTAAATTGGCTTTCAGTACCATCTCTATGCTGATGAGACCCAGTTATACACCTCTTCCTGCGACATCACAGCAGCATTCCTCCAGAACATCACCAACTGTCTGTCCGCTGTCTCTAACACCATGTCCTCTCTCTACCTAAAACTAAACCGCTCTAAAACTGACCTACTAGTGTTGCTGCCCTCTACTATCCAACCTCATCCTGACACCTCTATTTCAGTGTGTGGCACCACCATAACTCCCAGCACACCTGCTACCTTGGGGATATATTCGGCTCCGATGTCTCCTTTACCCCCTACATCCAATCTCTGGCCCAAACATGTCAGCTGCACCTCAAGAACATCGCTAGAACATGTCCTTTTCTCATCATGGACACGCTAAAAATGCCCACTGTTACCCTCTTCCACTCTCGGCTCGATTATTGCAACTCGTTGCTGATCGGCCTCCCCTGCACCAGACTCTACCCTCTCCAGTCCATCCTGAATGCGGCAGCCAGGCTCCTCTTCCTGTCCAGCTGCTACTCGGACGCCTCTGCCCTGTGCCGGTCACTGCACTGCCTGCCCGTTAAATACAGAATTCAATTCAAACTCGCTACCTTCATCCACAAAGCCCTCCACAGTGCAGAGCCCCCCTACATTGCCTCCTTCATCTCAATCCACCACCTAACAAAATCAGACTCAAAGCCCCTTTATCTTGAACCTTTCATTCCCACATCCAAGACTTCTCCAGAGCAGCACTAGTGCTCTGGAACGAGCTACCCCAAACTATCTGGGCAATCCTCGTCACACAAAACTTCAGGGGTGCTCTAAAAATGCACCTTTTCAGGGAGACCTACCATATCCCCTAAACCAAACCCCTGATAACAAGCTCCCTGACCTACCGACTGCAATCCCTGCTAGCCATAGTCAACCACCGCCTGCAGTCATACTGCTTCAGTACTATGTGGTTCAATCCTACCATTGTCTATGTGTACAGCATCCCTCACTCTCCACCTCGCCATACCGCGCACATCTCCAGCCCCTTTACCTTCTGATCACCCCATTACTTGTAGTATGTAAGCTCGTGGAAGCCCCTCACCCCTACTGTCTCCATCAACTGATTACTACTTGTGACTGTGGTTTTGCTTCTGTTCCCCGTTTTGTCAGCGCTGCAGAATATGTTGGCACTATATAAATAAAGATTATTATTAAATGAGACCCTGCACTGACAGGCTTACCTCGAAATACAGTCAGGGAAAATAGGATCGAGCTATTGTACTGTAATGAAAAGACTTGAGCTAGATGGGTGAATAGGGTGCACGGCAGATATGGAGGCAGCCGCTAAGCCACAAATGCAACAAAAAACAAATTTAGTCAGCACGTCCTACAAAGAAATGAAATGCCAGCTGCATGTAAGTCATGGCTGCAACAGCAGGAGTATTAGATCATACAGCTTGGATCCCACTTGTACTATACGATGTTAATACAAATCATCTGCTACTGTTTCCATTGATATCACATTTATGTATCTGAGTGTCATTGAATAGGAGTTATGAGTGTTTCAATATGGGAGATCATTTGTACTACCCCTGTATTGTCACAGCCATGGTATACATATAACTGTGTGCTTCATTTATTTGTAGTAATGTTAAATACCCTTGTCTAAAAAAAGTCAAAAGTATTATAGAGGTGATACATTTATTGGCTAACCAGAGAAATTATTTATTGGCTGAAGCACTTCTTTCTCCACTGTCTCCCTGCCACATACAGGACCTCTGGCACATCCAAAAAAACCTTTGGAATTGTGTCACCCCCAGGCATCCTGTTGTGTTCAATCCAGCCGAACTGACGAAGGGGCTCGTCCCCGAAACGCGTTTTCAATTACTGGTTTTTATTTTGTGAAATAATAAAAAAAGAAGTGCTTTCACTATCACATACTGGACCTCAATCTTCTAGTAGCTTAGAGTTTGCGCCTTCACACCAGTATTTTTCCACATTCTTTCGGCTACTCCTTGACCACGCTACCCTCTAAAAGTGGCTACACGACAGTTTTTGTCATCATTTTTGCAAAATTGGGGGGAAATGCAGTGGTAGTGCCTCAATTTTGCAAAAACTGTGGCTGAAACCAAGAGAAGATCATGAGTGAACAAAAAGGGATCATTCAAAGTGGACAACCCCTTTAAGATCTTTATGCTCTCTAACATATATCAAAGTAGAAGGTATTCATGTGTATATAGAGATGGATGGTTATTGTGAATAAATGAAGAGTATATTTGGAATCAAAGAAATACAGTGTATCATATAACAATTTTTTAAATAGGTTTACAAAATATCTACATTTGAATGAGCCCATGACGTATTACCCGGTTGCCCAAGCAAACGAACGGACTCTGACATCACTTGCTTGGTCACTCATTCAAACGAGAAATGGGTAAGTCAAAACCGACCCTAAACTGCATAAGATGGTCTTGAAATGCCCAAAGCACACTTAACACACCAAGAAGGTGGAGGGGCATTTTTTTGTTTGGCTGTGTGACGGTACACCCACTGGATTACCCCCTGATGTACAAATCGGTGTAATCAGGGGCATAACTATAGAGGGTGCAGGGGATGCGGTTGTACCCGGGCCCAGGAGCCTTAGGCGGCCCATAAGGCCTCTCTTCTCCATATAGAGAGCCCAGTACTATGAATAAAGCATTATAGTTGGAGGCCCTGTTACAGGTTTTGCATTGGGGCCCAGGAGCTTCAAGTTATGTCTCTGTGCAGCATGGTTTAGGTATGGGTACGGGTACAGATACAGATAGAGGGGGGGGGGGGGCCCAGCTCAGCTTTTGCATCAGGGCCCCAGAGCCTTTACTTACGCCCCTGGGTGTAATATTGCAGAAGTGTCCATTAATTGTGACAACCGTCCCTTCAAATCTTCGTCCTATGTTGTTAAGATACACTAGAAAATATCAAATGAACAATGTGTTTAAATTGAGCGTTTTTTGTATTTAGCATTTCTGCTGCATACATTTTATGAAGCGGTTCAACACAATCAGCGCTTTATTATTATTTCTTATTGATTTATTAATATATCGTTTTATGAAGATTAAATCCAAAGTAGGTTATTAAAAAGGAGGGACTGCGAATGTTAGTAAAGAATAACACCTCTGGCCAAAGCCATAAAGTTACTAGATATCATACATTGGGCTCCAAATTACAAACTGCAAATGTTCTATATAATATAAAGAGATTTCCATAAAGCTTAGCACGTGTTGGGGTTTAATTATATATATGTAGGCTAGTTATGAATGTGAGAGCTTTTACAGTCTTAATATACTTTTATGGGTATAAATATCCCAGAACATATTGTACCACTTATCTGTAAGGGAAATGCTTTTTACTTTAGAGGCATATACAGAAAACTTGATCAAAAATACAACATTTATGAGTTGGTGTAATTCCTGCCAAGGTATTTATTTGAAATCTTCTTGCATTTGCAATGTACGCTATACTTTATATCCATTACCATAGCAAAGGCAGAAAAATATTAAAACAGGATACAAGTAAAGTAAGTTGTAGATTCTGTTGCATGGGCATTAAAGGGGTTCTGTCACTAAAAAAGAAAAATGCTCTACTTATCTATTCCTCCCCCATCAGGCTACTTACCAGGTCTTCACCTCACCTATCTTCTCCTGTCTCCTGCAGTCCAGGGGCTCACTTCACCTCCACTTGCCTGATTCTGCTCCTTCCTGTGAGGTTACATACATTAGGTTGGCAGTCTGCCAATGTAGGTTATGTCACAGTTCACAGGCCAGCAGGAGGACTGCCTATCTTCTTCAGAGATTGCTCATGTGAGCTGTCTCTGAAATAGATTACAATTCCTTCCTAGGCAGTGAAGCTACAACACAGGGATGTGACCTTCACTGACCCAGCCGGAAGGAGTTTGTGATAAGCAGCCCTCATAACAAGCTGGGCCCAGCCTTCAGTGAGCTGACCTGGGGCAGTGGAGAAGCTCAACCAGGAGAAGATGTGATAAGGAGACAGACAGGGAAGGGATAGGTAAGTTTAGATAATTTTTTTTAATGACAAAACCCCTTTAAGCTAGCCGATTGGTATACTAGTGACTTTTCAGCAGACATATTTCACGGAGTTTAAAGAAAATCGTTTTTAAATAACTGTTACATTGGGCTTTTTGCCATTTAAATTAGTTTGGAGGGGGGAAAAAAAGAAAAACAAATACATAATTATTTAATGTTTCCTGAAATATTTGATTTACAACTTCAGGGCACTGCCATGGGGGCAGAATCACACCCATATGCTAACTTATCTCTGGGGTTATGGCAGAGAAAGATCTTTCTAGTTAATACTACACTGTTTGCTAATAGGGTACAATTTTGGTACAGCTATATTGATGACGTTTTTATGATCTGGCAAAGGTCACTTCCTGAACTGAAGAGCTTCATTGATTTCCCTAATGATGAGCAATGTAACATCAAGCTCACTTATAAATACAGCGATACCAGAATTCATTTCCTGAAATTCTCTTTTTGGTGGTTGATGACGGTTCTAGTTAATATGACTTGTTCCATAAACATACAGTACATCGGTTAACTCCTTTTTACATGCCACATTATCACATCCACATTGTATCAATAATTTCCCTAGCAGATAGTTTGTTAGTTACTTTACCGCTTAGTGATGAAGCTTTTTTTTTGTTTTTCCATTTTTGTTTTTTCATCCCCCCTTTTACAAAATAAGAACTCCTTGATTTATCCATCATGTCGCTGTATGAGGGCTTGTTTTTTGCGGGACTAGTTGTATTTTTCGATGGTGTTATTTAATGTACCTTATAATGTACTGAGAAACTTTTTAAAATTCTAAGTGGAGAGAAATTGGAAAAAAAATTGAAATTCCACCATCTTTCAGTGCGTCTTGTTTCTACGACGCACAAACTGCCACAAAAATGACATGATGACTTTATTTTATGGGTCGGTACGATTACTACCATACCAACTTATATAGTTGTTTTTTTTTTTGCTGTACTACTTGTATTTTTTTCAAAGAAATTTATTTCTTTTTTTATATTTTTTGCCGCGATCTTCTGTTCACAATAGCTTTTTCATTTATCTGTCGACATAGTTGTGTTCGGAATACATATGACTCTTTGATCGCTTTTTATTGCATTTTTTCTTGGAGACAGGGTGACCAAAAAAAGCGCATTTCTGGCGTTCTTTATTTTCTTTGTCGGATGACATTTATCGTGTGGGGTAAGTAATACATTACTTTGATAGATTGGACTTCTCTAGATGAAGCCATATATCAAATATGTATTTTTGTTTTATTATTAAGATTCTTTTATTATACGCATGGCAAAAGTTTTTTGAAAAACTTTTATTACTTTTTTTAAAATAATTAGTAAAACATTATTGATCTTATTTTTACTTTTGTCATAGTCCCCAGCAGGGACAACAACTTGTGATGCTTTAATCGCTCCTGCAGTATGATGTAATGCCGTAGCATTACATTATACTGCAAACGGGCAGGAAGTCTATCAAGCCACCCCACAGGGATGGCTTGATAAGCATTCCGCCATGACAGCCCTGGGGCCTCTCAGAAGGCCCCTGGCTGCCATGACACCTGCATGGCTCCCTGCGTTCTCATCTTTCGGGGGATTTAAATGCCACTGTCAGAATTGACAGCGGCATTTAAAGGATTAACAGCTCCGCTCAGCCGTGCAGCTTATTGAAGCTGTTGCCGTCTGGTGTCGGCTGTAAGAAACAGCCGGCCCCCATATTGTATGGGGTAGATCACCCACAATCTCTCTCCATACACGTCCTGCAGTTGCAGGACATAAAAACACAATGAGCCGGTCACTGAGGGGTTAAGACATGATGAATTTGCTCTCAAGATATTGACTTTGAGAAGCAAGCTGTTGATCGTTTTGTGGCATGCAGCTATAACAAACATTCCATACATAAAGGATATTGACGGGTGAAGGACGCAAGACATGTGAAACTCCTACATCACTCCAACCCAGAAGGCCCCAGGATAACCAGATACGATACGTTTCATCCTTCATCTTTACAAATGTGGGGATGTGAGATGCTATGACCAAGCATTGGGATATCCTGTTGATGGATCCAGTTTTAAATCAGTCTATTACTTTCCATAGATGCAAAAATCTTAAAGATATGTTGGTTTGCAGTTATCATTCAGACACGCCTCCTCATAGAGTTTTTGATTCGGTATGACTGAAATTGTGGAATTCCCGACCATCGAAACTGCTTGTACATTTCATGAATCACGACACTTCCAGTCAGAATGAATACAAGATTACTCATACAAACTTGTGCACTGGGTGTTATCTATCTGCCCACAAGCCCATGTAATTTAAAATATATTGAGCCCACTGTGGGAGAACTATGGAGACACACTTGTGAACATGTATTAGATATTCAAGATACTCATGAAGAAAATATTTTTAAAGTGTACTTAACTTTTCAAAAAACTTATGCTCATCTAATAACCTATGTGCGGCTCAGGAATTTTGAAATATTCTTTCATTAATACAGTGTAGCTCCTCTGAAATCCACTGCTTGTCATTAGGTATTCAGCTTCTCTAGCAATTAGAACATATTCTTAACAGTGGGTGAGAGGCTGTCATCACAGGCTCAGCTTCCCTGCCTCACACCGCTCTCAGATCTGCAGTCAGTGTGTACACAATCTGTGCCTCTCCTGGTATTATATTACCCTAATCTGCTATGTGCAGTTATCTTTATGTTGTATGCAAAACAGCATCATTCTTATTGGATTGTTTTTCATTAGCTTCTTTTCTAATTCTTGTATGTTTGCATGGTCATAGTATATATATATATATATATATATATATATATATATATATATATATATATATATATATACATATATATATACAGTACTGTACAAAAGTTTTAGCCAGGTGTGGAAGAATGCCTTGAAAAATAGAAGTGTTAATAGTTTATTTTTGTTAAAAAACAAAATACAAACTGAATGAACAAAAGAGAAATCTAAGGCCTCATGTCCAGGGGCCGCACGGTTTCCCAGTGTAGAATCATGCAGCGGATTCCACCTGGCCCGCAGACATGAGGCCAGAAAGTACAATATACTTACCTGTCCGGATGTTGCCAGGCTCTCCACCGTGGCGGCCAGATCTTCTTTCTTCTGCATGGCGGATGTGCTCGGGACACTGGCGGTGTGCCTGGCGCATGTGCCGTGCCGTCTCTTTCTTTTTAAACTCCTGCTTTCTCGGAGTCCCACGGCATGCATGCAGTGACGGCTGCATCTGTACTGCAGATCCGGACGGCTTCCATTGGCTTCCAGAGCCATCCGTGCGGAAAAACTGCACAAAAATGGAGCATGCTGCGGTTGTTTTCCCGTGCATGTGTTCCCCACGCTGGGAGAGAATGACATCCACAGGTATTGAATTTTCTGCAGGTGCCCAATGATTCCCAATGGGCGCAGATCACACGTGCGGGAGACCTGCACGTTTTTTTTAATTTTTGCCGTGGACATGAGGCCTAAATCACATCAATATTTGATGTGACAACCCTTTGTTTTCAAAACGGCATCAATTCTTCTAGGTACACTTGCACATGGTTTTTGAAGGAAATCGGCAGGGAGGTTGTTCCAAACATCTTGGAGAACTGGCCACAAATTTTCTGTGGATGTCGGCTGTCTCAAATGCTTCTTTCTCTTCATGTAATCCTAGACAAACTGGATGATGTTGAGATATAGCTTTTGTAGGGATCATATCATCACTTCCAGGACTCCTTGTTCTTCACACTAAGGATACTTCTTAATGACATTGACTGTGTATTTCAGGTCATTGTCCTGCTGCAGAATAAAATTGTAGCCAATCAGATGCCTCCCTTATTGTACTGCCTGATGGATAGGTACCTGCCTGAATTTTTCAGTATTGAGGACACCATTAATCCTGACCAAATCCCCAACTCCATTTACTGAAATGCAGCCCCAAACGTGCAAGGAATCTCCACCATATTTCACTAGTGCATGTAGACACTCATTCTTGTACCCCAATCCACAAACTGCCTTCAATTACAGCTAAATATTTCAAATGTTGACCCATCAGTCCAGAGCACCTGCTGCCATTTTTCTGTTTTCATGCACAATTAAATCACTTTGCATTGAAGATAAGGCTTTTTGGCCACAACTCTTTCATGAAGACCACTTCTGGCCAGACTTCTCCGAACAGTAGATGGGTGTACCTAATGGTCCCAATGGTTTCTGCCAGTTCTGAGGTGATGGCACTGTTGGAAGATTTCTAAATTCAAAAGGAAGTAAGACTGATGTGTCTTTCATCTGCTGACCGACCGCTGTGTCTACGATCCTCAACCTTGCCCATTTCTTCGTGCTTCTTTAAAAGAGCTTGAGCAGCACATGTTGAACCCCCACTCGACTTTGAATACTTTGGCTGGGAGAGACCTTGCTGATGAAGCATAACTACTTTGTGTCTTGTTGCTGCGCTCAGTCTTATCATGATGTTTGACCTATACGCTGTATGGGCTGTAACCGTGCAGATACACGAGACCAAGTAAAGCAGCTCATAAAGATCAATTTTTTAAGAATTCTGCGGCTTTGCCTACAGCAAACTAGAGAAACATCTAATACCTACAACATAAAGATAAGTGCACCCCTGTCATTAAAGTGGCAATACTCATGTGAAAACTGTAATTTAATAAAAGCCGGATCTTTAAAAAGAGATCTATATAAATATCCCAAGTCAATCCCTCTCCTGCAGTGCCTGGCAGACTGGATCTGTCATAAGTGAGTTATTGCATTTCATATTGATGTGTTTAAATTGTATCTACCTCCTGAGGTTTAGAATGACTGCCACATTGTTGCAAGACATAAATCTGAATTAGTGCAGAGTTACCGTCTCACTTATATACGACAAATCACTTTATTTTATCTGCCCTGCTTTTGAAAGACAGAAAAAAATTGAATTAATTGAATTAATTAGACATTATTATCCTTTGTCCTACAGCTATAAAACTGATTTAAACTAAATACCAAATGTGCCTCTTCAAGAGAGTTCGACAGAGATCTGTGGATCCAACCACTCAACAGCTCATCACAAATTATGACTAGAGATGAGCGAACGTGCTCGGCCACGCCCCTTTTTCGCCCGAATACCGCGATTTCCGAGTACTTCCGTACTTGGGCGAAAAAATTCGGGGGGCGCCGTGGCGGCACGGGGGGTAGCAGTGGGGAGTGGGGGGGAGAGGGAGAGAGAGAGGGCTCCCCCCTGTTCCCCGCTGCTACCCCCCCGCACCGCCACGCCTCTCCCCGCCCCCCGGCGCCCCCCCAATCTTTTCACCCGAGTACTGAAGTACTCGAAAATGGCGGTACTCGGGTGCGTAAGTACTCGAAACGAGTACGTTCGCTCATCTCTAATTATGACCCAAGATGTTGAGTTTGATACCACAATACTGTGTAAAATATTACGCTGCACTTCCATGTGACATTTTTCTGGTGCTTCTATGGAGCTTTTGATGTGCCTTTTATTCAAAAATGCAGCTAAAAACTGCAGGTGTTTTTGCAGCCAAATGCCCCAAAACAGTTTCTAGCTGATCGGAATTTGCAGTCAAACACGTGCAGTTTTGTCGTTTTCAGCTGCATTTTTGATGTTAGAGATAGTTCCAGCGCCAGAGTAAGGCCACGGCCAGATGAGCTTTTTTTTGCACGCCTATGTGCGCAAAAAAAACCGAGTGTATTAGAACCATCACAGTGTTCAGTGATGAAGGGTCTGCAGCGGGGACAAAAGAATCCCCTGTCACTTAATGAATGGCTGAGCACTGCCTATAATTGCTCACAGCGCTCAGCCAATTAGAGGCAGCGCTTTCTGGAGATAGGGATTTTTCAATCCCCAGCCACCAGAATACAAATGAAAACTTATGGGGACAGGAAGAAGAGCCGGACAGCGCTTCTAAAAATAAAACTGCCGCCCACATGCGTGAGAATCTCAAGATTATGGATCCAGTGCGTCCTGCTTGGACGTTAGACAAAGGAAGCACATTTGGAAACAGAATTACCAAAGGGTATGGGGTTAATTACTATACTAATTAAAATGATATATTGAAAGTGTGTTACATTTTGAGCATAGATAAAAGACAAAGCTGCATGATCCAGCAAACATGATGGGTCAAAGGTTTAGATTAAATATATACCAATAGATCATAAGGTCATTAATATATACTGTATATCAAATAAGTGTGAGGAACAAACAATAATCGATTGAATTAGAGATGAGCGAGCGTACTCGGTTCGGGTGTTTTTGCACCCGAGCACCGCTTTTTCCAAGTAACTGACTACTCGGACGAAAAGATTCGGGGGGGCGGCGTGGTGGAGCGGGGGGTAGCAGTAGGGAACAGGGGGGAACTCTCTCTCTCCCCCCCCCCCCCCCCCCACTCCCCTCGGCGCCCCCTGAATCTTTTCGTCCGAGTAGTCAGTTACTCGGAAAAAGCGGTGCTCGAGTGCAAAAACACCCAAACCGAGTACATTCGCTCATCTCTAAATTGAATGTTTGGCACCAAGTGATGACCCAAGTTTATACACTCAATGGCCGGAGGAATATGTTCCAACTGTAACATTGTTATTTCTAAAGTATCGATTCTTATTGGGTTAAATAATTATCAAATAATTGAGGAATAGGGAAAATTGGCACAAAATTCAGCCCATTGGATAAAAATGATAGCTGAGATTTATTCAGGATAATGGCTGGTACATAACTGATGGAAAGGCACTATTGTTCTCCAAGAAATTCACATTAGTGATTTGCGTCTCCTGCTTGGGTATTCTTTTCCCGTGCTTCCTGTCTGCTCTACGTGGTTTTCTTCTTTTTTTTAAAGAAACGTTTATTAGGTCTTCTCATATACTATAGTACAAATATGGAAAGGAAGAAACATCAGCAGTATTTGTGAATTTCCATAATCACAACTTTTGAACTCTTTCCATCCTTCATAGTTACATATAGCCTTCCATCCCCCTTACCCCCCCCCAAAAAAAAACAGAGCCCAAAATTAGGGAATAGTAACTAAAACATAAAGCCAAAGTATTTTACCCACGACACGACTGTTGTCACAGCAAGTATTCAGTATCGTTGCACATAGTGAGGAGTAGAGAAGAAGAGACGTCCATATTTCTCCCTGGCCAAGAAGTTAGTCAGATACGCCTGTTGTGGTATTAGGGCAGTCTACCCTTCGGCCCCATATCTCAGCAAATTTAGCAGGGCAGCGACGGACAATATATGTCAACATATATAGAGGGATGACCCCATTTACTTCACGATGTCAAGCAGCCCTAGCAGGTTTTTTTGGGTGCTTCCAGTTAAGCAAAATACCTTTTTTAGCATGAAAGAACAGCATTTTATGTAGAGTACGCGTTACTGTGTCAACCGGAACGTCCTCCACAAGGCCAAAGAGACAGATTTAAAGGGGTTGTCTCGCGAAATCAAGTGGGGTTATACACTTCTGTATGGCCATATTAATGCACTTTGTAATATACATCATATACGCCAATCAGGAGGCTGGAACCGGCACACGGCATGGGGCGGAGCTACGCGATGACGCGTACAAGGGGGTGGAGCCAAAACGCCGATGCTGCAGAGCCGAGCCGAAGGGAGAAGACCCATCTGCGCAAGCGCGTCTAAAAAAGCAAGAAGACACCGAAATTAGACGGAACCATGGCGACGGGGACGCTAGCAACGGAGCAGGTAAGTGAATAACTTTGTATGGCTCATATTTAATGCACGATGTATATTACAAAGTGCATTAATATGGCCATACAGAAGTGTATAACCCCACTTGATTTCGCGAGACAACCCCTTTAAGGATGCAGGATGCGCAGGGCCCATAGGTGCGTCTCCATAAACTCAAGGACATCTCTCCAATAGGTCTGCAGAACATAGCATTCCCAAAACATGTGCATGAATGTGCCCGCACTCATCAAGCATCTCAGGCAGTCTGCATTGGGAATTAGGCCCATGGTAAACAAGCGGGTGGGAGTGTAGTAGATTCTATGTAGGAACTTGACTTGGATTAACCTGTCTCTTGCACTGCTCAGGGACGCCCCCAAGGAAGGCCCAATTGTATCTGTAATGGTGAGAAGGTAGTAAGAACGCCATTCTCAGCCACATCCGAGAGGGTAGTGATCGCATGACGTCTCCAGAAGATAATGTCTGGCATTTCTTGCAAGCGTACGGGGTTAGGGTTTCTGCAGAGGGCAGTATGAGGAGACCATCTTGCTGCCTCGTCCAAGTGGACTACGTGGTTTTCTTCCTAGTTTTTTTGGGCGGCTTCCTTGCTGTAGTGGTGAGCTGCTAGATTGCTCTGTGACCGCTGTATTCTATTAGAGGCATCTATTTCACCCTCCGAAAAATCAGAAAAAACATCTGACGCCTCCTATTCTGAAGATGTAAAAACGACATGATGTTCCTTCCTATGTACATTATTAAATCACCTTTTAAGAGTAGATTTCCCAGCACTTTTATTCATATCACGTGACTTCCAGGTGTAAACGGTGTCCCATAATCATGCAGAACTCTATTAAACTTAGGGCAATGCTCTTTAACGCCGTGGATTTCCGCCGTGGGACAACATTAAAAGTCACCGCGATTTTCTGTGAAGAACTTATCATTATTACAGGTCCATCACGGCAAACTGCGGCATGCCGCAATTTTTATACGCAAGTGGAAAATTGTGGCGGGTATCCGTTCGCATATATCGGGCTGCGCTCTCCATAGTTAGCCTTACATTCATTTTAATTAAAAATCAGGCAGGATAGTATACTACCGTATGATATCAAAAAAACCATAAACGTGCCGGAGTAACTCCACGTGGGAACGTTGCCTAAATGGAGTATTCCAATCTCAGCAAATAAATGCTACTCTCTGCATAATGAAGCTACTAACTCACTTCTCCTGGTCTACAGGATCTCTGCTTGCAGCCATCCGATACAAAGTTTCATCGTACCACTGTGACACATACACTATAACTCTAATAGGTAGTGCACCTATATGTCTATCACATCACCTGGACAGATTTTTATTTACTGTGACAGCAAACAGAGATCTTGTAAACTATTATGAATTGATGCAGAAAAGATTTTTAATGAACAAATCATGGTTCAAGCATGGAGCATGAGCATAATATAAGAAACATGGTAATATAATGTAACACTCAAGAAAGGCATCCAAGCCCCTCTTAAACTCTTTTAGCGAGTTCGCAATCAGCACATCCTCAGGCAAAGAGTTTCACAGTCTCACTGCTCTGACAGTAAAGAACCCCCTTCTATGTTGGTGTAGAAACCTTCTTTCCTCTAGACATACAAGGCGCTCCCTTGCTACAATCCTGGGTATAAGTAAATGATGGGAGAGATCTCTGTATTGGTCCCTGATATATTTATACATAGTTATTAGAGCGCCCCCTTGTTACAGTCCTGGGTATAAGTAAATGATGGGAGAGATCTCTGTATTGGTCCCTGATATATTTATACATAGTTATTAGATCGCCCCTTGTTACAGTCCTGGGTATAATAGATGATGGGAGAGATCTCTGTACTGTCCCCTGATATATTTATACATAGTTATTAGAGCACCCCCTTGTTACAGTCCTGGGTATAATAGGTGATGGGAGAGATCTCTGTACTGTCCCCTGATATATTATACATAGTTATTAGAGCGCCCCCTTGTTACAGTCCTGGGTATAATAGGTGATGGGAGAGATCTCTGTACTGTCCCCTGATATATTTATACATAGTTATTAGAGCGCCCCCTTGTTACAATCCTGGGTATAAGTAAATGATGGGAATGATCTCTGCATTGGTCCCTGATATATCTCTACATAGTTATTAGCTCACCCCTCAGCTGTCTTTTTTCTAAACTAAATATCCCCAATTTTCATTACTTCTGTCTCTACCTTTGCTGCTTTTATTTTATTTTTACATAATTTAATTTTTTTAGTGCTTCTTTGCTACCATCTTGTTTTAGTAGTTTAAATGCTTTCTTTTTGTTGTTTAGTGCCCCTTTACATCTTTATTGAGCCCCATTGGTTTTCTCCTATTACTCAGTGTTTCATTGCTCACAGTAAGTATTTTAGATGGTTTTAAAATTTTCTCATTTATTGCCTGTGCTCTTATTTTTGAGAATATTGTCCCAGTCAATAAGGTTAAGGGCATCTCTAAGCTGATTGTACTTTGCCTTCCTAAAGTTTAGTATTTCTGTATCTTCCCAATAAAACTCCCTATTGAAAGACAAGTGGAAATTTTTTATATAATGGTGACTATTTTCCAGGTGCTCCCTGACCTGTACCTTTGTCATTCTGTCAGGTCTATTGGCTAAAATTAAGTGCAAAATGGCCGTCCCTCTAGTTGGGTCCTGTACAAGGTGAAAAGGTAATTATCTTTAGTTATTGACAGAAACCCGTTTTCTTCTGTCACTCAACCAGCTGCCTGATCATCCTGCACTCCCATGCTACCACCCACTTTCACCTCTGTTCTAGCGAGTGCCTGCTCAGTGAGCAGCAAACTCCTTTCCAAGTAATTTAAACAAGTGAAAAATAACAGTTAATAGATATAAGTGACTTCCTTCTAAAGTCGTCAAATATAAAATCACTCGATTCTAAGTCACACACACTTAAAACAACCACACTTGAAATGAAGCACACATTGCAAGCTCCCACACTCGCTCTTTTGTTTGCTTTAAGTCGCTCTCAGCAGCAGTAACTCCTCCATTGAATCCTCTTTTTGTGGGGCTTTGGCTTCAGCCAACCCAGCTTAACACCCCACCTGCAGAGGTGCTTGTACCAGTAATGAAAGTGTCAAAATGGAAAGAATATTAGGAATTAGGGTGCAACTCTGTGAAATAATAAAGATACACAAGTCCACAGATTTATTATCTGACTTTTTCATTTATTGATAGTATCAGCATAAAAAGGTGTGTTTCGAGGCATATGCCTCAGTATTGCTGGGGACACATATCAGTTATGGGTGGGATGAACCTGGACGTGTGTCTTTGGTGAAGGGAGTCAGTGGAATTAGTAAATCTGTTGACTTGTGTATTTCTATTATTTCACAGCATTTTCTAGTAATGGTACTTGATGACAAAAGAGAGTTTCTGAGCGCCTATTCATCTTTAAAGGCCCATTTAGACACAACGATTATCACTCAAAATTCGCTCAAAAGCCGTCTTTTGAGCGATAATCATTGCGTGTAACTGCACTGACATCGTGAAGTTTTCGTTAAGCCGTCGCTCATTGTTGTCTTTCAGCGTGCTTTCAGGGATTCACAGCAGGATACAGCTGATACTATTGTTTCAGCTGTATCCCGCTCCTTGATGACAGGCTGGGTATGAAGAACATAGCGGTCCAGCTCTGTTCCCCATACCCTGCTTGGAGCGCTCAGCTGTATAACAGCCGGGCGCTCCGAGCAGAGAACAGCTGGATGCAGAAGACAAGCGGGGACATTTTGCTTGTCTTCTGCATCCTCTGCTCAGAGCGCTCGGCCGTATCACAGCCGGGTGCTCTGAGCGGGGAACAGCTGGATGCAGAAGGCAAGCGGGGACACCCCGCTTGTCTTCTGCATCCTCCACTCACAGCGCAAGGTGATCACTCAACATTTGAGCGATCATCTTGCGCTGTAAATGACACAATAATCATCGCTCAAAAGACATATTTTGAGCGCTAATCGTTGTGTCTAAATGGGCCTTTACTCTTTCCAATGTCCCGAGGTTTCTTCCTGGGTTATGAGTGAATATCCACTTTCCTTTCATTTCCGACACTTGCGCCATAGAGAGTTGCATGCTCTTCTACACGATTTTCTACTACAGAAATGTTGCAAATGAACAGAAAGCTGCTGAAATGGATAAGTTGTTGGAATCGATTTGAGCAATGAAAGCCTATCATTCCATCCGAAGGTTCCGCTCAAATTTGATTTTTGGGTATTCAGACATAACCTGGGATGTAATAAAAAGCGGATTGTGAGTGGCTCTGTTTCCATAGACAACTGTTAGTGGACCTATACTTTCAAGAAATTTGTACTTTAATCCACTACATGCAGAAGAAGAGGAATCTGTAGAAATGGGATAACCGATTTTAAATTACCATATTTTAAATTCAAGATCTATTACATAGAAGGGTTTAATTGATAGATGATGATTGTGACATTTTGCTCCTTTTAATTTATACTGTAAAATGCAGCTTAATTATTCCCTTCTTTATGTCATGAGAAATTGGCTTAAATGAATGAAATCAATGCCAAAAACCTAAATTAGACAAGAGAACTGATAAGAGAAATAATGAAGAAATTAGGAATGTTATTTGTCATACTTTGCAAGCACTAACGAGTTTTTTACTCCAAGGCACAGACAGATTGGGTGCCATCGAGTTTAAATACACTATCCATTTGATTGATGATAGCTTCACATCAATGTGATCTGTAAGTACGCTGTATACAGTTGCCATGTGCCTATGCGTTGTTGGTTCCTATTGAATGAAAGTATTGTATATATTATTTTCTGAAGGAAGGGATTATCGTGAAATTAAAGATTAAGCAAAATAAACAGATTCATTTCAAGTTACATATACCATAATTACACAGTGAGATACCAAAAGAATGCCGACTCTAGAAAGCACAGCCAGCACATTTAAAGAGGTTCGTTCCACAAAAAACATTGTTTCTAGTTAATTGCAGCCTATAATTATAAATTGTTTTTGTATTTACATTTAAAAAATGTTTCTATCCCCAGATATTTCCGGACTAATGTTAGAATAGCGCCACCTGCTATTTCCATTCTATTCACACCTCAGTAATTGTATCAATGACACACAGTCATTCTTGCCTCTCTTTGCTCTATAGGGTACGTTGAGGGATCCCTGGTGTGGTGAGCGGCTGCTTCTGAAGTTGCAGCATCTTCTCAGATGTCAGAAGAGATGCTGAGCAAGTGGTAAGAATGGAGACAGAGTTAAGGCCCATTTACACGCAAAGAAAATCTTTCAAACTATTGAAAGCTTGACAGTTTTAGCAATCATTTTGCATAAAGTGCTAATAGACAGTAATGTCAATTAGCACTTTATCAGCTTCATTTGCATGAAAATGAGCCTCAGGGAGCTGTTTGCAAAACACAGCAGGTGGTCTGTTCTCTGCATACAGCGCCTTTGTTCTTGCAGGGGCTGTCCGCTGAATACAATGTAATGTCCAACTCCTGTGCAGAACACAGTGGTCTCTGTTATCTCTACCCAGCTGAACAATGGATTTTAAGCTCACCTTAAAATCATAGTTCAGCTGAAAAATAAATAATGGTAGTGTTTACATGCAATGATTATCGCCCATATGCCATCCTTTGGACAAATGCTGGAATATCTGGAGACAGCTTTTTTATTTTCAAATACACATAAATACAAAAAATGTTTATAATAATGGGCTGGATTTAACTATTTATGACTTTGCCATTAAAGGGGTTGTTCAGTTGTAAACTATTAATAGCCGATCTTTAGAATAGACAAGCAATATTAGATTGACAGGGTTCTGTTACCCAGGACTCCCACTGATCACCTGATTTCTGCATTCATTTCAATGGGAACTTGGCCTGCAATATCAAGCTTGGCCACTGCAGTAGGAATGGAACTATCGGCTTTCTGCAGAAATCAGGTCAGTACATGGGTACATCGGCCCGGTGAACAGCTGATCAGTGGGGTCCTGAACAATGGACCTCCACCAATCTATTCTTGATGATCTATTCTGAGGATAAGCCATCAATAGTTTACAACTGGAACACCCCTTTAATATCCGATCAGTGGGGACTAACTGCCATGAACCTTACTAATTGGAGATATGAAATATTTGTGCCTTTTTACTTTTACTAATTGTTTTTTTGTATTGTCTTTCTGTATCCCCCCCCCCCCCCCCCGTCTATGTAAGCGCTGCGGAATATGTTGGCGCTATACAAATAAAGATTATTATTATTATTATTATTACCGTGTTTCCCTGAAAGTAAGACAGTGTCTTACTTTCTTTTTATCCCCAAAAGCCCCACTATGTCTTACTTTCGGGGTATGTCTTATATTGGAGTGACAATATAAGACACTCCAATACTGGAGTGACAAGTGCAGGGGACGGCGCGGTGACGCCGGCAGTGACAAGTGCAGGGGACGGCGCAGTGACGCCGGCAGTGACAAGTGCAGGGGACGGCGCGGTGACGTATGGAGAGGGGGGCGGCGCGGAAGTGGCCAGGAGGCGGCGCTCATTTGGATCAGACAAAGGCCGCCTGCACACGAGCGAAATCTCACGCGGCAAACAAACCGCGGCATGTCCTAATTTTCTGCGGGGCACGCACTCACTCGGCCGCCGGCTCCGGTCTGCGCATGCGCCGGCTGCGCGGCAGCCGGCACATGAAAGAGCCGGGGCCGTCAGGCGCGGGTGAGTACGCGCTCGTCCCTGCAGGCGCTCGGGTCGGATCGCGCGGCGAGAATTCTCGCGGGCCGGATCCGACCCGCTCGTCTGCAGGCGGCCAAAGGCGGCAGACGCGGTGACGTATGGAGGGGGGGCGGTGCGGAAGTGGGCAGGAGGCGGCGCTCATTAAGATCAGAGGGAGGTGGCAGATGCGGCGACGTATGGAGAGGGGGACGGTGCGGACGTGGGCAGGAGGCGGCGCGCAGCTAGATGAGAGGGAGGCGGCAATACCCCCGTGTTTCCCCGAAAGTAAGACATATGTCTTACTTTCGGGGTACGGCATACATTGGCCGACCCCCCTGAAACCCCCGATACGTCTTACAATCGGGGGTGTCTTACTATCGGGGAAACACGGTATTATGCAAGAAAAATAGCATTTTTAAATTTCACCTCTCGGTTACTTTATTTACTGTGAAACACTTAGAAGGTTAATAAATTTCCTAAATGAAGTTTTGAATACTTTGAGAGGTCAGGTATTTAAAATGTAGTAATTTATAGGGAGGGGAGGTTCTAAAACACTCTCTATCAATGAAAATCAAGCACCTAGAAGGAGTTATTTTGTTGCATATCTCGTCCTGCAGTTCCATCTCAAGCAGCTATACAAATGATGAGAGTTGTGGCGAGGTTACATGATCGGTCATGCCATCTAAGGCCCTAAAAGTGCTTCCATCTTTGGCCTATAAAAAAGCTACCAGGTGCTACTTGTGTGTCATGACCTCTTCTTCCACCTGTGTAGAGCTTTCTGACTACTAGACGCCTCTACAATGCAAAGAGATTTTGCCCAGCTGACAGAGATGGAGCATTATTGGGATGTGAGAAGCTGGATGGTCGTATCCATGAATTGTCCCCCACCAGCAGTTCTGATCGGACTGTTAGGAGGTGTTGGGGCCAGTGGATGTGTGAGGGCACACAAGGTGACCGGGCTCAGGATGCCTTCGACAGACCACCAGTAAAGAGAATCATCTGATTGTGTGACAAGTACGAGCAGCTCCAACTGTTTTGTTGTCCAGCGTCAAGAAATAGGTAGCACCATCGTTGTATGTCTATGTATCTGTTGTAACCATTTCCAGCTGCTTTGCTGAAGGACATTTGGTCTCACAGCACCCAATCAGGGGCATAACTATAGAGGGTGCAGGGGATGCGGTTGCACCCGGGCCCAGGAGCCTTAGCGGGCCCATAAGGCCTCTCTTCTCCATAAAGGGAGCCCAGTACTATGAATAAAGCATTATAGTTGGGGGCCCTGTTACAGGTTTTGCATTGGGGCCCAGAAGCTTCAAGTTATGTCTCTGTGCAGCATGGTTTAGGTATGGGTACTGGTACAGATACAGATAGAGGGGGGGGGGGGCAGCTCAGCTTTTGCATCAGGGCCCCTGAGCCTTTACTTACGCCCCTGCACCCAATACATGTATTGCCTTTGACATCCACCCATCTTTGCCTCTGTTTACAGTGGTGTCATGTACAATGAAACTACACTGCTAGAGAGTAGAAGCCGGTTGTCTTCAGCTAGGAATCCAGGTTTAGTTTGGACACTGACGATGGCTCGTGTCTAGAGGACTAGGGATGAGCACCTTGCCTTTGCTGTGGAGCTGCACACTGCCCCCTGCTGGTGTGATGGTCTGGGGGAGCCATCACATACGACAGTCACCCCTAGTAGTGTTATGAGAGATAATAACAGCTGAGAAATATATTCAGTACATTCTGCAGACACATGTGTTGCCTCTCATGGCAGGGCTTCCAACAGGCATTTTGCCGCACACACAAGAGTGTCACAGGAATGTCCAAAAACATTGCCACACTTCCGTGGCTGCCCGGTCGCCAGATTTATCGCCAATAGAACATGTATAAGAATATCAACTTTGACAGCCTAGGAGTTTGCCCTATCTAGAGGCTCAGTTACAGCAAATGTGGAACGACATGCTGCAGAATACCATACAGAACCTGTATGCCTCCATCCTGCCTGTATCACATCTTGTATCCAAGCTAGAGGCGGTGTAACAGGGTACTAGAGCCTCCATGCTTACCCGTATCACATCTTGTATCCAAGCTAGAGGTGGTGTAACAGGGCACTAAAGCCTCCCTGCCCACCCATATCACATCTTGTATCCAAGCTAGAGGCGGTACAACAGGGTACTAGAGCCTCCATGCCCGCCCGTATCACATCTTGTATCCAAGCTAGAGGCAGTACAACAGGGTACTAGAGCCTCCATGCCCGCCCATATCACATCTTGTATCCAAGCTAGAGGCAGTACAACAGGGTACTAGAGCCTCCATGCCCGCCCATATCACATCTTGTATCCAAGCTAGAGGCGGTACAACAGGGTACTAGAGCCTCCATGCCCGCCCATATCACATCTTGTATCCAAGCTAGAGGCGGTGTAACAGGGTACTAGAGCTGCCTTTGAAGTGTTCAGTTTTTCACAATAAATAATCTTTTTGCTCGGATACACCTTCTAGGTGCTTGATATCTTTTGACAATGAATGTGTACAGGCATCTCAAAACCATTTTACAACTGAATGGGTCCCTAAAGATTAGATTTTTGAATTATTATTGAAACATCCTTAAAAAATAAAAAGATGCTTGCAAAATGATGCCAACATAAAGTGGACATATGGTAAATAATATGTATGAACTATTTTGTATGATATTACTATCTGTCTAAAGGCCTTTCTTACATTAACTAATGTTAATGTTCATGAGTCTACCATCTGGAGGACCCTGAACAACAATGGTGTGCATGGCAGGACTTCGGGCAGGACTTCAAGGAGAAAGCTCTCCAAAAAGAACATTGCTGCCTGCCTGCAGTTTGCTAAAGATCACATAGACAAGCCAGAAGGCTATTGGAACAATGTTTTATGGATGGATGGGACCAAAATCAAGGTTTTTGGCTTAAATTAGAAGCCTTGTATGGAGAAAGAAAAACACTGTATTACAGCATAAAGATTTCATACTAACTGAAACATGGTGGTGGTAGTATCATGGTTTGGTCCTGTTTTTGTTTCACTGGCCCAGAACTGTTTACCATCACTGATGAAACAATGAATTCTGAATTAGACCAGCAAATGCTTAAAAAACAATGTCAGGACATCTGTCCATGAGTTGAATCTCACGTGAACGTGAGTCATGCAACAAGACAACAACCCAAAGTACACACGTTGTTCTACATAAGAATGGTTTAAGAAGAATCAAGTTAAAGTTTTGGAAAAGCCAAGTCAAAGTCCTGACCGTAATCCTGCAGAAATGTTGTGGAAGAACCTGAAGCAAGCAATTACTGGCAGGAAACCCAGCAATATAATGGGCTTGAAGCGGTTTTTATGTTGAAATGGGCTAAAATTCCTCCAAGCCGATGTGCAGGACTAATCAGCAATTACCGGATGCGTACAGATGCAGTTATGGCTGCACAAGGCGGTCACACCAGATATTGAAAGCAAAGGTTCACATACTTTTGCCACTCACAGACATATTGCATCATTTCCCTCAATAAATAAATGAAGAAATCTAATATTTTTGACTCGTTTGTTTGATTTGGTTCTCTTTATCTACTTTTAGGACTTGTGTGAAAATCTGATGTAGTTTTAGGAGAAATATAATCAGAAATATGGAAAATTATGAAGGGTTCACAAACTTTCAAGCACCACTGCATGTAGCATTTCTAATATCCTTAATATTGAGTGTTCTCATGATTCTATTGGTCATTATTTTCTCCATGGGTTACACTGACTAGTTATTGGTTTACATAATGCACCAGCACTTTATCCATGTGGAATATACTATTTGTATATAATTTCATGTAAATCTCTTCTTACTAGACAATTTGGGATCTAAGGCCTCCTGCACACTGGCAAGAGCGATATCGGGCCGTGATTCATGGGAAACCCCTGGATGTGAGGCGTTTTCATGTGAAAACAGCTTTGCTTCCCTGCAGGGGTTCCCTTTATCCCATTACTTTCAATGGGGCGGCATTAAAAACAATGTGAGAGCATGGCGATTCTCTGTGACAGCTGTGGCAGGGGATTCTTTCATCCCCGCGGGGAGTCCCTTCATCACTGAACACCCTCCTGATACTGTCACAGTGTTCAGTGATGAGGGGACTCCCTGCAGGGATGAAGGAATCCCCTGCCGCTTCTGTCACAGCCACAACAGTAGAGCAATCTTCTCCCTATGTTTTCAATAGGGTGGCGTTGCCGCCGGCAGCATTGAATACGAGGTGCAGCGCCTGGATGTGACAGCATTTTAATGGTATATTAACATAGATATCAATTTTTTTACTCCTGTTTTTTCTAGGTTTTACATATTACATGGAGTTAGTATCTGGTAATACGTCAGGTACCATGAATATGGGTTATATTATAGATACCGTAACTAATTATGCATTTTCTGCTTTTGTATGGTTCTGTGAACCTTGTTATTATATGTTATAATTAGAGATGAGCGGGCGTACTCGGTTCGGGAGTGTTTTTGCACTCGAGCACCGCTTTTTCCGAGTAACTGACTACTCGGACGAAAAGATTCGGGGGGCGCCGGGGGTGAGCGGGGGGTTACAGTGGGGAGTGGAGGGGGAGAGAGAGAGCTCCCCCTGTTCCCCACTGCTACCCCCCGCTCCACCATGCCGCCCCCCGAATCTTTTCGTCCGAGTAGTCAGTTACTCGGAAAAAGCGGTGCTCGAGTGCAAAAACACCCGAACCGAGTACGCTCGCTCATCTCTAGTTATTATATGTTTTCTAAGTAAAATTCCTTAACCTTTGGGTCCTCTTAATGACAGAGTTAACAAAATATTAGATACTCAAGAGTCATTAAAAAAAAGTAAAATTAGCTTCAAGTTACTTGTACAGTATCCAAAGGACAGCAGTAACATACAGCACATTCGTAGATCTTGGATTGGCCCATTGGCCGCATTAAGGATCAGTTTCAAGATGCACTGTCCTTACTTAGGGCTAACGCCCACGGACGGATTTCTGCCGCGTTTCACGCAGCGGTGATCCGCGGCATTACCCCGAGCTCAATGTCCATGCTGCGGAATTCCACTGCGTGAAACAGATCGCGGCATGTTCTAATTGCTGCTGGAATACACACAGCCGGCTTCCAATGTAGTCAATGAAAGCCGTCCGTTGCGCTATACTACAAAGTGTATCTGTACTCTATATAAAGAGGCGTTTAAAGCTGAACATACATTTTAAATAACTGGACAATTGATTAGCAATTTTGTAACAACCCCTATAGAAACATCTTGGAGTATCCTTTAACACAATATCGCACAGCCCGTAATCAGGAGCGTACACGGCCAAACCACCTCTGCTATCTTACACAACAAACTAAACTGATAAAGAAAGATCAGTGTTTTTTCAGGTGAGGCACAAAGAAAGAAAAAAAAAATGCCTGCACGCATTGTGTGGGTGTATGACAAAGCACCTTTAGTCCAGGTGCCAATGTCTGTAAACAGTTTCTGCCATAGCAATTAGTAACTCTTTCACAACCAGATATCAAACATGACTAAATGAAATACAAAAATAATGTTTGATTGTAACATCAATCGAAAAGCCATCATTAAGGGGGTTGTCCAGTTGTAAACTATGGATGGCGTATCCTCAGGATAGGTCATCGATAGTAGATTGGCAGGGGTTCATCGCCCAGGATCCCTGCTGATCAGCTGTTCTCTGCACTCCTGCGATGAGCTGATTTCTGCAGGAAGCAGATAGCTCCCTTCTTGCTGCAGTGGCCAAACTTGGTATTGCCATTAAAGTTCCCATTAAAATGAATATTAACTTGGCTTGCAATACCAAGCCTGACCACTACAGTAAGAATGGAGCTGTCTGCTTCCTGCAAAAATCAGCTCAGTGCACAAAGCACAGTGGAAATTGCGCATTCCGCTTTTACGCTGACCGGAAAAAGATACATCTGGAGCTATCTTTTGCCAGAATATGCCGATTGGTCCCAAAGACTCCTATGAGAGCCTATGACAGCTGCCGGAATAGGAAGGTGGGAGGGAGTTTAGCATTTCCTCCCCTTCTCTGCCCCTTGCTGGCTGCCAGCAAAGGGAGGAGGCGGCATGGGGCGGGAGCTAGTGTGTTAAACTCCCGCCCTCTCACCACCCCTTGCTGGCTTCCAGCAAAGGGAGGGGGCTAGAGATTAGCACTTGGTTGTGGCTGCCTCTCATTTATGCGATTTTCTGTAACGATGCGAGCGCGACGTGGGTGGCCAAAAATCGCAGCGCCCATGTAAAGGAGCCCTGAGAGATATATCTTTTGGTGTGTATGAATGGGCCATTTACAGGGGTCGATTATTGCTCAAAAATCGTTCATGCTGTGGAAATGCCAAAAAAAAAATTGCTCACTATTCGTTCGCAAGTTGTTATCGCTGACTTTTAGCATAGTCAGCATAAAAACGATCGCTGGCTTCTCATTCTATGTAAATGCTCCCCACTCAGCACTTCACATAGAAGGTTAAGCACTGAATGAGCAGCCTGCAATCCAAAGGTGAAGTCTGTTAGTATAAACACTCTGTACGTGCACTAATGACCTTAGTGGTGACCTCAGCACTCAATAAGTCGTTTACCTGACTGTCCGCCCGTGTAAGAGGGCCATAAGTCTTATACTCACATCACCAATGACACTAACCAGATTCTGGCCATGTAACCCCTGAAGTATTGTGATCAGCACTGATTGCAGTGCAGACATTGGGAGGGAGTTCTGAGCACTGTGATATTACTTTGTCTATTATCCTTGTATTATCATTCTCAGTTTATTACCCCCTGGTAAATGGGCCATTACTTCAGCCCCATTTACACACAAAGATGAGCGCTCAAAATTCATTCAAAAGATAGGATGAGCAATCATTTTGCATAAGCTACTAATGTTCACTAATGCCGATTAGTAGCTTATCATCTTCATTTGCATGTAAATGAGCCTCCCTGAGCTGTATGCAGAGAACAGCAGATGGTCTATCCTCTGCATACAGCCCCTTTGTTCTACCGCAGTACTGCAGCTGAATACAATGTTATCAGTGCTCCCGTGGAGAATCACAACCTGCAGTCTCTGCTATCAGCTTTCCAGCCATAAGATGGATTTTAAACTGAACTAAAAATCATCGTTCGGACAAAAATCAAACGAGGGTAGCATTTACACGCAACGATTATCAGTTAAAAGACATTGTTTGAGCGAATTTGAGCAATAATCGTTGCGTGTAAATAAGGCTATAGGGTCCGTTTAATAAGACGATTTCTCATTTGAACGAATGAACAATGTCAGAATTCCCTCGTGCAGCCTGTTTATACAAGAAAATACATTGTAGGCTCATTCAAACAAGAAATAGTTCAGTCATTCTCATTCACTGTATGGCCTCATCCACAAGAGTGTTACGCTGGAGCATCACGGCCGAAAATCGCAGCAATGACGAAAAACAATTGAGTCCTGAGATTAACTAGCGTCTTCTCGTCCATTCACACAGGCATATCGCGTGAAAACTACGCTGCAGCGCAGAATTCCATCGGTCGGCAGAAATCCTCGGAATGACTTCAATAGCTGAAATAGCAGCAGCTGTCTTCGCGGGTAAACTCCCTCCCCCTCCCTTTTTTTCAGCTTCCATAGGAGCCTCCAGCGATTTTCGTCAAAAGATAGGCTAAGGCTTATCTTTAGACGCAGTGTGAAAGATTGGCAGCTGAAAACGTTTGACATTTTAGTGGTGTGCTTTTTTCACGCGCCCAAAAATCGCCCATGTGAATGAATGCATTGGAATCCAAAGCTTTACATGATCGCAATTTTCGGACGACGCTTTATCGCGGCTAAATAGCCCCATAAAATGGCCTATAAGTGAGAAGGACTGAACGATCGTTATTTAAACCGAACGGTTAGTAAACGAGCCAACGATGATTTTTATCCTGCATAAAATAAACGATGAACTAAAAGCAAACAATTTATCGTTCGTTGTTCGATCATTGGCTGCGTTTACACTGAATGAATATCATTCACTTTCGCTCATTTGAATAATTTTTTGAATAATATTCATTCTGTCAAAAAGGGCGTCTAGCTGTATGTTGTAAGATCCCTATGTTACCATACCGTATTATTAGAGATGAGCGAGCACCCAAATGCTCGGGTCCGCGTTATGTGAGTTGAACTTTTCGTAAAATTCGAGAGCTCTGCTCGAGTAACGAACCCCATTGACTACAATGGGAGACTCGAGCATTTTTGTATGTGGGACGCCGGGTGCTGAGCTTTTTTTTTTTTCCCTAGGTTCATTCTCTCTCTCTCTTTCTCTCTCTCTCTCTCTCTCTCTCTCTCTTTCTCACCAGCCAGCCAACCAAAACATTTGCCAATGACGCACGCTGTGTCGCTGCGGGGTGGGGCCAAAACAGGCACGTCACAGTGGGGAGGAGCCAAAAACTGGGGCGGGGTCGAACATGGCTTGATGCTCGTTCGAGTAGCGAGCACCATCGAGTATGCTAATACTTGAACGAGCATCAAGCTCTGCAGAGTATGTTCACTCAACTCTACGTATTATACATTATACCTACTCTGTAATATCACTACTGTAATAATCCATTCTGTTACATCACTGTGTGCAATCACTATGACTTTACAGTTTTAATTATCCCTGCTCTGTGACATCACTGTTGCCATCTGTGACATCACTTTGTGCATTATTCCTGTATAGTGATACAATGTGACCACTTCAGAGCCATAGCTGTAGGCTTTGCAAAGTCAGCATTGTGACTATTAGTGCTGTACTGTTACCTCACTTTATTACTATTTAACTATAACATCCCCATTTGTTATTATTAGAGATGAGCGAGCACCAAAATGCTTGAGTGCTCATTACTCGAGTCGAACTTTCAGTGATGCTCGAGAGTTCGTTTCGAGTAACGAACCCCATTGAAGTCAATGGGCGACTCGAGCATTTTTGTATATGACTGGTGCTCCGCTAAGGTTTTCATTTGTGAAAATCTTAGCAAATCACCAAAGTCATGTAAAAAACACAGAAATGGATAGGGCAGGCGAGGAGCAACATGCAGGGCTGCATCTCGGGCTCCGAGGTCTCACTATTAAGCCACAATAGTGGCAAGAGTGAGACCCCCCCCCCCCCACTGTCAGCATAACGATCATTCTCCTCTGCCACAGCTGTAACAGCTGTGGCAGAGAAGAACGATGTTAGCCCATTGAATTCAATGGAGCCGGCAATACAGCCGGCTCCATTGAAAGCAATGGGCTGCCGGCGAGCGCGGGATGAATTTTCGGGAAGGGCTTAAAAATATAAGCCCTTACCTGAAAATCATCCTAAAATGTGTAAAAAAAAAAATTATGTCAGCAATAAGATCGTTCTCCTCTGCCACAGCTGTAACAGCTGTGGAAGAGAAGAACGATATTAGCCCATTGAATTTAATGGAGCCGGCAATACAGCCGGCTCCATTGAAAGCAATGGGCTGCCGGCGAGCGCTGGATGAATTGTCGGGAAGGGCTTAAATATATAAGCCCTTACCTGAAAAAGAAAGATTTTAGTGTAAAAAAGAATAAAAATGCAGGCATTCTCTTTAATGGAGTCGCTGCTGCTGCCGGCGACTCCATTGAAGACAATGGTCCGCTGGCACACCTGAATTCTTTTTCAGGGAAGGGCTCTACATATAAGCCATTCCCTGGAAATGAATTAAAAGTGATTTAAAAAACAAAAAAAATACATACTCACCTCCCTTCAGCTGCCGGGGCACAGCCGTGTCTTCTCCTGCTGTCCCCTGCACTGTGGTGCTGAACTGCTGATCTATCACCAGCCTGGGATTTAAAATCCCCGCCCGCTGAATGAGCTGCCTCTGATTGGTCACAGCCTCACCAATCAGAGGCAGCTCTCACTCACACCCATTCATGAATTCATGAATGGGTGAGTGCTGCCTCTGATTGGTCCCTGCGCTGAGTCAATCAGAGGCAGCACTCACTCACCCAGTGCAGTTCAGAAGAACGACCGGCCAGACGCGGCTGAACTCCAGCTGCAGCAGAAAGGTGAGTATACATTTTTTTTTATTTTTACACATTTCTGGATGAATTGCAGGGAATGGCTTATATTTTTAAGCCCTTCCCGAAAATTAATCCCGCGCTCGCCGCCAGCCTTTTGCTTTCAATGGAGCCGGCTGTATTGCCGACTCCATTGAATTCAATGGGCTAACATCGTTCTGCCGGGACAAGGTGAGTATATATTTTTTTTATTTTTACACATTTCTGGATGAATTGCAGGGAAGGGCTTATATATTTAAGCCCTTCCCGACAATTCATCCCGCGATCGCCGGCAGCTGATTGCTTTCAATGGAGTCGGCTGTATTGCCGGCTCCATTGAATTCAATAGGCTAACATCGTTCTTCTCTGCCACAGCTGTTACAGCTATGGCAGAGGAGAACCATCTTAATGCTGACATAATTTTTTTCTTTTTCTTTTACACATTTTAGGATGATTTTCAGGTAAGGGCTTATATTTTTAAGCCCTTCCAGAAAATGAATCCCGCGCTCGCCAGCAGCCCATTGCTTTCAATGGAGCCGGCTGTATTGCCGGCTCCATTGAATTCAATGGTCAGTGCTCGTTTAATCGAGACGAGTACCGCGTGGTGCTCGTCTCGAGTAACGAGCATCTCGAGCACCCTAATACTCGAACGAGCATCAAGCTCGGACGAGTATGCTCGCTCATCTTTAGTTATTATCCATATACTGTCACACTACTGTTACTACAGTAATATATTCATCCATATCTATATGTGTATCTATCTATTTTTTGTCTATTATCTCTGGTTGCCCCATATCTTCTGTCTCAATTTTTTCAGCATTTTTTTCTGTCTTAGCCTAACGAGACTAACAAAGATCACATGCTACCAACTTGAGGAGTCACCCAAGTTCTAAGAAATGCTAACAGCTCTGGGCAGCAACATAAACTGGCTGTCTTAGCTAGTCAGAAAGTATTTCTCCATATTGCTCCAGGCCACCCGAGAATACTGTAACACTGTGCAATTTTATACCTATAAAAACAAATTCCCTTTCATATGCAGCTATTAAAGCAAATAAACATCTGATTCTAATCAGCACAACATTTACATTCCTGTCTTAGTACTGTACCTGTATAGGTTTCGTAACACACTGGCCTCACCCTAGAATGGGTTTCGGGGAAAAACAAGGTTGGGATCATTCATATTTTCAAAGAATCTGATACTAACTTTATTTGCTAAAAATGTCTGATGTTGGAAGGATTATCATACCCCTTACTGGTTAAATTCTGTACATTTTCCATATATTAACAAAAGTTTTTATTTACTTTTTCCAACTTTTAAAGCACTGTACAACTGCAAGAGCAAATGTGTTACAACATACAGTATTTACAAAAAGTACAGTAAGGCAAGTCCAGGCATAAAATAAGTGTAACCAGAAAAAGGTAACAGTTTGCATTGAGCTCTATAGGTTAATGTTAATGAACTTGGTGCTTGTATGCATTGGTGTAACTTCAACAAATCCTCTGATCTCAGACCGGTCGACATTCTTATGTGTATGGGCATGTCCTGGCTCTTCCTTGGCAGATGGATTTCAACATGTCCCATCCTTTCTTCTCAATGGAAATACACTACTGGCATAGCTTAATTTTTTTCTTTCCTTTCGGAGAATATGCCAAGCCAAGCATGCATCTGTATGGGGTCCAGTACTTGGGTGACAGCTATCTAAGGTGTATGGCCACTTTAACAGAAGTATGGCCATACACTCAGGTGAGAGTGGTGAGCGGCTAAATAAATTATGACTAGAAAGATTGAAAAAAACCTATCATTGGCTATAGAAGGGAAAGGGACTTGTTATTTGTATAGCGCCAAGTTATTCCGCAGCGCTTTCAGGTAATTTTTTTTATTTATTATCCCCATCCCCCAGCAAGCTGGGTACTCATTTTACTGACCTCTGAAGGATGGAAGGCTGAGTCAACCTTAAGCTGGCTGACTGAACCATGTGGGGATTGAACTCGCAACCTTTAGGTCGAGAGTGAGAGCTTAGCACTGCATACTACTGACTTATAACTCTGCGCCATACAAGGGTGGAGATCACAGGGGCAAATACCTGCAGGACTGGTATTTTGGTGTAAAAAAAAATCTGTACTTTCCTATTACTCCCCACGCTGTCTACTTACCGCACCTTCTCCCCACCGATCTTCTCCTGGCTCCTGCAGATCCCTGGGTTACCACACCGCGAGCCATTCGGATCCTCTTCTTCCGGTGACGAAGCGTCCATTAGCTGTAGTCTTCTTCCTGCAGGGCAATGTACGCTACGTCACGAGTGATGCTATTGTGGTCTAATGCCGAGACTGTGCATGCGTGCTGTCTTGTGGCAAGAGTTCCAATACTAATGCTGTGAGAGAGCGCGCATGCACAGTTTCGGCAATAGCCCAACACAGCATTGTGCAAACCACGCCCGTCTGACTGAGCCCTAACAGAAGAAGAGGATCCGGCCGGCTTGCAGTGAGGTGGCCCGGGGTCCGAGGAGCCAGGAGAAGATCTGCTAAGAAAACTGACGGGGAAAGAATAGGTAAGTATTGATTTTTTTAAACCTCTTTGATGAAGATCGGTGAGTGCCGCATATTATCTCTGTTTCATTCGCAGGATTTTGTCCGCTCTTTCTGCTCTCCTCTGATAGGCTTACTCATTACTTAATTAAGTAACCTCAATGTTTAAAAACAATTGTACTGTGTGATATGGAACTGTTGCCTATTGTTTTTTTTCCTCGTTCCATTTCACAACTGGCTGTGGCATTCCAATGCAAATTATAAACTATTTCCTTGATATTTTCCATCCTGGTTGTTACCAGAAAGTTACATAATTTGTACAGTGAGCAATCTGTCTAATAATAAGGAATACATTACCCTAAATGTATTAACTGTTAAAGTTCCTCACATCAGGTCTCTAGGTAGCTCTTTCCTAATTATAGAATGTATGACACTTTATTCTAATCTTTAACAGCCCCACAGTAAGAACAGTAACGACAATTTCCATTTTTGACTCTAATTTGTTATTTTTTAGCATAATTGGAAGAATTGACTGCAGGCATAATGAGAGACATGGAGGGGGGGGGGTGACGTAGGCATAGCAGAATAAGCGGCTTGACGTGGTTTAAGTAAGGAAAGGAAGGTTGGGCGTGGATGTTTTGTGCGGTGTGGCGCTACGGCTTTAAGGTGTAGGAGTATAGGGAAATTAATGTGGAGGGGATTTTCAAGAGAATTATATAGTCTGGGAGACGGCAGTAAGAAAACGCTTAGGTGCCAAGAAAAGTAGTCCTACTTATGTGCCCTAAGTTTGGGTTTATTTTGGGAAAGCGGTTGACTATTGGAGGGTTATAGGGGTGTTACTAGGAGTTCAGGTAGATCTGGTTGCTGGGTAATCCTAGTTTTAAGTAAAGTTTATGTTGTCTTTTATGTGGTTTTAAATTTGTCTTGGAGAGGAAAGGGTTACAGATCCAAGGAGGATGTCTATGTATTTAAATTTGCCATGCATCTCCCTACATAACATTCAAGGGGAGCGCAGGTATTGACGCTCTGAGGAGGTCACATGGTCATGACGAAACACGTCAAGGTGATATGTGCATCAGATGTTACTATCGATTCTGACCTGGAACCTCCACGTGTGGATGGTTGGCAGCGACACTACCAGTGATGGCAGAGTTTGCATATCCATGAGTTGGCATTGTGATTTAGCAGGCATGGACTACATGACAGAAGCGTTTGGGAGCTTATATAGCCCTGCTACTTTGGAGGCTCAGAGGTTTTTCTGTACATATAAGTATCCTAGCAAGCAAGGACTATATGACGGAAGCACTTGGAAGTTTGCATAATATTGCCATCTAACGGACATTGTGGCGATCCATGAGAGCAATAAGTGGAATAGTTAAGTATATGTCTCCTATTGACACTGCATTTAACTTACCATCAGTGTGAATTTCAGCTTATTAGATGCCGGTATCAGTGGGCCCACAACAATTCTGGTTTAGTACCTAAGTGGGAAACCCGGTAGTTGGCATAGTGGTTATCTACAAGCAGGGGTGTAACTATAGGGGATGTGGCTGCACCCGGGCCCAGGAGCCTTAGGGGGCCCATAGGGCCTCTCTTCTCCATATAGGGAGCCCAGTACTATGAATAAAGCATTGTAGTTGGGGGCCCCGTTCCAGGTTTTGCATTGGGGCCCAGGAGCTTCATGTTACGCTTATGTCTACAAGCGAAGACATTTTAAAACTCTTTGGAGTGGGACATGTAGTAACCTCTATGATTTGGATCATTTAATTATGGAAAGAAGAAGAGGATAATAATATGGCTTATCGTGACGAGCGATGTCCATCAAATCAAAGGGGACAATAATAAGTATAGCATATTTGTCAAGCAAGTGGATATAGTTCTTATGCCTGTATGTTAGTGACTATCAATGCATTGCCCTTTATGGACTAGTAAGGAACTTGGGGACATTGAAATAGTTTCTTGGACGCCTTCCACACTTGGGGAGAATTACATGAAGTTTTTGCTAACTATACATTTCCTATGAGTTATGTATCCAGGTATTTTACACTTTTGTATTCCTGGATTATGATTACTATATGGACACCATTGAGAATTCTAGTACAATAGTGGTGACGTCTGTATCCGGATATCCTAACATTAATTAGTTTTAAAGGGGTTTAATAAGGAGATATTTTATTTTAATCTTGAAGTGCCTTTATATACCTTCCTTTTTTGTTTTATTGGCGGTTTTGGTTTTCATCATTGAAGGATTGCACCACGATTGTGTTCTACCTAGTTTGGTTTTTTTGTCTGTTAGGTTGTAATTTTTTATTCGACAGGAATGTGAGCTTGGAGATAGTGTATTTTGGAGCTAATTCATGACATATTATAGAAGTACTGTTAATGTTTATCGGGGCAGCTGTATTGAGCCCCCTGGTGGTGGTCTGAGTGTCAGGAGTGATATGCAGGCAGTGCGCCATTATTCATTATGGGTGCCCTTTGGTCAGGTGGGCACCCATTTAAGTTGATAAAAGGTCACTGCAGCGGTCTTTCACCGGTAAGAGTGTAATAGTGTTTCAATTATAAAAAAAGAGAGAAATGGGATTGGGGTAGTGGACAAGCTGGTAGGTTGGTGCTGGTAAGTAGTGGGGGCAAGGTATTTAGCATAATGATCGAAGTCTTAAATTCATCTAGTCATGTTTCAATCTGAAGGGCTCTTACAGAGGGATCAGGCCTATTCTCATCTGTACAAGGAAAGACTAAAAGCAATGGGATGAAACTGAAAGGGACGAGACAGAGATTAGATATTAGACAGTGAGGGTGATCAATGAGTGGAACAGGTTACCACAGGAGGTGGTGAGTTCTCCTGCAATGGAAGTGTTCAAACAAAGGCTGGACAGACATCTGTCTGGGATGACTTAGTGATCCCGCACTGAGCAGGGGGTTGGACCCGATGACCCTGGAGGTCCCTTCCAACTCTAACATTCTATGATTTATACATTGATTAGAAATAGTCCAATTTTCGATGAAAGCAGTACAATTGTGAGAACCCTTGGACACCATTACCTTGCACATGTTAACCAATGTACCTTCATTAATCCACATGGCCTTTGTGCTAATTTAATAGGTTTTAATGGAGATTGCTGAGTATTGCAGGACAAAAGTTTGTGAAACAAAGGTAATTTCCAGTATGTGCTTCTTGAATGTGCATGCTGAATAATTTGTTTGTCTTGTTAATCTTGCCCTGGTATCTTCGATGTATTGGCAGCAACATAACAAACTTCACAATGAGCAATATATTATTTTCTATTACTCACTAGTACTTATACATACACATCGAAGTTATCTAATCCAGAGTAAAGAAAGCACCCAAAGGCTATGTAAGTAATATTATCAGTGGGTGTTACTGAACATGCAGCACTCCACATTGGTTTGCTGAGGAACTTAGTCAGAGCTAATGAACTTTAAACTTCTTGTTACACAAGCTGAACATTCCTAACTCAACAAGCATAGTTTATATAATAGTTAATGTCACCAAACTGGATCTAAATGCATGAAGCAAACACATATTCATAGGCTTAATACTACATGCATTCTCAGATTACATATAGAGGAAACACATTTCTGTAGAAGTTGGAAGTAAATAGCACCCAAAGAGTGCCGAGTCCGTAATCATAGTATGAGGCTAAATATAATCACACTGGTATACTAGATGCAGATCATTGTGACTAGCATCACCAAGGCACTATAATTGTTATGCCTTATCTTGCAGCGTCCGAGAAGCATGCCCTCAGTCGAAGAGACGGCGGGGTAGAGATGTTAAACTTATCACGGGGCTCTACCATCTCCTCCCTAAGGGTAGCTCGGGACTTGACCTCATTACTGCTGGGGAAGATCACAGGAACAGTAACCATTGTTACCTGTAGTCCAATTTGTCACTCGTGACGCCAACGTTCAGTTCTCTGTGGTGGATCTTTCGAGATGTAAATCCGGAAAAATAAAGTAGTCAACGCACAAAATATACTTTTCTGAACAGAAAATCTGGAACATTCGGTTCTGCTCATTTACTTAAAGTAGTTGTCCCGCGGCAGCAAGTGGGTCTATACACTTCTGTATGGCCATATTAATGCACTTTGTAATGTACATTGTGCATTAATTATGAGCCATACAGAAGTTATAAGAAGTTTTTCACTTACCTGCTCCGTTGCTGGCGTCCTCGTTTCCATGGAGGCCGTCTAATTTTCGGCGTCTAATGGCCAAATTAGACGCGCTTGCGAAGTCCGGGTCTTCTTCTTGTCTCAATAGGGCTCCGTGTAGCTCCGCCCCGTCACGTGCCGATTCCAGCCAATCAGGAGGCTGGAATCGGCAATGGACCGCACAGAAGCCCTGCGGTCCACCGAGGAAGAAGATCCCGGCGGCCATCTTCAACCGGTAAGTAAGAAGTCACCGGAGCGCGGGGATTCAGGTAAGCGCTGTCCAGTGTTCTTTTTTAACCCCTGCATCGGGTTTGTCTCGCGCCGAACGGGGGAGCTATTGAAAAAAAAAAAAACCCGTTTCGGCGCGGAACAACCCCTTTAATGGGTATCAACAACAACAGTCTAACAGTTCTTACAATGGTGATGCAGGAAGGATTCACAGGGTGTTTGTGTCTCTACAGTCCCAGTTATCTGTAGGCATTAACTCTCCTTGTAATTCTCTTTCTCTCTCTTGCCAGTCACTCACTCTCTCACTGGACTCATGCGGTTTCCATGTGTTTTTCTCTGTCCAGGGTACATTCACTTCTTTGGAGATAGCACCTAAAGCTAGGCCCAGGCGGGAACAACAGACGACCTCTTGGACTCTACAATGCTCTTTCTCCTCTCTCCTCTTCTCAACACACAACACTCAAGAACTGAGAAGACTCGACCTCTTTGTATTCTTCCAAACACATATATCTATCACCATCACATGACCACAAATGATATACACAAAACGATACATTTTCCAGACAGGACAGGACATACCAGACATTAACTCTTTCAGTCCTGCAAACAGCAATACACATAAATCTGATGCACTCTACTGACAAGACAGTGACAGGAGACAGACATAGAACATTCTGGAGGGGACCCCATTAACTCTGGGCCACTACACTGTCATTAACATAAGGACTAACTTGAAGCCGCTGGACTCAATGAAAAACCTGTAAGAGGATGCCCCACTACCATGTGGCATTCACAAAAATGCTGTGTTCCCTTTGTAGAAGAGAAGCTTTGGGCCTCCTCAGCCAACAGGACCAGGGTTTGACTGCCAGTTCTGTACTCCTTATAGTAACACCACTGACTATTGCTGCTAAACCTTTAAAGCATGAATCCATCTGACCGGAGAACATTGTTATATTCCTATACTCCCCGGCCAATCTGCTTCCTTAGCATCAAAAAATAAATAAATACATTTTGTTATTTGTATAGGGCCAACTTATTCCACAGCCCTTTCAAATGTTTTATTTATTAACCCCCACCAAGCTGGGTACTCATTTTACCAACCTCAGAAGGATGGAAGGCTGAGTCAACCTTAAGCCGGCTTCCTGAACCACACAGGGATTGAACTCGCAACTTTAAAGTGATTATTGAAATAATCGGGCCAGAAGTGACTGGCACAATTTTAAAAAGCCAATTACGAGTTGGGACTTCAGATTCCAACTTCCAATAGGAATAAAAATTGGTTCTCTAATTTGGTCTGCTTGAACAACAATGAAGGTGGAGGTGGCAGTGTTGGGGTTCCAGCTTCAAATCCCCATCAAGGCCATATTCAAACCTAGATCTCTTCCAAATAATCTTTTGCATTTAGAATCTACCTATAGTGGACCACTTATTTCTACCATCCAGATTCCCCGCAGAGGAAGGATCGGTGGTGTCACGACTGACAGGACTTAAAGGTAAACTGCATCATGGGTTATCCCGTGAAGCTCCCCCAGCGGTACCTTGGGCGGGTCCCGTGCTACTCTCAGGGGAGGAAATGGTAGAGCCCCGTGACAAGGCCTCAATCTACCCTGCTATCTCTTTGGCTGTGGGCTCTCTCCTTGGACACTGCATATGCTAACAGTAAGCTACGTTGTTTCCACAGCTCCCAACAGGTGTAGCTCACTTTGCTACGCTGTTTGCGCAATACCTATTGACTTCTATGGGAGTTACGGAAACAGTATAATACAGAGCGCTTGGTTATTTCCGTCCTCCCTATCATCACCGGCCAATGTATTCCGAGTGGCATGGGGGAGTGGAGACCAGAACAAAAGATAAGAGCAGGTCCCAAAATACCTGTATGTAGAAGCAATTATGCAGAATTCATAGACTATATATCAACTTTATCCTTTTTCCAGTGGTGACATGTTGCTAAGGAGTGGCTAAATTACACTAATGGACGAAATGTCTTAAATCATACTATTTAGTAAATTAGTTTTAGCTTCTGCTGTCAAGAATAATGATGTTTGTGGACTAAAGTTTAAGTTCTATTGCCTGTGCCGTCATATGCTTATCCAAAACAGTTCACACCTAGAAGGCAAAAAGAGATTACCCCAAATTAACCGTGGCTGACAACGCTCCCATTATAGTCGCTCAGTGAACTTTAGGGATTATCTGCTTATTAAAGTGATTTGGATTTAATCTATATAATCTGTACTTGATGTGTTTTGCAAAGAGCAGTGTGAGATTTTCTCAGCTTCCTCTATGTCGCAATTGTCACAACTTCTATCATTATTTGGAACAGTCATCAGGACCTTCTCAAATAAAGCCGCTTCCTCGGAGTGCAGCTAATTTATAGGCTTCGTAACACATTAGGGAATTTTATCATTAGCAGTTTAATAATATATTATCAGTGTTATCAATTAAATTGCTGTTTATGCAAAGGATTTTTAGTAAACCTTTCTGCAAGATACAACCCAGCGAGTATTGCCCTATGCGAGTACCTGCCCGCTCGTCTCAAAAGCTTCGGGTGCCGGCGGGGGAGAGTGGGGAGGAACGGGGGGGAGATCTCTCTCTCTCTCTCTCTCTCTCTCTCTCCCCCCGCTCCCCACTGCTCACTCCCGCAACTCACCGCTCTCCCCCGCCGACACCCGAATCTTTTGAGACGAGCGGGCAGGTACTCACATAAGGCACTACTCGCTCGAGTAATTTGCCTTAGCGAGTACGCTCGCTCATCTCTATTTGCAGTTCAAACTATAAACCAAAGAGATAGATGGGCTTCTACACAACTAGATAATATGTGAACTACTAATACATCCCAACTCCCTTTGCAGTCGAGCCATGCCCTGCTTATGTTAAGTCACACCCTTTGTGCCCCCTCACAGTAACAGTGCTCTCTGAGTGACCCCCCTCAGAATAATACTATACCGCTATATAATAGTAAGACATCAGCACTATACAGTGATAGTGATTGCAGTGCAGTTACCTCCAGCGATCACAGGTGGTGTATTCCCGGAACTGGCATGATCTGTTTTTCTTCTCTATCTTGGCCCAGATCACCATGAAGACTGCTGTCAGCCACACATTGTCTCTTCTACTCTCCCTATTCTGCTGCTACCATCAATGAACCTCTCAGTAATCTCCTCCATAGTGAGTCCTCTGTGGCCTTACTATTTTATATTGCCCCGTCTGTGGCCCACTTAATTAGGAAGCCTTCCCACATAGGATGCTGTGACCTCATTTTTATAACCCTGCTCTGTGCATAATATAAAACTCAAGAGGACTCACTCCCAGAATGACAATTCTGTCTGCTTACAGTATGTGGGGATATCTGTATTATATATCTGAGCTCCTTCCCACTGCAGCCCTGTCTTGTTTTTGTGTTTTCAATTTTGTCTTCCCCACTTTCAAAACATCATAAGACTTTTCGTTTTCTGGTGACACCGCTATAGAAAAGCTATGAAAGTGGGGAGAAATGGAAAAAAACACAATTTTGCCATTTTTGGCTGGGTTGCCTTTACAATGTTCATGGTGCAGTAAAAATAACGTCTTCTCTTTATTCTATGGGTCATTACGATTACAGCGACACAACGTGTTCATATTGTTTTCTGCAATACTAAAAAATAAAATGTTATTTAAAAAAATGTACTTTCTTGTCATTCTCTTTTGATCCCCATATTTTTTTTTTAGTTTTCTATCAATGGGGTTGTTTCGGGGCTCGTTTTTGCAAGATGATCAGCAGTTTTTTTGGTACAATTTTGGAATACATACAACTTTTATATTGAGGTTTATTCAATTTTTTCTTGGCGTTGGATTGGCCAAGCAATGCGCAATTCTGGCATTGGGCTTTGTCTTTTTCTGATGGTATTGGCCAAGTGGGATTAATAATGTGATATTTTAGTAAATTGGTGATACCAATTTCATTAATTTTTTTTTTTAATTCGATGACTGGGAAAATGTTTTTTAATAATTAATAAAACCTACTATGGCGTGCCTCTACTTTCTATGGAAATGAATTGGAAAATCAGCACACCAATTTTTCCCCGTGCCCCCCAGGTCTATATCCGTGGCAGAAAAAGCTGCAGTTTTGCAGGCAGATTTGGCACGAAAAATTCAGCGGCGCAATCCACGGTGTTAATATACCTTATTTCAAGGGCTAATATCCAGAGCAGATCAGCAAGTAAATCCACAGTCAAATCCATTTGGTGAAGATTTTGGTGCAGATTTGCTGTTGATTTCAGTCCTTCAATTGAATTCCTGTTGCATAGTCCCACCAAAATCTACAGTGAAATTCATACCAAATAGTATGGATTTTGTCGTGAATGTAGGTGCAGATGTTTTCAGCTGCGGAAATCTATCTAGCCTACAGCTGCGTATAAATGAGCAATAGAGATGAGCGAACACGTTCGGCTCCGCCCCTTTTTCGCCCGAACACCGAACTTTGCGAACACTTCAGTGTTCGGGCGAAAAAGTTCGGGGGCCGCCGTGGCAGCGCGGGGGGGTGCGGCGGGGAGTGGGGGGGAGAGGCAGAGAGAGAGGGCTCCCCCCTGTTCCCCGCTACTGCCGCCCGCGCCGCCGCGCATCTCCCCGCCCCCCGGCGGCACCCGGACACTTACGCGCGAACACTGCAGTGTTCGGCAAAGCCGGTGTCCGGGTGCGGATGTGTCCGTAACGGACACGTTCGCTCATCCCTAATGAGCAACTGTCTTACCCAAACCACAGGGGCACAGCCAGGTAGGTTCAGCAGTTGGAAAGATAAGGAGGCAGCAGCAGAACTCACAGTGCAGGAGGGAAGACCTGACATAAGGTCTTGGAGTAAGGGTCATCAAAGTGGGGTCAACTAATCCTGCACAGGCATGTTTCGGGCAGCATCAATAGATCCCAGCAGACTGCCCCTTTTATTTTAATATAACAGATCATGTTGCAGACATCCAACACACTTACAAATTAGCATACTGAGCAGCTAGGCTGGTGACCCCCCTCCTCTCATACTTTACTACGCCTGGGGCATATGCCCCACTTGCCCCTATCCCTGAGCTACAGTAGCAATCCTCTGTCTCCCAGTCTTCATCCCACAAAGCTGGGACTGCAGCCTCTAAGCTCTGTATACAAACGTCTCCCCTGGGTTCCAGCCACAGCATTCTCAAAGCCAGATAGATGGAAGAAGGAGTCCGTATACACAGTAGTGCTGAGAGGCTGCAGTCACAAAGTATGGAATAAAGACAAGAACACAGGGATACAGAGGATTGTTTTCTACTATATCACTGAGGAGGTGGAGAAGAGGGTAATACTGCAGGATAGAGTCCCAAATCCAGGACTGTCCCACAAAATCTAGGACACTTAGGAGGCATGGAATAACTTATGTAGCATAAATAGAACACTTTTTCCATTACGTAGTAGCTTGGTGTTAGGCTATCATTAGAAATTTTTGGACACTGATAATTAGAGATGAGCGAGCATACTCGTCCGAGCTTGATGCTCGTTCGTGTATTAGGGTGCTCGAGATGCTCGTTACTCGAGACGAGCACCACGCGGTACTCGTCTCGATTAAACAAGCACTGACTATTGAATTCAATGGAGCCGGCAATACAGCCGGCTCCATTGAAAGCAATGAGCTGCCGGTGATCGCGGGATGAATTGTCGGGAAGGGTTTAACTATATAAGCCCTTCCCTGCAATTCATCCAGAAATGTATAAAAATAAAAAATATATATATACTCACCTTGTCCCGGCAGACGGAGTTCAGCACGGCGGCCTGCAGTGGGTGTGAAGGGGGTGTGAGTCAGACATGCCCCTGATTGGCTCAGCGCTGAGCCAATCAGAGGCAAATCTCACTCACACCCATTCATGAATTCATGAATGGGTGAGTGAGTGTTGCCTCTGATTGGCTCAGCGCAGCTCTCAGCTGAATGACAGCAGTTCAGCACCACAGTGCAGGGGACAGCAGGAGAAGACATGGCTGTGCCCCGGCAGCTGAAGGGAGGTGAGTATCTATTTTGTTTATTTTTTAAATCACTTTTAATTCATTTCCAGGGAATGGCTTATATGTAAAGCCCTTCCCTGAAAAAGAATTCAGGTGTGCCAGCGGACCATTGTCTTCAATGGAGTCGCCGGCAGCAGCAGCGGCTCCATTGAAGAGAATGCCTGCATTTTTATTCTTTTTTACACTAAAATCTTTCTTTTTCAGGTAAGGGCTTATATTTTTAAGCCCTTCCCGAAAATTCATCCCGCGCTCGCCGGCAGCCCATTGCTTTCAATGGAGCCGGCTGTATTGCCGACTCCATTGAATTCAATGGGCTAACATCGTTCTTCTCTGCCACAGCTGTTACAGCTGTGGCAGAGGAGAATGATCGTTATGCTGACAGTGGGGGGGGGGGGGGGGGGGTCTCACTCTTGCCACTATTGTGGCCTAATAGTGAGACCTCGGAGCCCGAAATGCAGCCCTGCATGTTGCTCCTCGCCTGCCCTATCCATTTCTGTGTTTTTTACATGACTTTGGTGATTTGCTAAGATTTTCACAAATGAAAACCTTAGCGGAGCACCAGTCATATACAAAAATGCTCGAGTCGCCCATTGACTTCAATGGGGTTCGTTACTCGAAACGAACTCTCGAGCATCACTGAAAGTTCGACTCGAGTAACGAGCACCCGAGCATTTTGGTGCTCGCTCATCTCTACTGATAATGATTATCCGTTCAGACGCATCCGACCTTCTATGGATCAATGTTCTCCATACATTCTTGTCTTTCACCGCTTCTTTCACTTCCATGATGGACACTAAATATAATCAAAGGGAAATAGCTCTCTGGTGGCCTTTCCCAAACTGCAGTTCCTTAAGTTGTACTTCGTTTTGACCCACAAGTTTGCTCTCCCGTCCTTTCCTCTTATCTTAGTTGTACCATTCCATACTGTAAAGGGAAAAAAAGTTAGTTTGTGCCCTAATTCCCACAGAGGCAGCGGCCTAGCATTTGTAGCGTGTGCGAAGCCTATATAAGGGTAGGTCAACATAGTGGATCCCACCACTCAATTTTCCATGCAGAATCCGCCTGTAAAACTGCAGCTTTCCTGCCATGGCTTTTGCCGTGGAATCTCAGTCAGATTTAGGCCCGTCAACAAGCAAAATCAGCATGCTGAATGTCCAATGCGTTTCCACTGAAAGTAATACCATGCCATGACAAGTTTTCTTAATTATTAAAAAAATAGTAAAAGTTAAAAAAAACACCCTTCTCATAGTCATCGCATAAAAAATTAATTAAAATTGGTATCACCGTGTCCTCAAAAGTCCACACCTAGCCCTTACGGCCTCCTGCAGATGGCCAGCTCAGATCCCGCTGCGAGAATTCTCGCAGCAAGATGCAAGCCGTGCCCCTGCAGTGACCCGGCGCTCAACTCCTCCTGGCGTTTCGCTCTGCACCAGCTGTTAGACTGCTGTGCATGCGCAGACCAGATCCGGCGCGTCACCAGTGACGTTTCTGTAATAGGGCATGCTGTGGTTCGTTTACCGCGTGAGTTTTCACGTGGTCAAATCGCGGCTGTCTGCATAGGATTTCATTATCTAATGCATTCCTATGGCAGCGGGCACGGGCAGAAATTATGCGGGAAATCCTGTCGCAGAATGTCCGCCCGTGTGCATTTGCCCTATGTCTGAGGGGGACATGTGAAAAGGCAACAGTATTATTAATGAAACATGGTAGGTGGGAGCTGTACTACGAACAAGTTTATGTACCATAGAGGAAGACCACGCAGCGGCTAGGAATCCCTGGAGAATGATGGCCGACATAATGTTAGTCTTATTCCATATTTAATGGGTTGGAATCTGCACTAAGCAAATTTATGAACACTGTCTAAGAAAAAAACTGTGTCGCCAATATCAACTAATCACAAAGTAGCTTTAATTTTTCTAGAGTCCTATGAGGAATGAAAGCTGTGTTGTGATTGGTTGCTATTTTAGACAGTTTCATAATAGTCTTCACATTTGATTGCATCCAAGGAAGAGGAAAAAAATACTTAACTTAAAGAGAACCTGTCGCTACCATCTCACCCCCAAAACTAACTTCACTGGCTGACAGGAGATGAAAAATCCATCACTTCCAACGCCCTCTCTTTTTCTCTTTTCCTAATGATCCCATATAACTCTGAAATTAGGTTTCAAATGTATCCCATGCCATATGCAAATGAGCAAAGAAGAGTCATCTTGCAGAGCAGAGTCATGTTGATTCATGAGCTGCAGAGCTGACCGTACCCTAACCATCCTTTCTCTTGGGTCGGGAAGGGTATTCTCTCTCCTTAAGGAGAGCACCTACAAAGTGTGTGAGGAGACGCCTAGGAAGTGTTTTTAAAAGACTTTAAAAACCATCCATGCTCCTCTGGGAAATATGCAAATGGGAAGATGGAACAATACCTCTGCATTCTCCTTTCTCTTGATACACATGGTTTCTGACAAGAGAAAGAAGAGGACTAGCTTGGCAGCTGATGAATCAGTAAGACTCTTCCTGGGCAGATGACTCTTCTCTGCTCATTTGCATATGGCATGTGATAAATATGGAACTTAACTGGAAATGTACAGATGGGCTCATTATGAAAATAGAGAAAATTAGAAGTGATTTATTCTTTTGCCTGTACATGGCTATGGGGGCGGCCATCTTTCCTGAGCTTCGTTTAGCAGCATTAAAAGAATTTAGAGAGACACTTTACAGCAGCTTCATGGGCCATTCAAAAAATGGACAGAAGGGGACCTTGGACTTGTATGGGAGACTGTTCTAGAACTGCTCTGTGACTTGTGTAGAGGTCATCTTGCAGCAATGAGGAGTAGATAGTCACAGCTGATGACCTCTTGTGAATGGTGGATCCTGTGTTATTTACATATAGGTGTTACCTCTCAGTGTCATCCTGTCTGTGATGTTAGTGAGATGACTGATGCAAAACTTTCTCTACAGATCAGGAGGTGACAGATTAGGTATTAGGCTCTACAATCAATGTAAAAATTGCAAGATTTTAGGATTTTTTTTAAAATATAGATTTTGACTGAAAATTTTTAAAATGTGAATCTTTTTATACTACTAAAGCTTCAACTGGAGAAGTTGGAGAATTTAAAAAAAAAAAAAAGTCTACATGGTATATCGTTGTCATGGACTTCAACTTCTTTCTTTTCTTTGAGCAGAGCCTCAAGGTTTTTCTGTATATTGTAATACAGTCACTACCAGTTGATAACAAGGCTTCAGACTGGCTGAGTATCACAAATTTCCACTGTGGGATGAAATACAATCCATATCTCTGCAGATGAGGTCTAGTGTTGGATCTCAACGCCTTTGTGGTGGCTGCGCTCCATCATCTGAGAGCTGCAGAAGCCTCAGGTACCGAGCTTCAAAGCAGGCTCTAAGATTGTTGTGGCAATGGTTGCTTTACTGTGATGGACCCTCAGGCATTGCTGGATTGCCTGAACTTCAATCTGCCCCATTCTACCACAAAAAACAATGTCATCATTAGTCTTGGTTCATATCGAATGACCACTGTCACCCTCTGCTTAAAGACGTCATTCTCTTTAGAAACTCCCTATGTCTTAAAGGGTCCATTGGCAACCAATTGATCACAGTGTCTCATTGCTGGAACCTGCAGCGATTTGTGGTTAAACCTGCCAATAAATGTTCAGTTCCCCTGCAGCACTACTACTGGGGAAATTAGGCATTACATAATACTTTTTTAAGGTCCTCCAGGGCAGGAGATGCTCTATATAAAACTCTCAACTATGGGAAAGAAGTAACTCTAATTCTCTAATGGGGTATATGAAATTGTTTTCCTAAACTAGAAAACCCGTTTAATTTCAGCACTATCACACAAAAAAGGAAAAGGACAATCTGAACATGGGTATATGTGGTCTACTCTAATTGTTGCTAAAAAGGGCTAAAAACCTAAAAGGAAATGTATATATGGATGGGATATATATCCACCACCCTAGGCCCCCAGAGAGATTCAGGATAGAGCTTCAATAATAGTGCAGGGTACAACATGCCAAGACACCTTAATATACTGCATGTGCCTTTTGATGAATGAATCCATTGGATACCTACATCATCGTTGGAGTATTTGTATCCTGCACTATTACTGAAGTGCTATTCTAGATCTTTTTAGAGGGGTTGGAGCAGGGGATATACTGCCCCCCACCACATAAATGGTATTAGACCCTGCTATATATTTTTTGTTTCTGGATTGGTGCTACCTTTCCCCTCTGAGCGTTTCCTGGTTTTTGTTTCCTTGCATGCTGTATCTATACTGAGACCCATTGAGGACCCTTGTGTTGGTGGTGAGTGCTCTCCTTGACGGCTGTCCTGGATGGTAGGAATGTGAGGTCCTGTTTTGTGGACACGTCTGCTTCCCTGGCCTCTCGGTGTGGAGGGGTCTCTAGCATATCTTGCTAGGTGCCCCGTTACACAGGGTGAATGTATAAATTGACTTTTACAGTTATACATGGTGGATCCTGGGATGATGAGAGATATCTTGTTAAATTTTTGGTGCTACCGGTACTATTTTTCTATTTCATTCTCTGTGCTAAGGCTACTTTCAGATGAGTATATGTTAACTCCACGTTTAATCCAAGATTACTGGACCATAATACGCAGCTAATCTAAATGTATGTATTGTGAGGGATTAGCGTTTAGGATCGGTAGCAACCTGGGCATAAGCAGTCAGAGACAGTGACACTTGCGATAAAGTCTTTAGTCCAGGCTTTGCCTGGGTTTATTTCCAAGCAAACAAAACAAAATACAGGCCTTAACATCAGGCAAACATAAAGTAAATCCTGCTCGTCTGAGCACTTACTATACATGGAGCGTCCCTGTCTACACACTGGTAACCAAAATGGCTCCTGAACACAGCCAGCCAGGACTCTCAGACCTGCAGAGGTCTCAGCTCTGCCCCTGGCCCTGTAGGCCCAGGCTTTATAAGGCCTGGTACCAGCCTCACCTGGTACGTGGGAGTGACCATCCCACCCTTCACTTTGGTCACTCCAGGAAAAGCCGGCCCGGATTATGCGGCTTGGAGCCACTTACTTGCTACAGCGTGTTAGTAGCTTAATGCTACTAACACTATACTGCCGGCTTCCTCCACCGAGCCCAGGCTGCTCGGTGGCATGTATCTGCCCAAGTGCTCCCTAAAGCCGCATAGGAGAGCATCCTAGGCGAAATATATCTGCCCTCCAGCACTTTGCCGGTCACCGTCTCACAGTATCCATTCAATTGGCTGTACTTTTCATGGCCATTTTTTAAAAACAGGAGTCATTTTTTGTCTGTTTTTGCCTCCATATTGGTAATCTTCTCTATTGGGCAAATATGGATCAGTATTTGGATAATACTAATAGATAATAGAAAATAAAACCAACGACCGTCAATACGGAGGGAAATACATGGCCATTTTATGACTTTCTTCATTCAGTAGCTCTATGTCTGGTATTGACGGAGAGAGAAAAAGTAATTATTAGCTTTTAGTGGAAACTAGCTTCAGGCTCTGGATTATACAAGGTTGTTTATAGTGTTCACTTGGTAACTGATTTGCATTCATGGATTCATTTCTATAATCTTCTAGTGTTTGACGTTTTGACAAGTGCCTGCATGGATTGTTGATTCGGTAATCCGCATGCAGCCTTTATTCAATCAGAATGGTTTCTTCTTAACTGGAGACTCCATACTTTGCAATTTTGATACAGACAGGTGATGGGATGTAGATAACTTCTGAAATTTTGCCACTTGCAGATTCGAAGCAAGTAAAAGGCTTAAAGGAATATTCAGATATTCCAAGTGAAAGTTATATGCTTCATAAGGTGATAACACGTAAACTAGTTTTACAAAGCTGCAGAGATATAGTGCTACCTGTAATCCCCCTCCTTCCCCCTACTTAGTTCTTCATTGGTATCCAGTTGTTACAACCTGTATGCTCCACTGTATATTGGTCAGGCTTGCTCAGCACCTTCGATTTCTGTAATAATGACACTGTTTTTACAGTTGTTGAATGCATACTCATTGGTAACTGGCAGTGGGGCATTGTGGGAGATGTAGTTTTTGCACTCCCCAGCGACCATTTTAAGGAATGATGTGAAAATCCGAAGCTGGCTGGAACACAGAGGTGACGCAGGTTGGCAAAAGAAGTTGACATGGATGTTTGAAATAATGGCAATAATTGGAAATGTTGAAAATTTTCCCCAGTTTTCAGAATACCCCTTTAAAGTACAACTCATTTCCACTAATCTGCCATGAACTTTCTCCTAACCTAATTTGGACCTGTTAAAGAGTAATCTTAAATGCTAACATCTTAAAGCAAAGTACATTTCAAGCCTATGGTGCAGTAGTAATACATTTTACCTGATATAGGACTCATTCATAGAATCGTAGAGTTGGAAGGGACCTCCAGTGTCATCGGGTCTCAATGCAGGATCACTAAATCATCCCAGGCAGATGTCTGTCCAGCCCCTATTTGAAGACTTCAATGCAAGGAGAACTCACCACCTCCCGTGGTAACCTGTTCCACTCATTCATCACCCTCACTGTCTAATATCTAATCTGTGTTTCCTCCCTTTCAGTTCCATCCCATTGCTTCTAGTCTTTCCTTGTATAGATGAGAATAGGGCTGATCCCTCTGCACTGTGACAGCCCTTCAGATATTTGTAGACAGCTATTAAGTCTCCTCTCAGCCTTCTTTTTTGGCAAGCTAAACATTCACAGATCCTTCAACCGCTCCTCATAGGACATGATATGCAGACCGCTCACCATCCTGGTAACTCTTCTCTAAATTTGCTCCAGTATGTCTATGTCTTTTTTAAAGTGGGGAGCCCAGAACTGGACCCAGTATTCCAGATAAGGTCTGACTATGGAAAAGTAGAGGGAGATAATTATCTTATGTGATCTAGACTCTATGCTTCTCTTAATACATCCCAGAATTGAGCTGGCATTTTTTGTTGCTGCATCACCCTGATAACTCATGTTCAGTCTATGATCTATTAGTATACCCAAGTCTTTTTTACATTTACTGCTTCACTAATTCATTATTAGTAAAGAAGCACACATATTGCCAGGAAGAAAATGTGAGGCACTAACAATCATTGTGTAATGAAAAATGGGTAACTTTCCACCTTCAGATCACAATCTGGCTCCATGTGGGACCATATAATATGTATCAAGCACGGGATAGAATAGACAAATCCTTTGAAAAAATATTCCTGCTTTGTCCTGATGTTATCTGACCCCATTTTTTACACACAAGGTGTAACGCCTATAAGGAGCCATATTTTGGCCATTTAAAGTTGGCCCTGTACTCAGCCAAGAGTTGCACTTGTGGCTCCTACAGGCACAATTTTCTTTGCTGTTTTTCTCAATTCTTTACTGCTTAAAAACAGTAAAAAGACAATACAATATGCTTGAGAATTGCAACACATTTGCCTGTGAGATATTACACAAAAAGCCATAGGAATGAGTTGTTGTTTCTATGGTTTAGTGTTATGTATTTCTGTGCCTGTATTGAAAAAATCTCAATAAGGCCGGCTGTCCACGGGCGATGCGGTATCCCGCGGCAAAGCTCCACCGCAGAAGCCGCTGCCCGGGAGCAGGAGCCGCCGGTGAATCTCCTCCGGTCAGCCCTATCTAATAGATAGGCTGACCGCAGAGAATTGGGGCAATTCGCAGCATGAGAGTGTGGCATATCCAGAGTGCCATATTTGGGCTGCATATAGTTTTTCTGTACCCAAATAAAGCCATGCAGTACCCACATAGCGCCAAACAGTGCCCAGAGTGCCATAGCTTGCATACATGGTAATACAGTGCCAACATGAGTGCCATGATCTGTTCCTTCAGAACCACACCCCAGTTGCCTACCAACCATGCCACCATTTTCTCAGGTTGACCCCAAGCCAAAATATGTACTACATACAGGATATACTTGATGCTGCCTTTCTGCAGTATCCATGATGCCTATTCACACTCATTAGGTCACATATAGTAATATGACATTACATTGTAAATACCATTCCTCCCCCCCCCCCCAAAACCCCCCCCCCAAAACATTGTTTATGGTAACTTTTGGTGGAAAAAAGGCTTGATAATGTGAATGGTCCTGTTCACTAAATTCTCCTCCATCTGTTTACTACATTGTTCCAAACGTCCGTCGCTTAACATGTTGAATTGTGAAGCCTGGAAATCATTTACAGACAATCTGTTCTGCCCCAAGTTCCCGTCTGAAATTTATATATTTTTTTCTATTACATTGTGAATGAAAATTACATACATGAAAGTTTTTATTCACTCATTAAAATTTTAAATTTTTGGAAACTTAATTCCAATTTATTGCCTTTAACTATATTTCATTGTCCAGTATTGTCAGCCAAACATCTGTTCTTCAACATCTGGGCTTTCTTTATCCTACCTGGAGACTTATGACCAGGCTTACACATACTTTCTTAGGGACAGGTGTCTGATCATTGTAGTGAAAGCGACCAAAGGATATATTCTTTTTGTTCTGCAGTGAATTTTCGAGTGGGAAGGAAAGTAACCTGTTCTTGTGTTATTAATATGTAACTATACTTTCCAAAAGCTTTTCATATGTCATAGGGACTGGAAAGTAGTATATAAAGTCCATGGCAGCATACGATGCATATAAAAGTATCAATTTTATTCCTCCATATAGTAAAATTGGCGACGTTTCGACTAGGAAGAGGTCTTCATCAAGCTCTGAGCTTTAGAAAGACCAGTTTCTGGTCAAAACGTAGCCAATTTTACTATATGGAGGAATAAAATTGATACTTTTATATACATCGTATGCTGCCATGGACTTTATATACTACTCCTGGATGTTTTATGGATCTAGGTCCAGATCCTACTGTGGCATTTGCAGTACTTTTCCTTCTCGTCCTAGGAGTTACAACACCGAGAGGCTTTTTACTCTTATGCTGCTGATATACCTCTATGATTCTTGAAGGGACTGAAAAGTAGAGACAGGATATGTCAAAAGTTTTGATCAGTGAGGATTTTAGTGTTGCGAACCCACAGTGATCTAGAACAAGCAGTAGAAATGCTCATCCTATCGCTATCTCTGCTCACTAGCTGAAGACGGCCCACAGACTTTCTACTGAGCCTGTAGCGAGCAGTAACAGCGCTGGTACAATTGTTTCTACTGCTTTGCTCTATCAAGTTGAGGTTATCGAAAGCCTACGACTATCTAGATAGATCTTTTTCTATCTGTTATCTATCTATCTAGTTGTTACCCATGAGGATTACGATAACCTCAACTTTTCACTCAAGTACCGCAGCAACACAAAGTACAAATACACAAGACAAACCAAACACTAATATGGACAAAATAAGTAGGAGAAAGAATAGAAGGAGAAAACAAAGAAGGAAGAAACAAAAAGGAGAGGGGACATTGTCTCATCACATGGTTAAAGAAAGTACCTCACATGTGGAGGTTCTGGAATTCTGGGGTACCCTGGAACATAGTCCAGAGTTGCCAAAGGACCAAGCAACCGCTGAAGTCAGGGAAGTCTCCTGTCAATACCTCCTCTATTATTTACAAGAAATGGAGGGCAGAGTACACTCCACTGACCCCGCTGTGCAAGCCCTTAATGACTGAGAAGACTCTTTTCAAGTCACCTTAGATACTCACACTTATTCGCTCCAGTACCGGATGGATGCAGTGGATGATGCTGAGAACAGAGGGCTATGCAGTAATCTCAGAATATGGGTCTTACTGGAGTCAATGGAGCCTCAGAATTTGCCAACCACCCTACAGCTTGTATATAATGTGACAGATCCCAATTACCCTAGAGACGTGATGTGTAGAGTGCTCTGCTATCTACGAAAGACATTATGAAGAAATTGCACAAAAGGGCCCACATATGATTTAGAGGAGCGACCGTTACCTAAACTATCTCACTAAACGACAAGCATTGTGACCTCTCCGGAATGTCCTATAGAACAGTGACTTCACCTACAGTTGAGGACCTCCGTGTCATCTGCAAGTGTGCCATGGAGGGAGATCATACATTCTCCAGTCTTCTGATGACCTTCCTGGATTTATATCTGCTTTGGGCCCATAGAGTGGTTATCCCCCCCCCCCCCCCCCATCCATGGAGGGGCCCACCCCGCAAAATCTGAGATTATCAAAATATGCGTAGTCCTTCGCCTGCCTACGTAAAGACTATTTGCTCCTATGGCATCAGCTTTCTGGAACACCTATTGTTACTTAGCCCTCTCTATATGTAGCTTGGTTTTTTTAGGCATATTTTTTACAGTGCTCAAATGTATAGGATAAGAAATGCATTCATTTTATAGCTCATTACAGATGCAGTCATACCAGGATTGTATTTTTTGTACTCACTTTTTTGCCAAAAAAAGAAATGAATAAGTGTGCTAGAAAGTTTTTTTTTGTTTTATTTTTTTCCAAATCTTCATTATTTTTTTACATTTTTTTTCTATGTCCTAGTAGGGGACTTGAACATACCATTCCATGATTGTTTGGATAACATTTGGAAATACTTCTGCATTGCAGTGTATTATCTCCTATCTTTCACACTGACAATGGCAACCCATTGGTCCTCCATGATTCTATTACGGAGGGTTGATGAAGAGACAAACCTCCCTCACTCTGTTAACCCCTTGAATGCCACAGTCAGCACTGACCGTGGCATATTAGATGGTCCATGGTTGGGATCAGAGTTATCTATGATCGTAACCATTTCAGAAGGGTCTGGGCTATTAGTTACAGACAGCTACCATTGCAGATGGTGTGGGCTCACTCCTGAACTCGCGCCATCTATCTGTCATAAATGCATGGATTTTCGCATGAATCCTCTCCTGCCCATGATGTACATGTATGCCATGGGGCAGGAAAGGGTTAGAAGGAGACTGCAGTTTCAGCAAATAAAGCTTAATCTTCATTTAATGAAGATGACTTTATCAATGATTTTGCAGTGCTGAGTGAATTGAGTTTGTTACTTACCATAAAACTAAAATATTTCTTTAACTGTAGCATCTTACATATATGTGACTTTGAAGTCATCTGCCTCAGATTATGTTAAAATGATATTTTAGCTATTTAGAATTGGAGTCAAATTAAACATTAAATTGAACAGATGTTACGATCGTGCAGGTGTGAACAACAACCTTCATGAACATAATATATATATACCGTATTTTTCGCTTTATAAGACGCACTTTTTCCGCCTCCAAAGCAGGGGGGAAAGTTCCTGCGTCTTATAAAGCGAATGTGCTGAAAATTCGTTCCGATCGCCATTTTTAGTGCGATCACGATTTTAACGCACGGATGCGATTTATTTAGCGCGATTGCGCGTTAAATTCGCACTCGCACGAACAGTGCGATCAGTTAGAAGATTTCTCTCCTGTCAAAAAAAAAAAATCATTACTCACCTCCCCCGGCATTCTGCGGCGCTGCTGCAGGCTGTCGCTCCCTCCTGGTCCCCGGCAGAGCATTGCTTTCTGGACGCGGGGCTTGAAATCCCCCCCCTCCAGAAAGCTAATACTGTGATTGGCTAACACACACCGTCAGCCAATCACAGCCATTCAATGACATCATTGAATGGCTGTGATTGGCTAACACACGTGCGCCTTCAGCCAATCACAGCCATTCATTGAATGGCTGTGATTGGCTGACGGCGTGTGTTAGCCAATCACAGTATTAGCCTTTTGGAGGCGGGGATTTCAAGCCTTGCGTCCAGAAAGCAATGCTCTGCCAGGGACCAGGAGGGAGCGACAGCCTGCAGCAGCGCCGCAGAACGCCGGGGGAGGTGAGTAATGATTTCCCCCCCCCTATTTTCCCGCTCTAAAACGGGGGTGCGTCTTATAAGGCGAAAAATACGGTATATATAAACCTAAAGGGAAGCATATGACCTCAAGACGTACACAGATCATCAAACAGAGCAAATGAGAATCAATCTAAGGAAAAGGGGATTCAGGCGCCAGACACACGTCAGATGGAGGTCAGGCCAAACAAACATAGGTTCAGGTGTCAGACACTACATCTGACAGATTTCATACCAGATAAAGCAACCTAATACTTACCAATATGATAATACTAAAAGGCAGGTAGAATTAACAATAAATATGAGGCTAATATTTTGGCCAAAATACACAAGCCCATATCAAGGGTAATTGTTATCCTGTGAGTCCCTACATTAACAGAAACGGGAAATTTGCCTAAAACTGGGGCCATCATCCTGATAAGGAAAGTCCTACACAGGAACTTCACTCGCCCTAGATGGAAATAGGGAATGAGACATGGAACACCAAAAAAGGACTGGGCAACTACAAACAGGACATACCTTACACCAGGCATCTACCCACCTACAGATGGAGGGAAAATTCAAGCATAGGACGTAGCTCACACACGGGCACCTGCATGCCCAAGGACAGAAAGGGATCAGGAGTCCTCTCACCAAAGAATAGAAGGGAAGCAGGCGTCCTCCCACCTAAGGACAGAATGGAATCAGGAGTTCTCTCACCTAAGACCACTTCTCCTGGTGTTCCTGGTAACACCAGCGCTTTTGGGTTTATTCTCCAGCCCCAAGTGCTATGTCTAACGCAGTGTGACTGATGAAAGGGCCTACCTGAAATGCGTATCTGCTGAGTTTAATAAAAAGAGAAGTTGGATAAATCTTATCCCACTGCTTGTTGAAATTCATTGGAGAGCACGGCTACCAGTGTTCCTTCTCCATTCGCTCCATTTTGTCCACCAGTTGGTGGCTTTATCTGGGCAGCAGCGCCTCCTAGTGAAGTTAATTTTCACACAAATCAACACTCTTTTTTCTTCAGCTCCTTGAGGCTTTTGGTCCCTAAACATCCTACCGGGCTCTGGACCCTCATACACACCGGCTTTGCTCCACCTCTTTTCTATCTCTTTGCCCTCTCACCTAAGGACAGAAGGGGATCAGGTGTCCTCTTGCATAAGGACAGTAGGGGATCAGGCATCCTCTCACCTAAGGACAGAAGGGGATCAGCCGTCATCTTACCTAAGGATGGAAGGGGATCAGGCGTCCTCTCACATAAGGACAGAAGGGGATCAGGCATTCTCTCACCTAAGGACGGAAGAGGATAAGACGTTCTCTCACCTAAAGACGGAAGGGGATCAGGCATCCTCTGACTTAGGGATGGAAGAGGATCAAGTGTCCTTTCACCCAAGTATGGAGAGGGATAAGCTGTCCTCTCACCTCAGAATAGAAGGGGATCAGGAGTTCTCTCTCCTAAGGATGGAAGGACGGAAGGGGATCAGGCATCCTCTCACCTAAGGGCGGAAGAGTATCAAGTGTCCTCTCACCTAAGAATGGAATGGCATAAAGTGTCCTCTCTCCTAAGGATGGAATGGCATAAGGTGTCCTCTCACCCAAGGACAGAAGGGGATCAGGCATCCTCTCATCCAAGGATGGAATGGGATCCGGTGTCCTCTATCCTAAGGATGGAAGAGGATTAAGTGCCCTCCTGCCTATGTATGGAATGGAATAAGATGTCCACTCACCTAAGGATGGAAGAGGATCAGGCGTTCTCTCTCCTAAGGATGGAAAGGGATCAGGTGTCCTCTCACATAAGGACAATGTGGGATCAGGTGTACTCTCTCCTAAGGATGGAAGAGGATCAAGTGCCCTCCTACCTATATATGGAATGTGATAAGGTGTACTCTTACCTAAGGCGGAAGAGGTTTAAGTGCCCTCTCACCTAAGTATGGAATGGGATAAGGTGTCCTCTCACCTAAGAGCGGAAGGGGATCAGGCGTCCTTTCTACTAAGGATGGAAGGACGGAAGGGGATCAGGCATCCTCTCTCTTAAGGACGGAAGAAAATCAGGCGTTCTCTCACCTAAGGACAGAAGAGTATCAAGTGTCCTCTCACCTAAGAATGAAATGGCATAAGGTGTTCTCTCACCCAAGGACAAAATGGGATCAGGCATCCTCTGACCTAAGGACAGAAAAGTATCAAGTGTCCTCTCACCTAAGAATGGAATGGCATAAGGTGTACTCTCACCTAAGGACGGAAGGGGATCGTGCGTTGTCTCTCCTAAGGATGGAGTGGGATCAGGTGTCCTTTTACCTGAGGAAGGAAGAGGATCAGGCGTCCTCTCACCTAAAGGATGGAAGGGGATCAGGCGTCCTCTCATCTAAGGATGGAATGGGATCCGGTGTCCTCTATCCTAAGGATGGAAGAGGATTAAGTGCCCTCCTGTCTATGTATGGAATGGAATAAGATGTCCACTCACCTAAGGACGGAAGAGGATCAAGTGCCCTCTCACCTAAGTATGGAATGGAATAAGGTGTCCTCTCACCTAAGGACAGAAGGGGATCAGGCGTCCTCTCTACTAAGGATGGAAGGATGGAAGGGGATCAGGCGATCTCTCACCTAAGAATGGAAGTGGATCAGGCGTTCTCTCTCCTAAGGATGGAAAGGGACCAGGTGTCCTTTCACCTAAGGACGGAAGGGGATCAGGTGTCCTCCCACATAAGGACGGAGTGGGATCAGGTGTCCTCTCTCCTAAGGATGGAAGAGGATCAAGTGCCCTCCTTCCTATGTATGGAATGGGATAAGATGTCATCTCACCTAAGGACGGAAGAAGATCAAGTGCCCTCTCACCTAAGTATGGAATGGAATAAGGTGTCCTCTCACCTAAGGACAGAAGGGGATCCGGCATCCTCTCTACTAAGGATGGAAGGTCGGAAGGGGATCAGGTGATCTCTCACCTAAGGACGGAAGAAGATCAAGTGTCCTCTCACCTAAGAATGGAGTAGCATAAGGTGTCCTCTCTCCTAAGAATGGAATGGCATAAGGTGTCCTCTCACCTAAGAATGGAAGGGGATCAGGCGTCCTCTCACCTAAGAATGGAAGGGGATCAGGCGTCCTCAACTAAGGACGGAAGGGGATCAGGCGTCCTCTTTCCTATGGATGGAAGAGGATCAGGTGTCCTCTCGCCTAAGGACAGTAGGGAATCAGGCATCCTCTCACCTAAGGACGGAAGAGGATCAAGTGTCCTGTCACCTAAAGACAGAAGGGAATTAGGCATTCTCTCACCTAAGGAGGGAAGGGGATCGGGCATCCTCTCTCCTAAGGATAGAACAGGACCAGGTGTCCTCTCACCTAAGGACAGAAGGGGATCAAGCATTCTCTCATCTAAGCATGAAAGGGGATCAGGCATCCTCTCACCTAAGGATGGAAGAGGATTAAGCATCCTGTCACCTAGAGACAGAAGGGGATCAGATGTCTTCTCACCTAAGGATGGATGGGGTACACCAACCAAAGTTCACACCCTGTGTCTGCACCCCACAGATGGAGAAGAGATCAGACAAAAAACAAGCAAAGCCACATGCATGCAAACCACAAAGCCGACGGACAGAACAAGATATAAATGAAACAAAGATCTGCGCCGCATTCTGATACCCAGGTTTAGTTGGGAAATGATGTGTTAAGTTATAATGACCCTCTCTAGCCATAGGGGCTAGTGTTTATGTGCACAGACCCCAGGTGATCCCCTGGCTGGAGCAAACCCCTCAACAGCCAGCCAAATCAACCGAGCTTGCAGCGATGTGCTCCTGGTATTACATAATACTACCGATCCCAGGAGCACATTGTGGCAAGGAATTTTAAAAGACGGTATCAGTTCTTCATCTTAGTGGCGGTACACACCCAGTTGTATGTGCTGTCTTCAGAACACAGAAACTGCCACTGTTTTCTTATAAGACTGATAACAGCGTGTTAGCCCAATCAAGGCAGAAATATTTATAGTAATTAATGATTAGAAAGTCTTTATCTCATCTTGTAACTCGTTATCAGTGGAGCCCTTGGGCTATAAGCAGCCTGACTCCTGCCAGTGAGTAAGCAGGACAAGGTCTTACTCACACTATAAATTCTAAAATAACATTCGCAATAAAAGTGTCAAAAGTGTTTCTCTGAACCCAGAAGCAACATGTGACCTATGGAACAGTTCGCATAGTTTATTTTTGCCATCTAAAAAAAAATCAGTATACTATATTAACCCCTCAGTGACCAAGCTTTTTACGTTTTTGCATTTCGTTTTTTTCATCCCCCCTTTTAAAGAGTCGTAGCTCCATTATTTATCCATCGTCGTCGCTGCATGAGGGCTTGTTTTTTGCGGGACGAGTTGTACTTTTATTTAAGGTACCATATAATGTACTGAAAAACGTTTAATAAATCCTAAGTGGAGAGAAATGGGAAAAAAAAACGACATTCTGCCATTTTTCAGTGCACCTTGTTTCGACGGCGCATAAACTGTATCAAAAATGATATGATGACTTTATTCTATGGATCAGTACGATAACTGCTATACCAAACAGATATAGTTTTTTGTTTTTTTTTTGCTGTACTGCTTGTTTTTTTTGGAGACAGGGTTACCAGAAAAGCGCAAGAACGGTGATGTAGGTAGCTTAATTGGTCCATGTGCTGACTGCAGAATATACAGACAGCACACGGCCATATAATTATGCAGTCTGAATGGGCCCTTAAAAGCAGAAGTTAACCCCTTAAAGAACACATCCTACTTTAGCCATAAGCCAATTTTTGTTCGATTTTCATCTCCACTTTTTATTTTTCCATCGACATGGCCATATTGTTTGGTTTTTGTGTGGCAAGCTCTAGTTTTTATTGATACTATTTTGGGGTACATATAATGTATTGTAAAAGCCATGGCAGCGGCTGGAGGAGGGAGGGTGTTTAGCAGTGTGGCGGCCATATAAGCGCTTGTTTTTTTGCGTGGCGAACTGTAGATTTTATTGGTGCCATTTTTGGGTACATAGACTATATTGTAAAAGTTATTTCATTTTTTTCTTTTTTTTTTTTTACACCATTTGTGTCCCTGTAGGGGACTTTCACCATAGCACCGATGATCGCTATGATAAGGCATTGCAGGACAGAAGTCCTGCAACGCCTTATCACTTGTTACAGCGATCACAGGAACTAGCAATACAGGACGCCGGTATCTGGCATCCTGTTGCCATGGCAACCAGTCAGGCTCTCCGCGATTATATCGCGAAAGCCTGATAATATCACAGAGGGAGCGCACTCCCTCTGTGAACCCTTCCCATGCCCTGGAGTGGGAAGGAGTTAGATTTCCTGTACATACTGCACTTTTTATTATTCTTTACTATTTTCCGTGACTGCGATATTTAATAGCAAGACGCAAAGTCTTTGGCCGGTTTCACATTTGTGTTGGAACCTTCAGTCACTTTAACTGCAGATAGAGCCAGGCTTTTATCATAATTTTACATTGTATATCTAAGGCCGGTTTCACATCTGGGTTGGAGCGTACGGTCAGAGATTCTGTCACAGATCCGGCTCAAAATACCGGAAGAAAAAGTGCTCCAGTCAGAGCTTTTTCTTCCGTCCAAACGCCAGGCAGCTAAGTTGAAAGTGGACAGACCCTATTATAGTCCATCGTCTGTTCAGCGCTGTTCAGACGGAAGCGTTTGGCCACAGGGATTCCCCTTTCCTGCGCCCTAAAGAGAGCAGGAAGCTGGATCCCTGGGTGGAGGTATGAAACCACCCATACTTGTCCTTTATTTTACATGTATGTAGTTTGATATTATTATCAGCTCATCTCTATTCTTGACATTGTAACTTATTTTACTATAATTTCAAAAGAGGCAGAAAAATTGTGTGGAAAAGCAAACATTGCGAAGAAAAATACCGAGCAAGTTCTTGTTTGTTAGAGATGCTTCCTAACAAAGTCGTAAAGGGCTTCTGTGACTCACTGTGTTGGATGGCTTTGGAATTTCCCAGAGGATTTACATAAATTTATTGGTCCCTATTTGCTTTGGATTATGCATGTACATTTTGAATGATATGCTCCGTATACCCAGACCATCACGGCCGGCTTATTACTCCTAAGGGCTTAGTCACATGGGCGCATCGGCGCCCGTGTTACTGCAGGTAGCAGACGGCCATACCTCAAGACGGATGTCTCTCTGCAGCGCCGGGAGAAAGAACATGTGACCAGCTTCATTGCCAGTCATGTGTTCTTTCATCAGCGCTGCAGAGAGACGTCCGTCTTCAGGTACGGCCGTCTTCTAACTGCTGTAACGGCTCAGTCACACGGGCGCATCGGCGCCAGTGTATGGGTGCCGATGCGCCCGTGTGACTGAGCCCTGAATCTGTTATAATTATCTCTGGAAACCGGATCTAAATATTTCATGAAACGTTTTATACCCTAATGAAAATGGAAACTTGTGCTTTTTGTTGGCTAGAAAGTAAATGGGAAAACAGTAAGATGAGCAAAAGTGTAATTTGAGGTCTTCCTGTTCAATTTTTTATAACATTTAGTTATCAGGATTAGAGTTGAGCGAACGTACTCTGCCAAGCTTGATGCTCGTTCGAGTATTAGCATACTCAACAGTGCTCGCTACTCGAACGAGCATCAAATCGTGTTGGACCCCGCCCCAGTTTTTGGTTCCTCCCCGCTGTGACGTGCCTGTTTTGGCCCCTCCCTGCCGCAATTTTTTTGTCTGGCAGGCAGGAGAGAGAGAGAGAGAGGAACCTAGAAAAAAAAAAGCTCGGCACCCGTTGTCCCACATACAAAAATGCTCGAGTCTCCCATTGTAGCCAATGGGGTTCGTTACTCGAGTAGAGCTCTCGAATTTTACGAAACGCTCGACTCGAATAACACGGACTCGAGCATTTGGGTGCTCGCTCATCTCTAATCAGGATACAAATTGCAACAGGTCACATTATAAAGAGTAGTCATCCCATTGGTTGAATGTTTTTTTTTTTTTGGTGGACCTAAAGATGCATTGATGTAATTGCTTTATGTTAACATACAGTACTTTAATAAAATTATAAATGACCATAAAGGCTATGTACACCTTTATAGAAAGTCTTGGCTGACATAATCTACTGCATGCAGTTCCTATGAGCCTACTGTTTTGCATACAATTCCTATGCAGACATATAAGGAGGATGGAAAAGTTAACGATGTATATTTAGGAAAAAGGTAGTGTATGCTAAAGTTTATTTTGGAAGACTATGTAGAATACTGGTGTTGAATTAATCATTTAATTAAGGTGATACTCAAGGGGTATCATAGCCTTAACAATCAGGTATGTCTAATTAATATTCGATACATCGAATATTACAATGAGAAACACTTAAGTGATGTTTCCAAGCTCTTTTGCTTTATTGTAGCAATGTAAGAAGTTATATAGTGTGGCTTCTCCCACAGTCAACAATTCAAAGTCTACAGCATGTGTTCTACTTCTCTCTAAGTAAAACCTTACAAAGGTTAATTATGACAAAGCTGCATGCTCAGTGTCTGAGACCCTGTTAGTAAAAAATTCACTACAATGCCTGTCTTTTGCACACATACTTCTTGTTATGCACACGACAATAATGCCTGAAATATATAATTCGATACATTCACACTGGTCTTAGGAAAATGTCATAATCTCTGCATTTATTTTAGACTTAAAGCCAATAATGCTGCAAATCACTATGAGTAATATTAAAAAATGCCAGAATACTTATCCAAGAAATGGCTATATACTGTATGCTAGAGATAGCTAGTGAGGGATAGCAAAGTTCAAATGTATACTCGTAAGGTATTATAAAGACTAGCATTATTAAAAGGAATGCCTTAAGGTGCTTTTCAGTTAATGATTCATTCTTGGAACAAGCGAATGATGTCAGAGTTCATTCATTCATTCGTGCAGCCTATTTAGTTTATACCGGCACATACATCGTTGGCTCGTTCACTTGCTAAATCATTCACTCGTTCCACATTTGCTGCATAAGTGACTGAGAACAACTAAATGATGGGCATTTAAACCGGACAGTTAGCGAACGAGCCAATGATGATTTTCATGCTTGCAAAGTGAAGGAACTATCGCTCATCGTTTGATCGCTGGCTGCGTTTACACTAAATGATTATTGTTCATTTTCGGTCACTTAAATGATTTTTTTGAATGCTAATCATTCTGTGTAAAAGGGCCTTAAGGTAGTAATGTTTATTATTAGAGATGAGCGAACGTGTCCGTTACGGACACATCCGCACCCGGACACCGGCTTTGCCGAACACTGCAGTGTTCGCGCGTAAAGGTCCGGGTGCCGCCGGGGGGCGGGGAGATGCGCGGCGGCGCGGGCGGCAGTAGCGGGGAACAGGGGGGAGCCCTCTCTCTCTCCCTCTCCCCCCCACTCCCCGCTGCACCCCCCCGCGCTGCCACGGCGGCCCCCGAACTTTTTCGCCCGAACACTGAAGTGTTCGCAAAGTTCGGTGTTCGGGCGAAAAAGGGGCGGGGCCGAACGTGTTCGCTCATCTCTATTTATTATGTAAAAGCTGTAGTGTAATAGGATAGATGTGGCAGAGATATGGTATAGCTATGGAGTCTAATGGTGTATTATACATGCATACTATACAAGAAACTCCTGATGATACTTTTAGTACAAACGCATAGGGTTCTGGAATATATAGGCTGCGGTACTATCCCACCTAGTGATCCTATGTTGTGCCTCTACTGTGTCATACGGGGCTGCCAGGGACAGTATATGGAATATTAATTAGGAGTGGAGATAGTGTGAACTCAGCCAACCTTTCGTTGTGGAGATAGTTATTCTCTAGCTGGTCTACGTGGACTGGCTCACGTTCCCACAGCATGGTTTATTATTGTGTTGTGGGTGTATTTATGCAGAGAGAGGGATAATTACTCTGGCTAGTCTAATAGTCATTAATCAATTGCACAGTTCTCTATGGTGCCTTGGGTGTATCTATCTATATTGGGTGAGCTAAATGATTCTGTTGCCTGATATTTAGTGTTGATAGCAGAGATATATGAATAGCAAAGGGAGTGATACCTTCAGATTCTATTCATACACAATAAAGGTTATGTTTTAGTCTTTATGTATCTCAGTCTCTCTTAAAGAAGCACTCTGTTTTTTGTTATTTGTTTGGGGGGTGCAGAAAATCCATCACAATAGCACATTAGTCTGCTGTGAATTTTCTTCTAGTTTGTGAGTCACATGACCAACACTCTGACCACAATCCGTGTCCTGCAGTTTAGGGGCAGATTAATGTCAACTGTCATAAAGAAAAACTCCCATTCTTGCCCAAAGCAGCCAATCTCAGCTTCATTTAAAAAAGCAGAATACGAAATCAAAACTGCAGTGTGATTTAAAAAAAGCTACTTTCTATTAATGAACCATTACACTATATGTATGATACATAATTAACAAAATCTGGAAATAACTGTTAGTTGTATATTATATTGATTTATATGTAAAAAGTGATTTCTACAATCTTTATAAAGGACGTTATTCTCTTCTAAACATTTGTGTCATGGGGCAAAATACCACTGTGATGACATGAGATAGATTAGGGTGTGAAGGGGATAATCCCAAGATTCTGCTGAGGTTTCTTCCTACGCAGAGAGCCTTTTTATGTAACACTAGGAGTAATTTCACAAAAACATAATACAATTTCTGAATTGTAGTTACTTTTTTCCTTAGGGGATAAAAAACATGAAAGTTTGAAATATGCACGTAACTTTTGCTTCAATATGATCAGGAATGTTACAATTTGGCAATAATTACTATTTGAAGGACCACTCCACCAAAAAATACATTGTTGCATCCCTGCCCCTCTCACCTGATTGCTTATCACACTCTAGAAGTCTCCTCTGTACATTGAAGTTACTTCCATGCAGTGCAGCCTCCTGTCTGATGCTTATCAGCCACTATCTTGATGCTGATATTTATCTATGCTGTTTCTATTTTGAGCTATCAATCCCTAGATGCATCAGCACAACATCACATGACTAGCTACAGCCTGTAAAATATTTGCCTGCAGGAAAGATACTGCCATTACCATCTGTGTTCTATATTCAACTAAATAAGCGATATGCCATAATTATGCAGTCAGGAGAATGAGCTGTGATCTTCTCTATTATAACTGTGTGACAGGAGCTGTGTAATCATCATCAGTACCTGGGATACGAATGTCTGTGCCCCCTTTTGAAGAGCTTGTGTGGTACACTCCATGTAATAGCATCACACAGGTGTTATGCTGGCTGAGAAACTGACTAGAACACATAAACCCAAGTAAAAAAAGTTTTGCCTGTTTTTAGAACATGGCGGCAGAAAATAATACATTTTTTTCCAAAGATGTTTTATTTAAAAATAGTATAGCAAATAAAAAAAAAAAATATATATATATATAAATTTGGTGTCACAGTAAATAGTACTGATCCATAGAATAAAGTTAGCATGTCATTTTTATTGCAGTGTGTACACCGTAGAAACAAGGCGCACCCCCACCCTAACGATGGCAGAATTGCGCTTTTTTTTCTCCATTTCATTCCACTTAGAATTTTTTTTTACGTTTTTTAGCCCATTATATAATCCATTAAATAGTACCATTTAAAAATACAACTTGGATAATGGCAATCACATAAAAGTAAACAGAAATTAAAATACAGTTAAACATACGGATCCATAAGGGGAGCTGAAAGTACTCTGTCCTCTGCAATGTGCTGCAGCGTTCTGGTTCTTCCAGGACCTGACGCCGTCTTCTGCGTATCTGCGCCAGATGTAAAACGGGGAGCCTGGGAAAATGAAAATCACCCTGCTCTCGGGTAGCATGAGTATGCGGGTCCCGGTCACATGATCACCGTTATCCAATGGATAAAGGCGATCATGTAAAGTAAAAAAAAAAAATGTAAAAAAAAGTTACGTTTCATCTTCCCTCACGAATCATCTCACCAAAAGGGTGGACACATGCGCAAAAGCCACGGATTGTTGGGATAATTAAAAATCTCTCTGCTCCTGGCTACCAAACGTAGCTGAAAGCCTAGAGATCTCATGCTTTGATTCATTCAAAAACGGGTCAAAATACGCAGTACACCCCTAGATGAATACATTAAGGGGCCTAGTTTTCAAAATGGGGTCATTTGTGAGGGTCCTCTGTTGTTTTGGTGGCTCAAGGGCTCTACAAGTGGGCAATGGGGCCTAAAACACCTTCAAGCAAAATGTCTGTTCTGAAAGCCACCGGCTGCTCCTTTCAGTTTGGGCCCCGTTGTGCAGCTAGACATAAGCTTAGGGCCACAACGAGTTTGTTTCTGAACACAAGACAAACAGGGGTATCCATTTTGGGGTGTAAATCCTCATTTTCATTTGCACTATAGAAAAAAATATGTCTTTAAAATGACATATTTGCAAAAATATGAAATTTTATTTTTTTCTCCTCTAAATTGCATTAATTCCTGAAAAACAACTGCGGGGTCAAAATACTCCTGACCCCCCTTAGTGAATACATTAAGGGGTGTATTTTTTAAAATGGGGTCATTTGTGGGGGATCTATCATTCTGACACCTGTGAGCCTTTGTAATCTTGGCTTGCGGTAGGAAAACAAAATGTTCCTGAAAATGTTAATAATTAATGTTATATTTGTACGTCTCCTAAATGGTTAAAAAACCTAAAGTTTATCAAACGTGCATCCAGAATAAAGTAAACAGATAGAAATATATATCTTATCAAAAATGTATACAGTATTTTTGCACATATTTGAGATCTTGCAGTTGAAAATGTGAAAAGATAACAATGTTTTCAAAATTTTCCCCATTTCGGCACTTTTAATAAATATACACAAATTCTATGAGTCTATTTTTACCACCTAAATGAAGTACAACATGTGGGGAAAAAACAATGTCAGAATCACTTGGATATGCAAAACCTTTACGGAGTTATTCTATGTTAAAGTGACACGTCAGATTTTCAAAATTTGGCTTCGTCATTAAGGCATAAACAGGCTTGGTCACTAAGGGGTTAAATATTCTATTCACGTTGCTGATCAACCTGTTCTTTGTTTTTATCATTGTTTGTTGGGAAACTGTTAGGCTGGGTTCACACAGGGCGGATTTGCCGCGGTTTTGCCGCGTGGAATTTCGCCGCAGCAAATCCGCCCGCGGCCGCTAATCTCGGGATTAGCCAGCCATGTGGACGAGATTTCTCAGAAATCTCGTCCACACGGGACCGCCAATCCGCTGCGGTAAGTCAGGCTGAAACCGCAGCATGTCTATTTATTGTTTACTTTCGTCGCGGTCGAGCTCTCCTCTATGGGAGCGCCGGCCGCAACAGAAAAGCGAGCGGCTGGGCCGCTTCAAAGCCGCGGCGGGATTTCCGACGGGAATCCGCCCTGTGTGAACCCAGCCTAAAGCGGACTCAACCGTTTAACATCCATAGCCAACTTCAGTTTAATTGGGCTCTGCTCGTAAAGTTATGGCCAGGGTTTGCCTTCGTGAGACAACCTCCTTATGGGTTCTAGATATCTTTTTTAACACTTCTGTCCAAACCTACCCATCCATTGTTCACTGCTAGATGTTTAATATCTTACTTATTGGCACATCTATCTAGAAACTGTTTATATCGTCGTTTATCATACAGCACACCTGTTTGGAGAACTTGCAAGATAAGCCTTGGATATTCAATACTATCTGCATTTTTTCTATTAGTAAGGTGTAAGAATGTGAAGGAGTTCATATCTAGTGCATGTATTTAAATAAGATAAGGGAATAACAGCAATTATGGAATGGGGTGTGCTATGCTAATGGTCAATATGTAATATCCCACTTGAGGAGATAAGCACTTAGAAACTGTAAATCAAATCTAAAACACTGGTGTGAAATATTCAGTAATAAGTCATTTATCAGTCACTGAACCTTATCTATGCAGAAGTGAGAACACATGTTAACTAACATAAATTATTGTTCTGCTTTCTGCTTGGACTTTTCCTTCTGCATTACATTTTTTTATGAAACGAACTCTAGTGAGGCACAACCATCGAAGCAATGACTGCTGTTTGAAAATGAACAAAAAAGGGGGTTTTAAGCCAGTTCTTCCTATAATGTGAAGTTAGTCCCAGAAATACTTCTCAGGTAACTTTAAATACAACTTGTGATATTATCAATTATTTTAAAATACCCTTAACCCTTTCCAATCCACTGTCTGACCTCTGAAGACATTATGATTTAAGGCTGTACAGCTCCGATGTTGGAAGACGTCCGTCGGGGTTCTCTTACTGTATATTGCCAGCCTCTTTGCTGTCTGAGCCTATCCAACGAGTCACCTCATGCAGTACTGGCTTTAGCCAGCAGATAGCGCCGTTGTATAACAGCAGAAAAAAGAACCCCCTAGGAAAACCAGGATACAAAGTGGATTGGAAAGGGTTAATTCCAAAGCACTGCGCATATGAAAATAGCGGAGTAAATACATTACTGATGGAAAACAATGGTAAAGGCCCTTTTACATGGAACGATAATTAAACAAGTGAAAATAAACGACAATCGTTCAGTGTTAACACGTTCGATGATTGAATGGCGATAATTTGTTCACTCATCGTTCATTTCATGCAGGCATAAAAACCATCATTGGCTCAATCACTAATTGTTCAGTTTAAACACCGATTGTTCAGTCATTCCCATTCACTGGTATAGCGGACTGAACAATCTCGTTAAAAGAAAACCAAAAAGCAATTTATCTTTGTATATAAACTGACTGTCCAGGTGAATGATAATCGTTCCGTGTAAAGGCACCCTAGCAATGAACATGGACTAAATGACTTACAAGCTGATACAAAGGGAGAGAGGACCTTGCCCATGAGGGCTTATAATCTACAAGGGAGAGAGAAAGAAGACAATAGGTATGGGTAGAAGCTGCTCATATAGTGGTGGCAGCAGGGTTACTGTAGGTTGTAGGCTTCTCTGAAGAGGTGGGTTTTTAGGTTCCTGTTGAGGTTTTCCAAGGTGGCAGAGGGTCTGATGTGTTGAGGTATAGCATTCCAGAGTATAGGTGATGCATTGGAGAGATCTTGGAGACAGCTGTTTGTGGAGCAGAATAGAAGAACCCAGAGGAGGAGGTCTTGTGAGGACCCACCTACGAGAAGGTATCAAGATACTAGGTCAGAGATGTATGGGAAGGACAAGTTACAAATAGCCTAGTATTGACAACATTTTGCAGTGGATTATCTGGACAATGGTTAACTAGTGAAGGGCAGAGGGGAGAGGCAGGGGAGTAACAAGTGGATTAATCAGGCAGCAAAGTTCAGGATGGATTGGAGGTGTGCAAGAGTGTTGGATGGGAGGCCACAGAGAAGGATGTTGCAGTAGTTTAGACTGGAGGTAATGAGGGCATGCACTAGCACACTAGCATTTTTTCTCACTCGGGGTTGAGGGAAGAGTTTATCCAAGAGATGCTTTTAAGTTGGAGATGGCAAGAAGTGGCTACATTTTGTATGTGCAGTTTGAATGATGGGGAGAAGTCAAATGTTAAATCGAGACATCGGACTTGAGAGACGAGGGAAAGTATGGAGCTGTTTATTGATAAGTGTAGTGGGGACATTGAGTGAGATGGGGAATAGATGACGAGTTCAGTTTTCCACATGTTGCATTTCAGAAGGCGGAAAGAGAAAAAAGGAGGATGTAGCCAATAGGCACACTGGGATTCTGAATAGCAGAGAGGTAACATCTGGGCCAGAGAGGTAGATTTTGGTGTCTTTTGTGTAAAGGTGATACTGAAGGCCATCGGCTTTCATAAGTTATCCTTTGTAAAAGGTATAGAAGAATAGAGGTTCAAGAACAGAGCGTGTGAGACACCAGTAGAGGGAGGACAAGGTAAGGATGTGGTTGTGTAAGTGGAAGACACTAAATTGTTCAGTCAGTGAAGTTTGAGGTGATCTAAGAGAGGGCAGAGTGAGAAGATAGTTTGTAACAGGAGAGAGTGGTCAACTGTCTCAAAGGCAGAGGACAAATCCATAATGAGAAGAACACAACCACCTGCTGGAGGTTGTATTCAGAGCCTGGTTAAAAATGCCTCTAAACTGGGTCTATTGCAAGCATGAGGAAACCAAAGCCTCTGTCATTCCCAATGCCCAGGTCATTCACGAAATTCAACAGTAGATTGCTAACACCCCTTCGAAAATCAACTTGCAGGCTGTCCCGGCAAGTTGATGTATCACGAACAACATGTCAGTGAGTGCGGAAATCTCTGAACCTGAAACCATACTGAATAACGTGCAAAAAATAAAATAGCTAAACGTGTAAATTATTGTACAGGGTTACTGACTATGATTGTTAGAGCATTTTTGAACCTATTACTGTACTTTATGATTGACGCAGCGTGGTTTCATTTATCAGGTCACCAGAATTCACAGAATACGATGTACTGGTCTACTGAAAATCCCTACCTGAGTAATGAAACATCACTGCATAACCAGAAAATTGGCGTTTGGCTTGCAGTGTCAGGAACACGAATAGTGGGCCCAATTCTCACAATGACAACCCCTCCACAGTTAATCGGCACGGCTCCATCAATCACTCCACAACCAAGGGCTGTTCACCAGTATGCTGCGGCCCATAGTTTTCCATGATGAGGTTAACAGACCACTTCTCATATCTTAATGGCTTTTCCACTATTTACAACGTATATGGTCCAACTCAGTATAACTTTCGCATTGCAGTTCAGATCACAGCAATCTAGCATTCCTTATCAGACGTCCGGTGGATCTCCTAGACCTGCAGCCCAAACAAACCACTGATAATCTGCAAAATTTCCAAAACCTGTAATGTCAGTACACACCATAAAACGTAATACCCTAATCCATCAACTCAGTGCCATTACACCAACCATAAAATCCATTTCAATAAAGAATTACCTAAATATCAAATATGGAGGAATTACACAGCTAGATTTAAAGATTACTGATAGTAAATTCTATAATCAGACATTTTGTTTTGCATTCACCCGCTCTAGGATCACATTTTATACTATAAAGATTCATATAGTTTTTAGATGAAAATCTACCACCTTGTCCTTCTCTGAAGTTATTAATAGAGATTCAACTACGATGTTATATGAAAAGATCCATACCTTGCAGACATACAATATGCTCGCCTTCTCTAACGCTTAGCAATCCTGAATTAATGGCTTGGATATTCCAGATACAATATCTCAACAACATAATATTGCCCACAAAGTCACACCAATCTCATTGGCCTGAATGTGATAAATGATCTGAAGATACCAGCAGAATTCTATGGGAATCCTTGGCGGCCTTTTGATATTCTACCTCCACCCCCTCACTTTCCCTCCCGACTTGTTACTGTTAAATTTATGTCCATGTTCAGTTCATGTTCAGTTTATATAATTTTGCCAATGTGCTATGCTATGAAATTCTGTTTCTACCTTTGAAAACTTAAAATGTAACCAAATTCCATAATTTAACTAGAGATGAGCGAGCGTACTCGTTTAGGGCTATTTCGCAATCGAGCATCGCTTTTATCGAGTAACTGACTACTCGGGCGAAAAGATTCGGGGGGCGGCGTGGGGGAGCGGGGGGTAGCAGTGGGGAACAGGGGGGAGCTCTCTTTCTCTCTCTCCCCACTCCCCTCTGCAACCCCCCGCTCACCCCTGGCGCCCCCCGAATCTTTTCGCCCAAGTAGTCAGTTACTCGAAAAAAGCGGTGCTCGATTGCGAAATCACCCTAAACGAGTACGTTCGCTCATCTCTAAATTTAACCTCAATATCAGACATAGAAATTTAGGAAATTTACCACTAAATTCACTTTTGTGGATGTTTCCTTCTGTCGTTTGAAGGAAATCCTGCCACCTTTTCCTGGACTGCTGATGTTCCTTGTTTCCATTGGCCTAAAAAAAATATAAGATCTCATAGTTATTAGAGATGAGCGAACGTACTCGTCCGAGCTTGATATTCGTGCGAATATTACGGTGTTCGGGATGCTCGTTACTCGTAACGAGTACCACGCGGTGTTCTGGTTACTTTCAGTTTCCTCTCTGAGACGTTAGCGCGCTTTTCTGGCCAATTGAAAGACAGGGAAGGCATTACAACTTCCCCCTGCGACGTTCAAGCCCTATACCACCCCCCTGCAGTGAGTGGCTGGGAAGATCAGATGTCACCTGAGTATAAAAGTCGGCCCCTCCCGCGGCTCGCCTCAGATGCGTTGTGACTTAGCTGAGGGACAGTGCTGCTGGTGCCTGAGCTGCTGTAGGGAGAGTGTTAGTAGTGAGTGTAGGCTTCAAGAACCCCAAAGGTCCTTCTTAGGGCCACATCTACCTGTGTGCAGGCTGCTGCACCCGGCATTAGGGACAGAAGTGGTGCTTAGGCAGGGAGAACGTTAGGAGTGAGTGTAGCCTTCAAGAACCTCAACGGTCCTTTCTAGGGCCAAATTTAAGCGTGTGCAGTACTGTGCTGGCTGCTGTTAGCAGTGTTGCATTTTTTTTTCTTTCTAAAAATCGTCTGTGCAGAGCATTGCACCCTCCATTGATACTACAGGGACAGAATTGTGTAGGCAGGGCCACAACACAGTTATTGTTCATTGAATATACGCAGTGGGTGCTTCCCTTTGCAAAAAAGCGAAAAAATTATATTTGGCCTGCCTGTGTCAGTCCTAAGGTCTCCGTGTACGTGTGTGCTGCGTGGAGAACGTACAAAAATCAGACGCAACCAGCTACGGTTTACTGCAGGCTTGCGCCATTGTCTTTCCTGACTGGCAAATACCTGCTCTGCCAGAGTTAATAACTCTGCTACACTAAAGTTGTGTGACACTTTTTCAGGGCCACACCACAGTTATTAAACGTATTGTTCATTGAATATACGCAGTGGGGCCTTCCCTTTGCAAAAAAGCGAAAAAATTATATTTGGCCTGCCTGTGTCAGTCCTAAGGTCTCCGTGTACGTGTGTGCTGCGTGGAGAACGTACAAAAATCAGACGCAACCAGCTACGGTTTACTGCAGGCTTGCGCCATTGTCTTTCCTGACTGGCAAATACCTGCTCTGCCAGAGTTAATAACTCTGCTACACTAAAGTTGTGTGACACTTTTTCAGGGCCACACCACAGTTATTAAACGTATTGTTCATTGAATATACGCAGTGGGGCCTTCCCTTTGCAAAAAAGCGAAAAAATTATATTTGGCCTGCCTGTGTCAGTCCTAAGGTCTCCGTGTACGTGTGTGCTGCGTGGAGAACGTACAAAAATCAGACGCAACCAGCTACGGTTTACTGCAGGCTTGCGCCATTGTCTTTCCTGACTGGCAAATACCTGCTCTGCCAGAGTTAATAACTCTGCTACACTAAAGTTGTGTGACACTTTTTCAGGGCCACACCACAGTTATTAAACGTATTGTTCATTGAATATACGCAATGGGGCCTTCCCTTTCTAAAAAAGCGAAAAAATTATATTTGACCTGCAGGCTTGCGCCAATTTGTTTCCTGCCTGGGAAATCAAATCACTGGTAATACAGCATGCTGAGGGGTAGGGGTAAGCCTAGAGGACGTGGACACGGCCGAGGACGCGGAGGGCCAAGTGAGGGTGTGGGCACAGGCCGAGCTCCTGATCCAGGTGTGTCGCAGCCGACTGCTGCGCGATTAGGAGAGAGGCACGTTTCTGGCGTCCCCACATTCATCACCCAATTAATGGGTCCACGCGGGAGACCTTTATTAGAAAATGAGCAGTGTGAGCAGGTCCTGTCCTGGATGGCAGAAAGTGCTTCGAGCAACCTATCGTCCAGCCACAGTTCTGCGCCGTCCACTGCTGCAAATCCGAATCCTCTGTCTGCTGCTCCTCCTTCCTCCCAGCCTCCTCACTCCACTACAATGACACATGCTCAGGAGCGTGAACACTCCCAGGAACTTTTCTCGGGCCCCTGCTCAGATTGGGCAGCAGTGGTTCCTCTACCACCAGAGGAGTTTATCGTCACTGATGCCCAACCATTGGAAAGTTCCCGGGGTCCGGGGGATGAGGCTGGGGACTTCCGGCAACTGTCTCAAGACCTTTCAGTGGGTGAGGAGGACGATGACGATGAGACACAGTTGTCTTGCAGTGAGGTAGTAGTAAGGGCAGTAAGTCCGAGGGAGCAGCGCACAGAGGATTCGGAGGAAGAGCAGCAGGACGATGAGGTGACTGACCCCACCTGGTGTGCAACGCCTACACAGGACAGGTCTTCAGAGGGGGAGGCACGGGCAGCAGCAGGGCAGGTTGCAAGAGGCAGTGCGGTGGCCAGGGGTAGAGGCAGGGCCAGACCAAATAATCCACCAAGTGTTTCCCAAAGCGCCCCCTCGTGCCATGCCACCCTGCAGAGGCCGAGGTGCTCTAAGGTCTGGCAGTTTTTCACCGAGACGCCTGACGACCGACGAACAGTGGTGTGCAACCTTTGTCGCACCAAGATCAGCCGAAGAGCCACCACCAACAGCCTCACCACCACCAGCATGCGCAGACATATGATGGCCAAGCACCCCACAAGGTGGGACGAAGGCCGTTCACCGCCTCCGGTTTGCACCGCTGCCTCTCCCCCTGTGCCCCAACCTGCCACTGAGATCCAACCCCCCTCTCAGGACACAGGCACGACCGTCTCATGGCCTGCACCCACACCCTCACCTTCGCTGTCCTCGGCCCCATCCACCAATGTCTCGCACCGCACAGTCCAGCCGTCGCTAGCGCAACTGTTGGAGCGCAAGCGCAAGTACGCCGCCACGCACCCGCACGCTCAATCGTTAACCGTCCACATAGCCAAATTTATCAGCCTTGAGATGCTGCCGTATAGGGTTGTGGAAAACGGAGTCCTTCAAAGCTATGATGGCGGCGGCGGCCCCGCGCTACTCAGTTCCCAGTCGCCACTACTTTTCCCGATGTGCCGTCCCAGCCCTGCACGACCACGTCTCCCGCAACATTGTACGCGCCCTCACCAATGCGGTTAGTGGCAAGGTCCACTTAACTACGGACACGTGGACAAGCACAGGCGGGCAGGGCCACTACATCTCCCTGACGGCACATTGGGTGAATTTAGTGGAGGCTGGGACAGAGTCAGAGCCTGGGACCGCTCACGTCCTACCCACCCCCAGAATTGCGGGCCCCAGCTCGGTGGTGGTATGTTCGGCGGTGTATGCTTCCTCCACTAAAGCACCCTCCTCCTCCTCCTCAACCTCTGTCTCGCAATCTAGATGTGTCAGCAGCAGCAGGACGTCGCCAGCAGTCGGTGTCGCGCGGCGTGGCAGCACAGCGGTGGGCAAGCGTCAGCAGGCCGTGCTGAAACTACTCAGCTTAGGAGATAGGAGGCACACGGCCCACGAACTGCTGCAGGGTCTGACAGAGCAGACCGACCGTTGGCTTGCGCCGCTGAGCCTCCAACCGGGCATGGTCGTGTGTGACAACGGCCGTAACCTGGTGGCGGCTCTGCAGCTTGGCAGCCTCACGCACGTGCCATGCCTGGCCCACGTCTTTAATTTGGTGGTTCAGCGCTTTCTGAAAAGCTACCCACGCTTGTCAGACCTGCTCGTAAAGGTGCGTCGGCTCTGTCCACATTTCCGCAAGTCCCACACGGACGCTGCCACCCTGCGCACCCTGCAACATCGGTTTAATCTGCCAGTGCACCGACTGCTGTGCGACGTGCCCACACGGTGGAACTCTACGCTCCACATGTTGGCTAGGCTCTATGAGCAGCGTAGAGCTATAGTGGAATACCAACTCCAACATGGGCGGCGTAGTGGGAGTCAGCCTCCTCAATTCTTTTCAGAAGAGTGGGCATGGTTGGCAGACATCTGCCAGGTCCTTCGAAACTTTGAGCAGTCTACCCAGGTGGTGAGCGGCGATGCTGCAATCATTAGCGTCACCATTCCTCTGCTATGCATCTTGAGAAGTTCCCTGCAAACCATAAAGGCAGCCGCTTTGCGCTCGGAAACCGAGCCGGGGGAAGACAGTATGTCGCTGGATATTCAGAGCACCCTCCTGTCTATATCTCAGCGCGTTCAGGAGGAGGAGGAGGAGCATGAGGAGGATGAGGAGGAGGGGGAAGAGACAGCTTGGCCCACTGCTGACGGTACCCATGCTGCTTGCCTGTCATCATTTCAGCGTGTATGGCCTGAGGAGGAGGAGGAGGAGGAGGATCCTGAAAGTGATCTTCCTAATGCGGACAGCCATGTGTTGCGTACAGGTACCCTGGCACACATGGCTGACTTCATGTTAGGATGCCTTTCTTGTGACCCTCGCATTCAACGCATTCTGGCCACTACGGATTACTGGGTGTACACACTGCTCGACCCACGCTATAAGGAGAACCATCCCACTCTCATTCCCGAAGAGGAAAGGGGTTCGAGAGTGTTGCTATACCACAGGACCCTGGCGGACAAGCTGATGGTAAAATTCCCATCCGACAGCGGTAGTGGCAGAAGGCGCAGTTCCGAGGGCCAGATAGCAGGGGAGGTGCGTAGATCGAGCAGCATGTACAGCCCAGGCAGTGCAACAGTCTTTAAGGGCCTGGCCAGCTTTATGGCTCCCCAGCAAGACTGTGTCACCGCCCCCCAGTCAAGGCTGAGTCGGCGGGAGCACTGTAAAAGGATGGTGAGGGAGTACGTAGCCGATCGCACGACCATCCTCGGTGACGCCTCTGCCCCCTACAACTACTGGGTGTCAAAGCTGGACACGTGGCCTGAACTAGCGCTGTATGCCCTGGAGGTGCTTGCTTGTCCTGCGGCTAGCGTCTTGTCGGAAAGGGTGTTTAGTGCGGCTGGGGGAATCATCACAGATAAGCGTACCCGCCTGTCAACCGACAGTGCCGACAGGCTAGCACTCATCAAGATGAACAAAGCCTGGATTTCCCCAGACTTCTCTTCTCCACCAGCGGACAGCAGCGATACGTTAGCAATACGTAGGCTGCACCCGCGGATGGAAGCTACGTTCTCTCTCACCATCCAAAACGGGGACATTTCTGCTTCATCAATCTGTGTATAATATTCCTCCTCCTCCTCCTGCTCCTCCTCCTGAAACCTCACATAATCACGCCGAACGGGCAATTTTTCTTAGGGCCACAAGGCTCACTCATAATTTTTCTAAACAATTTTTATATGTTTCAATGCTCTTAAAAGCGTTGAAACTTTAACTTGAACCAATTTTTCGTTACACTGGGCTGCCTCCAGGCCTAGTTACCACTTAAGCCACATTAACCAAAGCGATTAATGGGTTTCACCTGCCATCTTGGTTGGCCATGGCCAATTTTTTTGATGTACATTAGTACTGTTGATACAGCAATTTTTGTGGGCCCTCGCCTACAGTGTAATCAAATGAATTTTTAGCCCACCTGCATTACAGCTGACGTTACATCCGCTGTGTTGGGCAATGCAATGGGATATATTTATGTACCGCCGGTGGCTTCCTGGCACCCACCCATGCTGTGGGTCCACAGAGAATTATAAATGCATCTGTTTCCACTTGTAAAGAACCCCAGTCAGACTGGGGCATGCAGTGTGGGCCGAAACCCACCTGCATTAAGCACGACATTACTACCTCAGCTGTGTTGGGCAATGCAATGGGATATTTTTGTGTATCGCCGGTGGGTTCCAGGGAGCCACCCATGCTGTCGGTCGACAGGGACTTCACAATATGGAGTTGTACCTGCCTGTGTCTATGAATTAAAAACCGCGGTCTGACTGGGGCATGCAGACACCTTGACAGAATGAATAGTGTGTGGCACATAGGTTCCCCATTGCTATGCCCACGTGTGCAGCTCCTGATGGCGGTGGCACAGGATTCTATTTCTCATTGCTTCTGTACAGCATTGTGGGCTATCGCCCCGCCCCTTTTAAAGAGGGTCGCTGCCTAGCCGTGCCAACCCTCTGCAGTGTGTGCCTGCGGTTCCTCGTCATGGCAGACGCACTTCTAAATAGACATGAGGGTGGTGTGGCATGAGGGCAGCTGAAGGCTGCGCAGGGACACTTTGGTGTGCGCTGTGGGGGGGAGGGGGGGGGGTTGGGCAGCATGTAACCCAGGAGAAGTGTCAGTGGAGTGTCATGCAGGCAGTGATTGTGCTTTGTTGTAGCTAGTGTGGTGCTTAGCTAAGGTATGCCATGCTAATGAGGGCTTTTCAGAAGTAAAAGTTTTTGGGAGGGGGGGGGGCCCACTCTTGCCGCTATTGTGGCTTAATAGTGTGACCTGTGAACTTGAGATGCAGCCCAACATGTAGCCCCTCGCCTGCCCTATCCGTTGCTGTGTAGTTCCCATCACTTTCTTGAATTGCCCAGATTTTCACACAAGGAAACCTTAGCGAGCATCGGCGAAATACAAAAATGCTCGGGTCGCCCATTGACTTCAATGGGGTTCGTTACTCGAAACGAACCCTCGAGCATCGCGAAAAGTTCGTCCCGAGTAACGAGCACCCGAGCATTTTGGTGCTCGCTCATCTCTAATAGTTATCAGTAACTTCTGAAACTCCCATGGTATAACCAAACCAGCTTGGCCAAACCTTCTATTCCTCTATTTTTCTGCATTATTGCTTCCTTGATTGATCTGCAAGTTATAAATCTTCCCTCTTCTTGTAATCTTTCCAAATCTCTTTGCCACTTGTCTCGTTTTACACGCTCAGTCTCCTAAGGATGTCTATGCAAATGTTGTGTCAAGCTTTCCTTGTATGCAGTAAAGTCACCTGAAGCCAATAAACCTTTAATCTGTTCCTCGAGATAAAGAAGGTAGTCAATACCAACTTTGAATATATGTGAACTAATTAAAGGAGATGTCCCACGCCGAAACGGGTTTTTTTTTTTTTTAAACCCCCCCCCCGTTCGGCGCGAGACAACCCCGATGCAGGGGTTAAAAAAACCACCCGCACAGCGCTTACCTGAATCCCGGCGGTCCGGTGACTTCAATACTTACCGCTGAAGATGGCCGCCGGGATCCTCAGTCTTCGTGGACCGCAGCTCTTCTGTGCGGTCCACTGCCGATTCCAGCCTCCTGATTGGCTGGAATCGGCACGTGACGGGGCGGAGCTACACGGAGCCGCTCTCTGGCACGAGCGGCTCCATAGAAGAAAGCTGAAGACCCGGACTGCGCAAGCGCGGCTAATTTGGCCATCGGCGGCCAAAAATTAGTCGGCTCCATGGAGACGAGGACGCTAGCAACGGAGCAGGTAAGTATAAAACTTTTTATAACTTCTGTATGGCTCATAATTAATGCACAATGTACATTACAAAGTGCATTATTATGGCCATGCAGAAGTGTATAGACCCACTTGCTGCCTCGGGACATCTCCTTTAAGCTCTAGCTCAAATAACAGCTTGAAATATCTATCTTTATCCATTTAGTCGGGGACGACTCTCGGAGACTCTATGGATCAGCCTTCCCCAGTTCGATCATTTGCATGTTGGTGTCGACTTTGATAGTATCAAGCCAGCGTGTTCTTTAGTGGTCAGGTCTTCTTTTGCCGCTGACCACTCCGAGCATTATCAGTGTTTCTAACGAAATAGCTCACATTATGTGGCCAAAGAATGAGAGTCTCTGTTTCATAATTTTGCCTTCCCATAAAAACTTTACTTTGATGCAGTCTAGGATTCATCTGTCTTATTAAACACTTAAAGCAGACCTTTCATATCCACCAGTTAGAGTGATAGGCTGCATAGGTTTGCAACCACGGCCTTGCTGACTCCAATGATGTATTTCTATTTTCATACTCATTCCCGTACCCCCACACCAAATCTTTAAAGATTCAGCTCCTCAGCTGTAAATGTTACAAGTGGCCGGTCCCCACCGCTGTCAATCTAGTCTGACAACACCCACCGATAGTGAACATTGGGAACTGCCCACTTGACACATTCAGGCCTTAGTCAGACGGGCGTTTTTTCACGCGATTTGCGCATGCGCATGCGTCTGGTGATTTTTTAAAACCATTGCTTTGTAATGGTATTGGACACATGAGCGCTTTTTATGCGCTCGTCCGATAAATTATAGAACAGAAATCGCAGATCGCACCTATGTGCGATCTGCGATTCCTGTTCTCTTCTCTATATGCGCTCAATGGGGCCGGTGGCAGCAGCGCCGACCCCAATGAGAACATATAGAAGACAAATCATTCTTCTCTGCCACAGCTCTAACAGCTGTGGCAGAGAAGAACGATGTTTGCCCATTGAATTCAATGGAGCCGGTAATACAGCCGGCTCCATTGAAAGCAATGGGCTGCCGGCGAGCACGGGATGAATTGTCGGGAAGGGCTCAAATATATAAGCCCTTCCCTGCAATTCATACAGAAATGTGTAAAAATTAAAAAAAAATGTATACTCACCTTTCCGCTGCAGCCGGAGCTCAGCCGCGGCCGCCGGCAGTTCTCCTGAACTGCTTCTCTATAGTATTCAGCAGCCGGGGCTTTAAAATCCCCGCCTGCTGAATGAGCTGCCTCTGATTGGTCACAGCCTGACCAATCAGAGGCAGCTCTCACTCACCCATTCATGAATTCATTCTCAGCATGAATTCATGAATGCGTGAGTGACTGCTGTCTCTCATTGGCTCAGCGCAGGGACCAATCTGATTGGTCCCGCTGAGCCAATCAGAGGCAGCTCTCACTCACACCCATTCATAAATTCATGAATGGGTGTGTGAGTGAGAGCTGCCTCTGATTGGTCAGGCTGTGACCAATCAGAGGCAGCTCATTCAGCAGGCGGGGATTTTAAAGCCCCGGCTGCTGAATACTATAGAGAAGCAGTTCAGGAGAACTGCCGGCGGCCGCGGCTGAGCTCCGGCTGCAGCGGAAAGGTGAGTATACATTTTTTTTTTACACATTTCTGGATGAATTGCAGGGAAGGGCTTATATTTTTAAGCCCTTCCCGACAATTCATCCTGCGCTCGCTCGCAGCGCATTGCTTTCAATGGAGCCGGCTGTATTGCCGGCTCCATTGAATGCACTGCGCTGGACAGCTCCGGCCTGTTTCTAATGAAACGGAGCTAGGAGCAGATTTTCGGCCCCGGTCACGCGATTTGCAGATGCGCATCCGTCATGCGATCCGCAAATCGCGTGAAAAAACGCCAGTGTGACTAAGGCCTCATAGTGTCGGGTGCCAAATCTAATACGATAAAAAGAGTCTGAATGGGAGAACAGAGGTGAATGTTAAAAAAAAAAAAGATATCGTTGGAGACAGTTGGAAAGCTTTGCAGTCACCCCCGCTGACATGAGTACATGACAGACCTCTTTAACAAAAAGTCAGCAGCTTGCATTAAGCTTACATGGAGTAACGAGCAGATAAGGAAGATGGAAGAATACAAGTCATTATAGAAATGATTGGGAATTGAAGACCAAAAACTAGAAGCAGGAAAAAAAACCTGAAACGGCTGTCTGTGTATGGTTTTCTGGATTTGGTCTTCAATTCCCAATCATTGTTTAAAGGGTCTGACATTGATTTGTAGGAATACTGTCATTCAATAGTTGGCGCTGCAGAGGTAATGTTCATCTTTCTTAATTGCATATTTTCCAAAGGAGCACCATGGTCTTATAAGTCTCCTCGTTCACCTCCTAGGTGTCTCCTCACACACCTTCTGGGTGCTCTCCTTAAGGAGAGATGATACCCTTCCCAACCAACGGAGTAACAAGTTCACTCTCCTTGTACTTTGCTTTTTTCCTAACTACCATATAACACTTCACAGTTTTCAAAACTATTATTAATTAAGTGTTGATTTTTATTGACATAATTAGAGTCATTAAGGGAAATGACTGGACCAGAAGTAAGCAAAAAAGTTGGAGTTTGGACTATTTTTATTGCAAGGTGTGAAGTTGTTTCAAAATAGAAATTGATGCAAAATGTTCAAAATGAGCTTTATAGCTGGTGACCAACTTTTTCCTTTGGTGGATCATTAACTTTGATTCTGGGTATCAACTTTTTTTTAATGGAAATCCAACACTTAGTTTTGTATTAAATATTATGGATATCTGAATACTAGAGCTATACAAGCAGACATTTGGAGCCTACATACTGCAACCTAAACTTCAGATCGCACATTCCATTTTTTACTACTAGATTTATATTTTTACATAAAATATACTGAAAAATGTATTTACGTTAATTATAAAAACATTGATACACTATATAGACAAAGTGTTTAAAGTGTACCCTCAGACAAAAAGGAAAAAGCTGTTGTGAATGAGCAGTTCTGCTCCGGACTTCTATTGTCTTTATATCCTAACACAGGAAGGAGTTACTGTCAGCCGTATTAGCACTCAAGGGGCTAATATCCCTGTCCCACAGTCAAAAGTCTTTTTACATACAGTTTTTCCTCCTCTCTCCCTCTATTAGCTCACTCTAATCACTCTTACTACTCCATGGTGTGTAATGCCTTAATCAGGAATATGCATACGCATCACAGGTCCCAGCTGACATGCTTAAAACATTAAAGGACCATTGTTCTAGGCTTCAATGACTAGGTCAAAAGTGCACTACTTTTTATTGCTCTACTCTGAAGTATTGGTTGGCAACAGTTATGTCAAATATATTAGAGTACAGAGTAAAAGAACCGAAGAAAAGTGCATATATTTCTAATTTTTGTCAATTGTCCCTATATAATACTAACAAAAAGAGTAGATGGGGGTTTCCTTACGATGCAATAAGAGGATAATTTGTCCCTCAAAATGAAAAGTATAATAAAATAATAAAAATTCCCCTCCAGTCTGTTACAGTAACAGGCTTTACGGGTCTGTCGGTCACCAACTTGTGACAAGCACCACCCAGGAGCAGACCGCAGGGTCAACTTATTTCCAGCGCCTCAGATCCTGTACTCTTGTAAGAGGAGCCCAATTGCATGCAGAAATGCCTAGCATGCTACAAAACACTTACGTTTTTGGCTATATTTTCCCAGGAGGCACTCCTATAGGGAACTTATGGCCACCATGTTTGATATCATGCATTTACCTACCAGTGGATAATAAAAATGACATGCGACAGATGATTATCTTTGCAGGTATGTGATCATGTGGGTTCCAAAGATCGCACAGCGACGGAAGTGAATACACTGCGTCCATGGTATACTCACAGTTTTGAAAATATATCTGCTGTGGGACCTTCAAATGAAATTGCAGTCAGCAAGTCTAGAGAATGCGTACTGGAGGGGCAGGGAGACAATGGGATCTACTGCAAATGCCTAATTTTGTTACCATTAAAACAAAAGGCTTCCTTGCTGGTCCCAAAAGGAGAAAATTGGATCAAAGGCCCCTCTGATACAGGTGTGAAAGGTAGTTGAATGAATATTGATAAGCTCTGCTTGACAGGAAATACATTTAACCATCAGCTTATGTCCACTCAACTTTCCCCGGACCAAAAAGGTGGCAGATTTGCAGACAATCATGGGTGATAATTAGAGATGAGCGAGCGTACTCGGTAAGGACAGATACTCGAGTGAGTATCCTCCTTACCGAGTACCTACCTGCTCGCCCGCAAAGATTCGGGTGCCCCGGGGGGGGGCGGGGAGCGTTGGGGGAGAGCGGGGGAGAGGGGGGAGAATGGGATGGAGAGCTCTCCCCTCTGCTCTCTCCTGCTCACTCCCGCAACACAGCGCTCACCCCCGCCAGCACCCGAATCTTTGCGGGCGAGCAGGCAGGTACTCGGTAAGGACGATACTCGCTTGTAATCTAACAGCATTATTTCATCACACAGTCCATTTTAGGTGGGCTTAAAACGGCTACATTTCATGGTTCTTATTGCTGCCACCATACCAGAACTCCAGACAATTTTAGTGATTTGAACTCAGATCAGCACAGCACCCATTTTACACCAAAATGGTGTAATGGACCTTAAAATGCATCATTTTAAAACACACCAATAAACCTTGATCACAAAAATATATTAATACTAAGGTTTGTGAGCTGCTAGAAGACCCTTGTCCATGGTCTGCTGTGGGAATAAGCATAGAAAGAACAATACTGTCTGGCAGCCATTGATGATATTACTGATGAGTAGTTTATAAAACTCCCTGTACTAATGACTCTTACTTCATTTCACATCTCCAATTCTGAGACCCTCAGCATTCTTTACATACATACTTGTGATAGATACCACAACAAAATTAAGGTTACTTTGACAACTGTGTAGGAACCTCCCTTTGGAGCTTCCATCGAAGATTTGACACATGATGCCACAAGAAAAAGTCCTGCTTCCAGGACTTTTTCATCTGGCAAAATGCTGGTCAGCTTAGCAGAAACCAAATGGAGCCCACTGTAGTCAATGTGGTCCATTTGGTGCTGTTCGGTTCCATCAAAAGACGGATCTGTTCAGTCATGGGATTCCACTTCCCTAACGGAGCAGGAAAACGGAACCCCCAACACAGATGTGAAAAGCTATCTTTTGAGCAATAATTGTTGTGTCTTACTGCACTGACATCGTTAAGCCGTTGCTGATTGCTGATCTCTCAGTATGCTGAAAGATCAGCAGTTAGTTATTAGGAATTCACAGTGGGATACAGCTGATACTATTGTTTCAGTTATATCCCACTCCCTGATGACAGGTGGGGTATGAAGAACAGAGCTGTCCAGCTGTGTTCTTCATACTCCACTCGGAGCGCTTGGCTGTATAACAGCTGGGCGCTCCATGCAGAAAACAGCTGGATGCAGAAGACAAGCGAGGACACCCCGCTTGTCTTCTGCATCCTCTGCTCGGAGCGCTCGGCTCTTATACACTTGTTATGCCACTCACACCTGTATTTCTTTGTACATGCATATCACTTACGCTAAAAAAAAATCCTGGCATGTTGGTGCATATTACTCGCGCATACAGGGTATGTGCATGGGAATAGTGCATGGGGATTGGAGGCATGCAGCAAGTATGCATATCATTGTGTACTTGATGCATGCTCCCAATCAGCTACTTAGGAACGTTTGAGCGCGGCACAAACATAACATGTTCTGCTTTAGGTAGACATGCTTTTTAAGTGATACATCCAGATCTGCTACATTTGTATAACTCTACGACAGACCAGGAAGTGTATCCAGACCAGGCAGTCTCTTATCAACTTCGCCTACATTCTGTACCCCGCACAGGTTAAATTCTGACGAGACTCTCCCAGAATATGTATTTCAATCTACTTGTTGAGAATCTGAAAAAGTACCCCATCACTGCACCAGACTAAACAGCAGAGGTACGACTTCTTTGAATTTGTTTAGAAAAATATTTCCTGCTCAGTTTGGGGTGTTCTGTGTAAAGGAAAAGAATGGTTATTTTTAAAAGAGCTACAGGATATAACAGCATTGGTGACAATCTCTGCACAATCAAAGGATCTTTGTGGCATTACCCAATGCAGCGTTTTATGGAAATGATATTGTTGTTAAACTTTCTTTGAAGCACAAAGAAATAAAAGCATGAATTGTATCACACTCAGTGGGGTCTTCTTAGCGTGAGCTCCACTTTACTCATTTATTGTTATTGTAAGACTTACTTCTGAACTTGGATTAAGCCGATACCCTTCGCCAAGAGAACTAAACTCTAATTAACTTGCCTTGAAATTTCTGGAGTCAGAACCTTATTTAGAATAAGATAAACATCAAACAAAAGTCAAACAAAGGTATTTAGAATTTGGGTGTCAGGGGAAATGTTTCAATATGAACTATTAGGATTCATAACCTAAATATCAATTATAGTAACATAGTATGCTGAAAAAAGCCACATGTCCATCCAATTTAGCATATTACCCCCTCAATGTTGATCCAGAAGAAGGCAAAAAAAAAACAATAAGGAAGAAGCCAATTTCCCCACTTAAGGAAGAAAAATTCCTTCCCGGCTCCAAATCTGGCAATCGGAATAATCCCCGGATCACTGACCCTTCTGAAGTAATCAGTAACTGTAACATGCAATATTGTTACACTCAAGAAAGGTGTCCAGGCCCCTCTTAAACACTTCTATCGAATTTGCCATCACCGCGTTCTTAAGCAAGAGTTCCATAGTCTTACTGCTCTTACAGTAAAGAACTCTCTTCTGGAAGTACAATTTCGGCTTTTAGTTTTTTTTTGTTTTAGGTAAATAATGGAAATTTTACAACAAGCCTACACCACTTATGACATGTGAGCCATATGCAGCCCGGGAGAGGATTTCTGGAGGTCCATGGACTATGACATGACTATCATGTCAAGATGGAAGTTGCTAGCCTCTTGACATCATAGCCATGTCACGGTCTACGGCACAGTCATGTCATGCTAGCCCCTGCTAGCAGTAAAGCCTAAACTTTACTGCTAGCAGCAGTAGGGGCTAACGTCAGGGGCGTAGCTAAAGTCTCATGGGTTTGGGTGCAAAAGTTTATCTTTGGGCCCCCCCAACGTCTCTTAACCCCTTAGCATGACATGACTGTGCAGGGTAAAGGACCTTCAGTGAATGAGAGTCATGTGACCGGCTATGCTGTGCAGCACGCAAACGGTCACATGACTGCCACTCAAGTTAGAGAAAGTCCTGCCACTCAAGTTAGAGAAATCCTGTTAGGCACCGGGAGTGGCGGTATGGCAGAATCTTTCAACCTGTCCTACAGTATTTGGAGACGTGTTTACGCTGCAGTAAGTGCATTGCAGGATAAAACGTTTTTGCGATTCTGCATGGACTTTTTCCTTGGCTCCTAAGTATATAGACTGCAGCAGTGGGCTCAGTAATAGTTTCCCTAATAAAACTTGCATACACATTCTGTGTCTAAAAAGCTGCATAAACCAATTGAGGTCCATGCTCCTATCTATTCACTAGCCGTAGAGCATCTTGGGGGTTGCAAAATAGTTCAGTCATTAACCCTTTCCAATCCACTGCCTGACGTCTAAAGACATTCTGATTGAAGGCTGTACAGCTCCGATGTCAGAAGACGTCCGGCAGGGTACTCTTACTGTATATTACTGGCTGCTCTGTTTTCAGGGGCCTCTCCAGCATGTCCCATACCACAGTACTGACTCTAGCCAGCAGACGGCGCCATTGTATAATGGCAGAAAGAGAAAGCCCCCTAGGAAACCCTGAATCCAAAATTGGATTGCAAAGGGTTAAATTGTAGCATTGGTCTTTAGTTGCTTACTTACAAAGTGAGACACTAAAAAATGATCTGCAGCCCCAAGAGGATTGACGATTTTTATTTTGGCCCCTAACTACTGCCAAGTTGTGCAGGACTATTCTACAACTTTCTAGTATACTTTATGTTTCCATTCCTATTTCCAAGATATTAGTTAGTTGTGAGTGAATGGAAACATTGTTGCTTGCATGCACAATAATCACACCTGTATATACAAGATCCTGCTCTTTTCTGCAAAGGGAATACAAATGCATCCATGTTGGGCAATGATCTGATGATTAAATACATTTTCAGCAGCTGCACAAATCTCTCCATAGTTTGCTGCATTGTATGAGAGTAAGCGGAATTCTTACAGAGTTTCACCTGCGGAATGTGAGCTAAACTCCACAGCAATCTGCAGTACAATGAAAGTGAAAGGGGTTTGTTAAAATCTAGAAGATAGGCATGATGGCATAAAAAAAAAGTGACCAGATTTTCCCAGGGTCAAAGCGGGACAGAGGGGTGTGGTCAGAGGGAGGGGCTTATCACGATGTATGATTTTGCCTCCGACATTATAAAAAGTACAGGGTCATTTCAAAAAAGACATGGAGCAAATTCTGCAACATTTCCACATGCAAAAAAACAGTCAAACTCTGTACCACTGGTGCGGATTTTGACTGGAAATACTATGTAGCGCTCCCCCTCACCTTCTCCAAACATTTCCCGCTGTCAGCGCTCTCTGGCTTCTGGTTTCCAGCGGCCTGCAGTGGCCTCAACTGACCAGCCGCGCCACACCCGAACAGGCTGCTGGGAACAGGAAGCCGGGGAGCGCTGGCTGCAGGAAATCTATAGAGGAGATGAGGGGAAGCGCTGCATGGTATGAAATCAGCTGTGGATTTGTAGCTGATTTCCAGTCAATTTCCACTGTGGACATTCCGCAGCATTTCCGCTATGTGTTAACATACCTTAAGTCAGCTTGAGTTACGCTGCCACATGCAGAGTGGACTCAGTAGAAATAGTGTCCCCTTTATTGGGCCCAGTAGTAATAGTGACCCCCACAGTGGCCCCAGTAGTAATAGTGTCCCCTATATCGGGCCCAGTAGTAATAGTAACCCCAACAGTGGACTCAGTAGTAATATTGGCCCTTATATTGGCCCTAGTAGTAATATTAACCCCCACCGTGGCCTCAGTAGTAATAGTGTCCCCTATATTAGCCCCAGTAGTAATAGTGACCTCTACAGTGGCCCCAGTAGTAATAATGTCCCCCATAGTGGCCTCAGTAGTAATAGTGTCCCTTATATCGGTACCAGTAGTAATAGTGATCCCTACAGTAGCTCCAGCAGTAATAGTGTCGCTTATATGGACACCAGTAGTAATAGTGACCCCCACAGTGGTCTCAGTAGTAATAGTGACCCCCATATTGGCCTCAGTAGTAATAGTGACCCCCCACAGTGGCTTCAGTAGTAATATTGTCCCTAATATTGGTTCCAGTAGTAATAGTAACCCCAACAGTGGCCTCAGTAGTAATAGTGTCTCCTATACTAGCCCCAGTAGTAATAATATCGTAGTGTCCCCTATATCGGCACCAGTAGTAATAGTGACCCCCACAGTGGCCTCAGTAATAATAGCGACCCCCATTGTGGCTTTAGTAGTAATACTATTACTACTAAGGCTGATATAGGGGACACTATTACTAATTAATTACTAATAGTGTCCCCTATATCAGCCCCAGTAGTAATAGGGACCCCCACAGTATCCTTCCTGAAACTGATTTTCTTACCTCCTCATCTTTAAAGCACCGCTGCTCCTTTGCGCAGTGTCGCAGCAATGTGTGCACCCGGACACCTCTTACCTTCTCCTCTCCTCCTGTGGAACAAACACTGAATTCTGGTCACCTTAATCAAATTCGCATGTGGATTTTGGAGCAGATTTTCTCCACAATATTTGATGATACACCAGGAGACCTTTCACATGGACGGAATAGTTCCGCCAGGTCGCAGTGGAATTTGTGTCATCACCAGAATCTGCAGGGCTAACTGCAGATTTTAATGAGGAATTGCAGATGATGATTCAATTATTTTCAATCTGGAACAAAATCCGCATGGAACCATGCAAATTTTGGTGTGGAATTTACCGTGACTTGCACTGCATAAGGTGTCAAAGATCCCTAAGGGTCTATTCACACAAACGATCTAAAAGTTGCACCCAAGGTTCTTCAGCGCAATTTGCACTGGACAGTACACGCACAACCGGTCCGAATAGGATATGCTGCAATTTTTTTTCTTCTTCTGATCGTTCATGTGATTTCAAAAAATTATCACCATTTAACCCCTTAAAGACCAAGCACTGTAAAATTTACAGTGCTTGGTCCTGCGCTTTAATCCCGGACTATAGTAAAAATACGGTGCAGGATTAAAGCTCCCCAACAAATCCGCAGCGTTTTTGAAAAACACCGAGGATTCTAAATCAGCAGCAAGTCTATTTATACTGTGAAATTAAGCTGCGCAATTCAACCCTTGAAATACAAGGGTTAAATTCAACAGCTGATCTGCGATTAAAAATCTGGCCAAATCCACACCATTTTAGGTGTGGATTTGGCCATTGCGAGTTTCTGTTGCAGAACGCCCACTGCGATCTCACTAATTATGAAGGTACCCTGCAGACAATAAAATAAGACCTTATAGGACCGTTCACATGGGACGGAATTATTTACGGGACGCAGCGTAGATGCAGATTTTGTCAATTAGCGCAGATTGAGTTGCGTTTTTCACTGTGAAATGCGTTCTGTGGAACGTCTTGTGGAATTTCTTGCGCTTTTTCATTCAGCCTTCAATTGCAGAATGACATCTGCTGTATGTTAGAGATCTGCAACTAGTGTTTCACTTTTACACAATCGTCCATTCTTGGGCCTTATTTGGGGTTTTTTTGTAATCTAAATAGGTCATAAATTATGTGGCTGTTGTTTTTGTATCTTTATACTGGTCGCGAATCATTTCTGATACGAAGCTCCAAATCCCCAGGATTGTAGTCTGTCTCATGAATTGAATGCAGCCAATAGCGGAGGCATTGAGTGTATCACTCCGCCATTTGTGGTTGGGGATTGCCCATCTGTGACAACACTGGAGACGATTACATGTCCGTCTCTGTTGACCAGAGAAGAGGCGAGAAGAGGACAGGTGGCCAATCCCACAACCACAATGGTGGAGTGATACACCCAATGCCACCGCTATCGGCTGCATTCTCTTCGGACAGACTATAGTATAGAATTAAGTGATAAAATTCTGACTTCTTTCACTACTCGACAGCTTAAGGAGTCAACTGCTTACTGTTTGCCTATCGGGTTCAATGATAAATTAATATGCAGTTGCTTCTAAACTCCAGGGATACCGTATTTTAACTTTTATCTCTATGTGCTTTGGGTCATTGACTTGTTGTACCACCCAACATCTCTTCAGGTTCAGGTCATGGACTGCTGCCACTATCCTCTGTGAAATGTCTTGATCCACCTTAGGCCTCGTACACTCGAACGTCATTTTAATGCTCCAATAGCCACTAAAAAATCACGGCTATCGGAGCATTAAATCACGTGAACGAGGAATAGCCGCGACCAAGTTGTGGCTGTTTTTTTGCATTTTAGTAGGGCTGCCTGCAGCGTCCTGCAGTGCTCTGACGCTGTAGCCCAAAATCCCTTGGCCACCAGAAAAAGTAAATGAATTCCCGTGGGGATGAAGGGAGTCATCTCTGATTAAATGGCTAATTCATCTAATGCGTTCTGGATGTGTTTCTTGCCTATTGTGCATTTGCTCTCATTGACGTCTATTGGGACCTTTGGTGCACAAATGCGCAGAAAGATAGAACATGTTTTTTTGCATGACCGAAATACGGAGATCTCTCTCTCTCCCTCTCTCCCCCCCGCTCCCCGCCGCAACTCACCTGTCACCCGCGTCGGCCCCCGAATCTTTAGAGACGATCGGGGAGATACTCGGCTAAGGCACTACTCGCTCGAGTAATGTGCTTGAGCGAGTATACTCGCTCATCTCTAATAACTATCATTGATTTCCACAGGAGTTGCAGAGACAGTGTAAATAGGAGAAAGTTTTGTACAGCCCGCTCAGCTGCTTCTATAAATCTCAACTATTTCCAGCCGCTGCATTCAGGGGTGGTAGGGGCTCAAAACAAGTCCCATAGATACGACCCGCACTTATCTTGTGGATATACCATAAAAATCCAACATGGAAAATCCCTTTTAAGCTTTATTTATAAGTTGAGATAACTCCTTTAACCTCTTAGTGACCACCCGATAGACTTTTTACAGCCTGATTTGCTGGGCTTTAATCTTCAGGGCTGTAAAAACACGCTTCCTCTGGGGATTAAAGCACTACAGGCTGTGGACGTGACAGCTCATTACTGAAGGGTACCTGGAGCTGTCATGGGGGCTACAGAAAGCTCCCCCCCCCAGTCACATGATTGCTGGTATCCACCAGATACCAGTGATCGCATTAAAGTCAATACAAAGTTAAACAAAGTTTCAGCTCCCCCCACAGATCCGATTTGTGAGGGGAGCTGAGAGTATTAACTCCTAAAAAGAAACTGCCAGGTCACAATACTCAATGCACCCCTCAGTGAATACATTAAGATGTTTAATTTTTAAAATGTGGTCATTTGTGGGGATATCTATCATTCTGACACCCATGAGCCTCTGCAATCTTGGCTTGGTACAGGAAAACAAAGTCTCAAAATGTTAATAATAATCTATGTTAAATTTTGTCTCCTAAATAGTTTTAAAAAACTTACGTTTTTCCAATGTGCTTCCAGAATAAAGTAAACTGATGGAAATATATATCTTAGCAAACATGTGTACAGTATGTTTGCACATATTTAAGATATTGTAGTTGAAAATCTGAAAAAAATACAATTTTTTCAAAACTTTCTCAATTTTGGTGCTTTTAATAAATATACACAAATTATATTGGACTATTTTATCCACCTAAATGAAGTACAACATGTGGCGAAAAAACAATGTCAGAATCACTTGGATATGCAAAACCTTTACAGAGTTATTCTATGTTAAAGTGACACATTAGATTTCCAAAATTTGGCTTTGTCATTAAGACGCAAACAGGCTTTGTCACTAAGGGTTTAAATATTCTATTCATGCTGCTGATCAAACAGTTTTTTTTGTTTTTATCATTGTTTGTCAGATTTCAAAAATTTGGCCTGGTCCTTAAGGCGCAAACAGGCTTAGTCACTGAGGGGTTAATAATCATATACATACAGTACAGCTTACAAGAATAAACGGGCCTCAGTAAGACTTGGCTATCACAATGTTATATCCCTAAGTAATACCCGGTAAAGTAGTAGCTGCCATATTATAAAAGCCGTCCTATTGCACATCTACCAGCCGCCGTGTTTGTGTTGCTTTCATTTAACAAGCAAGTTTTTGGATGTGTTTCAAAACGATTTGCCTTCTTAATTAACCTTTTAATTGTCTTCACACCAGTGTCTGCCAAAGCTGGACCCTGGGGCTGTCTGGCTCAGAAGGTAACAAGATAAAGCCCCGACTTCTGCAAATATTTGACATTTTCAGCTAACAAACTGCGTCCTTTATATGATTGTAAATCGAGTAAAACTTTATGACTGGAAAAACATCAAGCTTTTCATTTCCTACTTCTTCTTCGGGAGCTTTCAGCCTCCTCATTATATAGTATCTGGTTTACCATTTGATTCTTGCTGCTGTTTCAGAGGTCGTTATTTTGCAGCCCATTCAGTAGGATAATAACTGACTGGATATCGTCTTCACAAAGTGTCAAAGAGTCCCAGAGGTGTCTGTAGTAGCGACTTATAATAAGACGTATTTATGAGCATTATTGTAGCAGAATGTCAAGAGAATTCAGAAAATAGGAGAAGGTCTTCTTAGACGAATATTCCCAGGGGGCGATCCAGCTGGTCACATCTTGGTCGTGTCTTACACACTTACAGCTGAGAGCACATGATTAAAACAGTGTTGGTAGTGGTCCTCGGGGCGGCACCTCCTATCACTGCAAGAGCCTTTAGGAATTGTTTCACTACAAGTGCCTACAGTATGTTGGCAGGTCACAGCTTCTGTCATATAGGGCTATTGACATCTAGGGCTTTCTTACATGAGTTTCCTCTTCCTGTGCGCCAATGGCGTATCTCCCGGGCAGGAACACACAGCAGTACGCAATTAGAGATGAGCGAGCATACTCGCTAAGGACAATTACTCGAGCGAGCATTGTCCTTAGCGAATACCTGCCCACTCAGAAGAAAAGATTCGGGTACCGGCGGGGGGCGGGGAGCGGCGGGGGAGAGCAGGGGGGAACGGAGGGGAGATCTCTCTCTCCCTCTCTCCTCCCCGCTCCCCCCTGCTCACTCCCGCAACTCACCGCTCACCCGCGCTGGCACCCGAATCTTTTCTTCCGAGCGGGCAGGTACTGGTTAAGGACAATACTCACTTGAGTAATTGTCCTTAGCGAGTATGCTCGCTCATCTCTATACGCGATGCATGGCATACTTGCTGCGTGCCGACATTCCCCATATACTATCTTGGTGTGCATGCTGCAATTTTTATTTTGCGCTTGCATTTCGCACAGTGTGTTTCAGAGGCACAATTGTAATGTAAAGTTTATTACGCGTATTATGCGCATATGTGAGAGAGCCCTTAGTAGCATCTGGAAGGGAACACGAACAGGGGTTTTAATGCTGCGCATTTCCACAGTAACAAGTTCCACTCTACGTTGTGGAACAATTACATTCCGTGTGATAGGTACCTTTGAGTGGTGTCACATGGGGCATAGATCCGCCATAAAAAACCTCAGGTCTTGGGGCTTAAACAGATGGGGGTGTTTTAGTCCCGTTATGTGACTGTGAAAATCATGGCTGCGTAATGGGACAAAGCGGAACCATTGATTTCAATGGTTTTATTTCCATTATCAGGATTCTCACGCGTAATACGAGGGGCTGCTGATAAGTCTTAGGCTTTACCCAGAAAGAAACGAGATAGGAAGATGAAGCTTTACATTTATGCCACATACTCCCCACAGATGTCAACACACTTCTTACATTGGTATTCCAAGTTCTGTAAGCCTTGCAAAAAGAAGGATTTCGGTTGTGCCTCAAACCAGTCATCCGTAGTAGCCATGGCATTAGAAATGGTGTGAAATTTGGTACCCTTGAGGTGTTTCTTCAGGTTTGGAAACAGATGATAGCCGGAGGGAGCTAGATCTGGTGAATAAGGTGGGTGGTCAACCAGCTGGAAGCCTAGCTCCACCAGTTTTGCCGTGGTCGCTTGTGCAGTGTGAGCGGAGGCGTTGTCTTGCAGGAACAAGATTCCTTTGGACAGCTTGCCGTGCCTTTTGGCCTTCAGAGCTGTCTTCAATTGGTCCAAAGGTTCAATGTAATACCTTACATTGATGGTGGAACCATTTTGAAGGTAGTCCACTAGCAGCATGTCCTCCTTATCCCAGAACACAGACCCCATCACCTTAGTGACTGAACTTCTTTGGGCGAGGAGAACCACTGGGCCTCCACTCTTTTGACTGTTCCTTGGTTTCAGGGTCATACTAATAAATCCAGGTCTCATCCATAGTGACCAGTCGATCCAAGAAGCTCTTATCAGTCCGGAAACGCTGACAAATGGACCGGGAAGTTCTCACTCGCATGCTTTTCTGATCTGTTGTCAAACATTTGGGGACCCACTTTGCAGATAGCTTCTTCATGGATAATGACACAAACACGTTCACCAGAAATCCCCATGATGTCTGCTATTCCTTTAGCTGAAATTGGCCGATTCTGCAGTATGAGGTTGTGCACAGCATCGACGATCTCCGGAACAACAACCTCTCTCGGTCGTCCAGGACGTTCCTCATCATTGGTGCTGAAGTGGCCCGTTTTAAATTTGGCAACCCAGTTCTTAACTGTAGAATATGAAGAGCATTGATCCCCCAATGTCTGCGACATATCACCATGAATATCCTTCGCCCACTTTCCTAGCAGAAACAAGAATTTTATCACTCCTCTGCTCTCATTTGCTGTGAATATCACCTTAGACTCCGCCATTTTGTTTTCCCGCGTGCCGAGATCACTGTTGCCATAAGCTACAAACACAAAATTTTGAAAACATATATTAGACACATAAGGCTTTTCGTGTGATGTAACATTCGTTACCATAGAAACAAAAAAAGAACCAAAGCCAAAGACTTATCAGCACCCCCTCATATTAACTTGCCCTATCTTTTTCGCAGGTAGTTACTACGTGCGATAAGCTAGGGCAGGATCTATATCCCCGATTTTTCTTTTCTGCAGAGTTTGAATAGTCCAAAAAAAATGAACAAACCCAGGTTCATGCACTTACACGTTCAGTACTGGCGAGCATATTTGGAGCGGAATTGCTATAGATTTGCAAGGGGAGAAATCCACAGCAATTCTCCTCGAAATCCGCATTAGAATCTGAATGTAAGACATGCAAATTTTACAACCAATCTGTCCGTGGCAAAGAATTATGCCATGTGTGAATCTACGCAAAAACATTCCTCAGACATAGTTTTCCTTGTCTGTTTCGTGCGCACATGTGAACAAGTCCTGCGTGAGCAAAAGGACAGTGCTATGCGCTGCCTTGTTCATGGAGCAAATGTGCTGCTCTGAAACATGAACAATTGCGCATACGGTAGTCTGAATAAGACAGTGGAGTGAATTGTATGCATTACCTTTTGTCAGTGGTGAATCTTCTGTTTTTTGCTTGAGATGTTACCAAAAACAGGAAATTTCAGCTTGTAATGAAGGCTTAGTGGCGAGTGTGAAAACTGCAAGATTTCAGGAACTTTTAAAATATAGATAGTAACATGTAAACTTAAAAAAAAATGCCAATATACATATGATTAATGTAAAAACGTGATGTACACAATAGGTCATTTAATTCTATATTCCCTCTTCCACCCGGAGTTGACCTTTGCATTAGCTGTACTCGTAGAGCTCCCTTCATAGTTGTTAGTATGTACGCTGAACATATGTTCCATTGGCTTGTTCAGAATGTTTTTGCAGCTCTAGATCTATGAAATGATTTCAGGATTTTTTTAGCTGCTGATCAAAGCATTGCAGCCATTCCCAGGCTTTCACATATATCATCAACTTCATCAAATATGATTTCAGCACTTGATGACAGCTTCTTGATGTGGTACAAAGCATCCCGCTGCAGAATTCAAATATTTATGTTTAAAATAAACCAATATTATTGTGCAGAACATGGAGCACATTTCCATGAATTTGCCAAATTTGTGTGTTACGAAAAATGACTGAGATTTCAAGGAAAAGTGTCCAGCCCTCACAACCTGTTTACTTCTCCTAAAACGCATGTTGGACTTCCCTACCGAGTCGGGAACAGAGAAGGTTTCTTGTCTACCTCTATTAGTGCGCTAACTTTCTGCTCTCCATGAGCCCGTCCTTTGGACGCCATACAGGGGCGTAACTAAAGGCTCAGGGGCCCTGATGCAAAACGTGAGCTGGGGTCCCCCCTCTATCTGTACCTGTACCAATACCTAAACCATGCTGCACAGAGACATAACTTGAAGCTTCTGGGCCCCAAGGCAAAACCTGTAACAGGGCCCCCAACTATAATTCTTTTTTCATAGTACTGGGCTCCCTACATGGAGAAGAGAGGCCTTAGGGCCCCCCAAGGCTCCTGGGCCCGGGTGCTACCGCATCCCCTGCACCCTCTATAGTTACACCCCTGACGCCATATAACCTTTGCATAATGCACCCTGGGATTGAGTACTTCTATTATACCGCTACCAGATAGTCTATGCAATGTGTAAAAAATAGCAACTGTTGTTGCACAAACCCCCCCAAAAACCTGAACAAACTTGTTCATCAAGCTAAGCGAGGCCGGCTATTCGGAGGCTGTTGGATCACCGCCAGCAGTCTTGTCATCTGAGCTCGAGTTTGTTTTATGAGGATTACCTGTGTGTTGTAAATACGGCCTGCATGTGCTTTAATAGAGGCCATGATAACTTAGGAAACAATTAAATTGTCATATTACAGACATTTATGGTTTATAATGCATAGCGTTTGGATTATGTTCTTAGTTTAGGTTAATCATAAATTGTGCGTTTTGTGTGAGAAAGAAAGGGGTGCAACTTGTTTGGGTTAATAGTAGGAAAATCACAAAAATCCTTCCACTTCGACCTTTCAGACATGGTATCTGTGCAGGCTGAGGATGAGTTAAAACTAACCCTAGATTAGGGAGCTGCCGACTTATCCTCATAGGAAAAATCATCCTTTATTAGGGCTTCTTCACACGAGCGTATACGTAAAAAGAGCGAGGAATGAAATCTCCTCCAGCTGCCCCGGCCCCCTGCTGGCCGCTCTGTGAGCGATCCGGCGATACTCGCTCCTGTGTAACAGCATGGGAGCGAGTACGTGCGGGGACAAGTGACGGGCATCGACCAGTGTTAATGGGCCTAAAGACCATGCCCCTATGTCTTAAACTCTTACCCCAGATTATACCAGGCAAATTCAGTTGTGCCATGGAGAGGTCTACCTGCCTACATGCCCTTGAAATAGATCTTTAGCAAATCACGGTTTTCCTATCTACCTATTCTAATGATAACAGCACATTCAAAGAGTACGAGAGGGGCCTGGATGCCTTTCTTGAGCGACACAATATTATATGTTATAATCATTAAATAACTTTAGAAGGGTCGGTGATCCGGGAATTATTCCAAATGCCAGATTGGAGTCGGGAAGGGATTTTTTGTCCCTTCAATGGGGAAAATTGGCTTCTACCTCATTGTTTTTGCTTTCTTGCCTTCCTCTGGATCAACATTGGGGATAATCGTAGCCCGTATCCTGAGGAATACGAGGCAAAAAATTATTTCTTGTACATCCAGAATTTTCAAGAATTTTCTCAGATCTTGAATTTACTGAAGCTGGAGAGCCTAAGCTATGTAGCGTCAGTGAATAATATCGCTTGTACAATCTATCAGTACTAGTATTTGGCCGCCTGCAGACGAACGGGTCGGATCCGGCGGCGAGAATTCTTGCCGCGAGACCCGACCCCAGTGCCTGCAGGGAGCAGCGCGTACTCACCCGCGCCTGATGGCCCCGGCTCTTTCATGTGCCGGCTGCCAGGCAGCCGGCGCATGCGCAGACCGGAGCCGGCGGCCGGGTGAGTGATGTTTCTGTGCGAGGCTCTGCGAGCCCCGCACAGAAATAGGACATGCCGCGTTTTTTTTGCCGCGCGACATTTCGCGTGGCCAAACCGCGGCCGACTGCATAGGAGTGCGTATTGTAATGCACTCCTATGCAGGCTTTCAGTGGCGGATAATCCCACTGCGGGATTTCCGCCCGTGTGCAGGCGGCCATATAAAATTTCAGTTCTCACCCACATTTTCTGGAACTCCACCTTTGATCTTCCTCTAGTGGTCACTGGCAGTACTACTACTTGTATGACATATTCCACAAACAAAAACAAAAAAAAACTTTTACTTATTGTTCTAAACTTCTAAAAAGTACAAGGAAAGACCAAAAAGAGATGATCGGCAGTGCTGCACAAGACCGAATTAGCATTTTTGGGATGAAGTAGAATGCCATATCTGTGCACGCCCAACATGACAATCATCTCCACATCATTATCGGAAGCTCTCCTCGAGGAGTAGAGGCAAATCCCTCCATACATCTACTGGAATTTGGTGGAAAGCAGCCTGGGAAGGTTACAGCAGTAGCTAAGGCCAAAGGTGGTCCAAAATGGGAATAAAATTGAATTTTTTCACCTTCTATGTGTCCCAATACTTTTGCCAACATGTTGTATGTTTCAATATGTTCTGTTCTTTATCCTCTGTAATGTCCTGAGGAGCAGGTTCAGCTCTGTAATGTGTAGCCCAAAAGAGTTAATTATCCCAGTGACTCCCGCCTTGTGCAGCAGCGCTGATCATCTCTTCCTGGTCCTTCCTTCTACCAGGGTAACATGAGCCAACTGACAATGGGCATGGCGGTCAGGACTTGTTCCTTTTGTGTACACAAGCGGATATTTGTAGTATGGGTATGAACAATTGTCACTACCATCGTTGGTCCCCATACTAGTATCATTGGGCAGCTGTTTACACAGGGAAATATGCCGCTGACGAGTGAGAACTTTTATGTTTGCACAGAAGACACGATCACCGTAGTCATCAAACAAGCGTTTGCTGATTGTTTGCCCTTTTTATCCATGCTGATGATCAGGGAAGCAACTGCTTGGTCAAACATTTGTACTCAATTATCAGCCCACACAATAGCGCCCTTAGTAATGGAATTAGACGATCTCACGAGCATTTACATAAGGACATAGATACATTCAGTTCAAGGGATGCTTTTTCAGGGAGCTGTCAGAGCAGAGTGTCATTTTTGAGCTGCCACAAAGGCAAGATTGGCCTATTAAAAGGGATTATACAAGCAGCGGCTGCTGGGATACATCAGGGTCAGAGCAGAAGCACTGCTCCGACCCTTGTGTAGTGGCCAGCGCTCGTAATTGCAAGCACGGCTCTCATTGACATCAATGGGACCCCAGGAGCAGGGAAACCTCAGACCCTGGCAGTTTAACCTTACATGCAATAATCAATAGCAACTGCAGCATGTAAGCAGATTAAATGGGAAGGGGGCTCCTTCTGTCACCTCATAATGCGAATCCAAGGTGCCAATCAGTTTACATGGCAGCCAGAAGCCTGAGAAAAGCCTCCATGTCTACCATGTAACTTCAGCCTATTAGGCCCTGCCTCCTACTGAGTTTAATAGTCTGCTAGCATAGACCTAATAGAATGCACTACTTAAGTAATGCAGTGTATTGTTCTTGTGATCAATCACATCTTCAAGTCTCCTTCAGTGACTAAAAAACATCATTAAAAAAGTTCAATAAAGTTAAAGAAAAAAAAAATGTAGTTAAAAAAATATGCATTTTTTCCCCACAAAAAAACCTGTTTTGAATGGATAAAATACCTAAAAAATTTTTTAATAAGCAGCATTATTAGGTATTAATGCATTCGTAATTAATGACACAAACAATGAAAATATTTTGTTATTTATCTCACTTGGTGAATGTCGTAAATATAGTTTAAAAAGATAATGCCAGAATTGTTATTTTTCTTTTGTTTGCCTTCCAAAAAATGCAAAAAAAAATCAAGCTAAAAGTCACATGTACCGCAAAATGGTACCAATAAAAACTACAATTCTTCCCACAAAAAAAACAAGACCTCACGCTGATGGAAAAATAAAAATGCTATGGGTCTTAGAATTTGATTGACGCGGAGTCAGTGGTTTTTCGTTAAAAACATTTTTATTGGGCAAAAGTAGTAAAAAATAAAAAAAATCTGGATAACCTTGGTATCCCCGTAATCGTGCTGATGCAGATCATGTTTTTTTTTTACCGAATGGATAATTAACGATGTAAAAAGAAAACCCCAAAACAATGGCAGAATTTCTGGCCATTTTTTCCATCTCCACCCCCCCCCACCCACCCCAAAAAAGTCCTAAAAGTTCTACAACACATCATATGCACCCCAGAGTGGTGAAAGTAAAATAGAGAACTTGCCCCCCCTAAAAAAGTCAACGAGTTATGGCTCTTGCAATGTGTTGATGAAAATTGCTTGGTCCTTAAGTAAGGGGTTAAAGCATGCAGTCTATCATGCAGGTAGACCCTCGTCTCCACCGGCATGAATCCACAACCGATCCTCACGGGGCAGCTTTGCTACTTTGGAAAGCTGATAGATAGTAGAATACAGAAGGTCTTGCATTCCTTTCTGTTTCCTGCAGCTTCTGCCGTCTGTAATACTTCCCAGTAACGACAGCGCCGGCGTATTAATCTTTGGAACGTTCCGTTTAATTGCTTACATTTTGCAGGTCTATTGTTCCTTTTTTCCCCCTTTTCTCAGATTATTACGGTTCCACAATCACAGCTTGGGCACAACTAAAAGGTGTCATTTTACAACATGGCCTGCGGTTAGTTGGAAGCTCGCATGTTGTTAAATAAAAGCCGTATCTATAGTCCCCATAGAAAACACCTAACATCAGGAGCGTGATAGCAATATATTGTATATTACGGGTAGAGACAGGAGGTGCTTTCTACCTTTGTGGTGTCGTAATGTATTAGTGGTGCGGAATGTGCGATGTTTTGGCGCACGTGTTCTGGAACTTCATCATTCTGTTACATATTTTACTGTTTTCTCTTTTATTAGAATACCCGTTTATAGCAGAACGTAGTACAATGTGATGAATATACAGACCGCGTCATCATTTTATTAACCACTTACTGACCAGAGGGTTTTGGTCCTAAATGACCAGACACCTTTTAGTAATTTTGGGCACTTTGGTGGCTGCCAAAGTAATTTGTGTATCATTTTTTCAAACTACCTAGAGCTGTTGTCTCAGACCTTTTTATATATTTTTTTCCTTCTTTAAACTTTCAATAGGTGTAAATTGTGCAAAGTTGTTTTTTTTTAATTTGATTTACACAATAGGTCATTAATTTTCAAAATGTGGAAATTTAGATTAAAAATAAAAAAAGCATTCTCAATTTTGTTATTTTAGTATTTTATACTGTATGTATAGTACTCAAGAAGGACATATCAGAGCTTGAGCAGGTACAAAGACAGGCAAATAAAGTTATAAATGGAATGGGTGGACTACAATACCCAGAGAGGTTATCAAAAATGGGGTTAGATTAGAAAAAAAGACAGCTTAGGGGTGACCTAATAACTCTGTATAAATATATTAGGGGTCAGTACAGAGATCTCTCCCATCATCTATTTATACACAGGACTGTAACAAGGGGGCGCTCTAATAACTATGTATAGATATATCAGGGGACAATACAGAGATCTCTCCCATCATCTGTTCATACCCAGAACTGTAACAAGGGGGCGCTCTAATAACTATGTATAAATATATCAGGGGACAGTACAGAGATCTCTCCCATCATCTATTATACCCAGGACTGTAACAAGGGGGCACTCTAATAACTATGTATAGATATATCAGGGGACAATACAGAGATCTCTCCCATCATCTATTATACCCAGGACTGTAACAAGGGGGCGCTCTAATAACTATGTATAAATATATCAGGGGACAATACAGAGATCTCTCCTATCACCTATTATACCCAGGACTGTAACAAGGGGGCGCTCTAATAACTATGTATAGATATATCAGGGGACAATACAGAGATCTCTCCCATAATCTATTATACCCAGGACTGTAACAAGAGGGCGCTCTAATAACTATGTATAAATATATCAGGGGACAGTACAGAGATAGCTGCCATCATCTATTTATACCCAGGACTGTAACAAGGGGGCGCTCTGATAACTATGTATAAATATATCAGGGGACAATACAGAGATCTCTCCCATCATCTATTATACCCAGAACTGTAACTGTAACAAGCAGTCGCCCTCTACATCTAGTGGAAAGAAGGTTTGTACACCAACATAGAAGGAGGTTCTTTACTGTAAGAGCAGTGAGACTATGGAACTCTCTGCATTAGGACGTGATGTACTCGATAAAAGAGTACAAGAGGGGCTGGATGCCATTTTTGAGCAATACAATATTACATGTTATATCACTGATTACTTCGGAAGGTTCGGTAATCCGGGGATTATCCTAATTGCCAGATTGGGGTCAGAAAGGAATTTTTTTCTTTATATGGGGAAAATTGGCTTCTACCTTCAGTGTTTTTTGGGTTTTTTTTGCCTTTTTCTGGATCAACATTCAGCTGGATGCACATAGGGATTTTTTCAGCCTTACATACTATGTAACTATGTAACTATGGTGCCAATCTGATTTGATGTAGACACACACTATATAGTGTGTCCAGGGTGCAGCATTCTCCTAGGGTGCTTTAACAGGGGACAGAAATAGTCCGCAGTACAGATTCAGATTTTTTGCAACTAGTGTGGATTTTGTTGCGTTTTTCACTGCAGAATGCCTTCTGTGGAATTTCTTGTCCTTTTTCATAGACTTTAATTGCAAAATTACATATCTTGTATGATAGAAATCCACAACAAAAGTCCAACAAGGTGTCCTTCATTCTGCAGCAGAGAGCTGAGCATTTTTTCCCCCATAGATTGCAATGAGGTTTAAAAAAACACAGAAAGCAAACAGAAGGGCTTCAGTTTCTTTAGTTTTCCATTTTTTTGGGATAGGAAAACGGCGCAGTGTGAAGCGTTATTTTTCCATCCCAAAAAACGTAAATTTGACTAAATGGAAGCCTTCCCATTTTTTGAAACCCCATTGAAATCAATGTGGGAAAAAGCAGATCTGTTTTTTTCCATTTTATTTCAGCTTCTCTCCTTCAAAAACGGAGCAGAGAGATGAAAACCCTGAAGTGACTGTAATGTGGGTGTGACATTTGGTGTGAACATTCCCCATTTTTAAAATGACAAATATTTCTTACATCTACCATTATTAATGCATATATAGGGAAGTAGCGCAGCGGTGCGGCCCCATATCCTGAACATGATCCTGGATTGTATGTGGAGGATGTGATTGGTACAATCTGTAGGAACTTTCATGCTCTGTTCAACAGGAAACTGCTGTAAATGAAAAAAGTACAGTAAAATGCGCAAAAACGCGACCTTTACAGCGCAGAAAGTTACGCTATCACACGCATTTTTGCTTTTATGGCGTCTGAAGCACACGCAAATATGTATGCATAAATATGGCCTAAATACTCCCGTGAACAGACCCGTAGAAATGAATGGGCTTCATTCACTGCATATTCCGTAATGCGCTGCTGTGAATGAGCCCTAAATCCCCTAAGAGGATCGTCTTTATGGCGTTCTCTTGTTCATCGGCCATTTTATTGCGCCGTAGAATTGGGATTTACAACATTAGAGAATTGATTTTACAAATAGGATGGGAATAGCAGTGACCGCTCCATGTAGACTACAGATACATCACATTCCAGGAACCACTGCTCTTAAATTTACAGGTTCCGTTTTACCAAATCTAAGAAATGTCTGTGGTTTACCAAACTACTTCTTGACTAATTACATAATGAGAAGCAGATTCCAGGGAACCATGCTTCAGTAGAAAGATCTTCTTTTTTCGAATGGCGCAAGTAAACAAGAGCGACAAGATCCTAACACTGCGAGGCCGTGTTCTTCACTGACATCTAGTGATGGAAAAGCAAAATGACACGAATAGAAACAGGTAATATTTACCGTATAGTCTGCAGCCAATACATGGCGGTAAAATATAGTCAACATTCATCCATAAAATACTATTCAAGAGGGATAAAGAGATCATATATAGAGAGAGACGTATATGTGCTTACTGCGTGCAACCGACTGTACAGAGAAAATGACAATATTCACTTTATTGGAACTATGCGTCATTGAACTCATACTATGAACCCTTCTAGTCATACAATTCCTGCTTTAAAGGGACACTCCGGTGACATTTTCCTCTTCATTCATTATGTAGCTAGCCGCCCAGTATATAGTACGTAAGTGAGCTAGTCTTCCTTAGTTATCAACCTCTATAGGAAACTTCTGGCCTCTTTTTCCTTAGATGATCATGTGATATCAATTCTGGCCAGCTCTGATTTACTTAGGTTTATGTGTTCAGTTTCTCAGTCTTCTGTAATTCTATTTCATGGACCCTATCACAGAAACTGCCTAGAGGGGGACACAGGCACTCCTATCACAGTTACTGATGAGGATCTCACAACTCCTGTCACACAGTTATAATAGAGGAGATCACAGCTCACCCTCCTGACTGTATACTTATGGCTCTTTTGCATAGGCTGCAAATCTAGCAATTCTCGTTTGCCCGTCAGGACGAGCTGGTGATGTCATCACCAGCTCTTCGCGCTTGGCAGCCCTTTTAGACTGCACGATTCTCGTACATTAATGCTTCCAAGAGGGATCAGCCCTATTCTGATTTGTGCAAGGAAAGACTAGAAGCAATGGGTGTAACTGAGAGGGAGGAGACACAGATTAGATATTATAGAGTGAGGGTGATCAATGAGTGGAACAGGTTACCATGGGAGGTGGTGAGTTCTCTTTCAATGGAAGTGTTCAAACAGAGGCTGGACAAATATCTGTCTGGGATGATTTAGTGAATCCTGCACTGAGCAGGGGGTTGGACCCGATGACCCTGGAGGTCCCTTCCAACTCTAACATTCGATGAGTCTATGAGTGTTCACTAATCTTATGTGAATCAGTGTTTAAACAGCACGCTAAGTGCCTGAACCGGTGGTGGTCTTTATGCCATCTGAAACTGAACGATGAGCAAGAACCTCACAATTCTCGCTCATCGTTCAGTCGTTTGCTGGCATTTACGTCTTTAATATTACTGTCTAGTAAAGGTAAATTACTAAAACCTGGACAACCCCTCTAACGAAACCAGTCACGTGGGTTATGTTGCCCTCAGTAAAGGCGGCATTTACAGGCCGGCTATGATGTTTTCAAATGTTTGCACATCCCGGCAAGATATAAGACCGGCTTATTTATGAAGGTGCCGCTAGCCCCACCCACCTGCGATAATTGACAGTTTTCTCTGTCAGTTTACGGTCTGCAAAACATAGACCAAATATGGACTAAAACAAATAAAAACAGCCTAATAAAGATTTACGCCTTTAGGTCGCTTTTAGAGATGAGCGAACTTACTTCGTTTAGGGCGTTTTTGCCCTCGAGCACCACTTTTTCCAAGTACCTGACTACTCAGGTGAAAAGATTCGGGGGGCGCTGGGGGGTGGTGGGTGGCGTGGTGGAGCGGGGGGTAGCAGTGGGGAACAGGGGGGAGCTCTCTCTCTCTCCCCCCCCCCCACTCCCATCTGCAACCCCCCGCTCACCCCCGGTGCCCCCTGAATCACCCTAAACGAGTACGCTCGCTCATCTCTAGTCGCTATAATTTATCGGTTTATATGTGGCTTTTTGGTGCTTTTCCTAATTTTATTGATTTTAGCTTGGTGTGAACTGTCGTTTTTGCTATACAGTATGTGAGAAGCGAGCGTATGGGACTCTGAAGAGAGTCAGATTTTCGTGGCATGTGTCGTCTTCAGAGGGCAACACCGCTGGATCACGGTAGCGGGTGAATATAGAAAAAAATTAAACCCGGCTCCCTGTCCCGTAGAAGCACCATAACTTAGTTTATAGTGCTGAGTGGATGTGATGGGTTCCCTTTAACGCGCAATCTGAAGGCGTTGCTTATGATACATCTGAAGAGTCAATACTGGTGTATCTATGCAAAAAACTACAGGGGAAGTTGTCGTATTCAAATATAAGGAAAGCTTTGGCTAGTATTTCCTTCTTCTGTAAATTGATTAATATTAAACCGGTTAACAGTCATTTTTCAGTTAAGCGGGTTCTGAAATATATAGGAAGAGAACTGTATTGGATGACAGTGGGCGACCAATCACATCTGATCTTTTGACGAGCTTGACCTCTGCAGTGAGTGTTGTTTGTACTGATAAATATGAAGCAAAGTTGTTTACTGCTGCATTTGCTCCTGCCTTTCTTTAGGATTTCAGAATTTGCAGCCAACAATAAGAGATGTAATGCTAATTTACTGCCGCAGGATGTAGTCAACCGAGAACATAGAATTGATATTTGGATCAGAGGGTCAAAAACTGACCAGTTGGGCAGAGCAAGATGGGTGAATCTATAAGGGTGAGGAATATTGTTCTGTTAAGTTAGTCAAGAACTAGTTGAGTATAAAGGCCCTTTTAGACGAGACGATTATTGTTTGATCAAGCGAACGGGTGAGTGCTGTCATCGCTAGATGTTTTGCTCTTGTGCAGCCTGTTTATACAGGCAGATACATTGTTGGCTCATGAGAATCGTTCAGTCTTTCACATTCACTATATAAATGAATGAGAGGGACTGAACGTGTGCTGGTTAAACTGAATGATAAGCGAACGAGCCAGTGATGATTTGTATCATTGACTGGGAAGGGGTTCCTGTGAATGGACGTACACTTATGTCCTATGGATGGCGCGGGCTCAGAAGCTGAGCCTGTGTCTTCTACAGTGGGAGCTGGCTGCGACTGGCAGCCTTCCGCTGCAACAGCGAGGATGCGTGAGAAAATACCACAAATACCAACATAATTAACGATTTTCTAAATCATATTTCTCTTGCTACTTTCACAGATAACCACAGATAAGGCTGCCTTTCCACTGGCGCTATTGCATTGCATTCCCCGCTGTAATAATTATAATCCGGCCGTGGGGAACGCAGTGCATGCTTTCTATAGCGTTTCAATGGAGAGCACAGCCCCCATGTCCACGAGCAGAGCATAATAGCTATTCTCCGCTCGCGGCTGGCAAATGCTGCGAATTGCTGTGATTCTCCGCGGTGAGCCTTTGTATCTGATAGGCTCACCGCGGAGATCCGTCTGCTGGCTCCTGCTCCTGGGCGACGGCTCCCGTGGCGGAGATCTGCCGCGGGATACCACAACATCCAGGGACAGGCAGCCTTACATGAAATAAATCTCCTGCACCAGAAGGCATCTCAAATTAATATTATAAACATTGTCTGACATCTTGGCCCCGTACCTCCTTACATTTTTTTTCTTATTTCCCCCAGGTAAACTATCCCACACGAAATATTACAAGCTTTAATTATTACTTTGCCCAAAGCAGGTAAATCACCAGGTATCCCACCCGATTTTAGACTGATCTCACGTCTTAACATGAATCTTTAAATATACGGAAAACTTTTAGCTTCTAGATTATAAGAAATTCTTCCAAAATTGATCTAGAAGGACCAGGTGGGACTTGTTAAAGATCAACAATCGGCAGATGCTACCGGACGCTTCATTGAATTGATTGGGGAGGCGGAGGCATGTCGGAGGCCTTCTCTGCTTCTTTTCATGGGTGCAGAGAAGACCTTTGATAAGGTCCATTGGGGTTACATGCTGGCAGTCGTCCAGAAATGTGGCTTTCGTGTGAATTTTTTCAAATCAAGTCTCTATATTCCAATGCTTTGGAATCTGGTTTTCTTTCAAAAACACTTTCAATCAGTAATAGTACCAGACGAGGATGATCCCTTTCACCCCTGATTTTTGCATTAGTTATGGAACTTTGTTCATCTTCAGAGATCTCTAGCGTCTTTTTGGGCAGGAGGGAACATCGCATTGGCCTGTTCGTGGACTACGTCATTCTGGCTCTATCTGACCTCCTCCCTTCATTAAAAGCAGTCTCTACAATGATCCAAAGATTTAAAAAGGCCTCTTATTATAGAGTACATACTTCTAAATCCCTATTCCTCATTTTAGGCCTAAAAAAATTTCGATCACATCCTTAATCTCTGAAAAGTGGGCTTTAAATTGGTATGAGAAGCCTGCCATACCTCCCATTGGTGAGAGAAGCCCTCCCATACCTCCCATTGGTGAGAGAAGCCCTCCCATACCTCCCATTGGTGAGAGAAGCCTGACATACCTCCCATTGGTGAGAGAAGCCTGCCATACCTAGGTGTCTTTCTCACAAGCCCTACTTTCAACTTCCAACCTCTCTTTGATAAGATTAAAACAGATTTAAACAAGCTCAAAACATATGGAGCCTCTAGGCCGGGGTAAATAGCAAATGTTAAGATGTTAGTTCTCCCAAAAATTCTTTATTTTTTTGCAATGTGCCCATTCTTATCTAACGCACATCCAATGAACTGCACAGTCATTCATTTGGGGAGGGTGAAAACCTAGGGCTAGAGACAATATTTTATGTCTTTCACTGGACCAAGAGAGGCCTCAGTTTACCTTCTGTTATATTATATAGCCACAATTTTGAACTAGCTCAGATCTTTGTGGTTGCACGATACTTCACAATCTTGGGTTTGAGCGGAAAATTACTCTTTGGGTTGGCATCCTATTAAATCTTTTGTCCCTCTTGTTTTTTTGGCACCAGCGTCAGCAGTAAATCTCCCACTGTCCAGGCTATAATCAAGTCTGGAACACAGTAGCCACAAAAATGAAACCAGAATCAATGCCAATGTATAACCTTGATCTGGATATTTTGTAAGTAGCGATTCAAGATCTTTCTATTATCTCTTGGAAATTGAGAGGTATTTTGCAGCTAAATCAGCTTTTACATAATGGGGTATTTATTTCCTTTGCAGAGCTGGAATCTAGGTATCAGTTACCCAGAAGCAAGTTTTATAAATACCTACAAATTATGCATCTCCTATATTCGTATCCTCCTACATCTAGGTTAACCGTTCCCTCTAAGCTGAATGCTTGGATGTCTTCGTGCTCGGATACTAGTAAAGGCCCAATACTGTGTTATCAAATGTTAAATACCCCTAACCCATGTCCTATGCTTGAGGTTAAAGAAAAATGGGAAGGAGACCTAGATAACCCATTTACAGGTGACCAGTGGTCCCATGTATACTCTTCTATTTCTTGACCTTCTAAATGCATTAATATATCGAAAATGCCTGGAAAATATTGTACAGATGGTACTTTACCCCAATTAGGCCGAATGGGATCTCCCAGCGACTCTCCAAACTCTTCTGGAGATGCAACCAATCAGATGGCTCCTTTACACATTTGCAGTTTGACTTTACGTATATATCAGCTTTTTGGACTCAAATCTTGCAGTTTATGTCCAAAATATGCGGTATTTGGATACTCCCACACCCTGCACTTGCTCTTTTGGCTATAAGTATAGATGATTCCCTTAGATTCCTCTAAATTATCCTACTTCATATTTTAATAGCAACCAGAGTTTGTATTGCCCAACGATGGAGGGATAATTCAATCCCATCTCTAATGGATGTAATAAAAGGAGTAAACAATAAATGTTGGTCGGAATTTATGAGTTCTAGTGCAGCAAGTAATAATGTAAGGTTCAGATCTGATTGGAAGGTCTGGCTGGATTGCACATTTAATTACTTGTCTATCAAAGATATCTGCTGAGTCAGGAAACTGTTCGATAGTACCTTGTTTGACAATATTTCGTTACCATGTAGAGATGAGCGAGTATACTCGCTAAGGCACATTACTCGAGTGAGTAGTGCCTTAGCCGAGTATCTCCCTGCTTGTCTCTAAAGATTCGGGGACCGGCGCGGGTGACAGGTGAGTTGCGGCGGGGAGCGAGGTGGACCGGGGGGGAGAGAGGGAGAGAGAGATCTCCGCTCTGTTCCTCCCCGCTCTCCCCCGCCACTCCCTGCCCCCCCCCCCCCCCTCCCGCCGAATCTTTAGAGACGAGCGGGGAGATACTCGGCTAAGGCACTACTCGCTCGAGTAATGTGCCTTAGTGAGTATACTCGCTCATCTCTATTACCATGTTGTCCTTTACATTGTGCTATACATTTTACAGCAAACACGGTTTGAAAAAAAATGCAGTCAAAATGCTTTTTTTGCTCATTTCACCTCCTCAAAAAAAACAATAAAAGTGATCAAGAAATCAGTATATACCCGAAAATGGTAACAATAAGAACTACAACTCCTCACACATAAAAAAAAGTCCTCAAAGAGCTCAGTCAATGGAAAAATCAAAAAGTTATGGGACTTTGAATGCAGCGATCCAAAAAAACAATATGTTAACAGGGCCACTCTGATCATTTTTGTATTTATTCCTTATGTAGATATCCACCCCCAATTGAGCTCGTGTTTCCTTGGTTAGTTATTTCTTCCTGTCTGAAACTCCTGGCCTCCTTTTTCCTCAGATGGTCATGTGATCTCAATTCCAACCAGTTGATATTTGCATGTATTCATTTTCTAGTCAGTTTCTCAGTTTCTATGATGCTGTTCATTCCAAATGAAGTTAAAATGCAACGCGTTTCAGCCTAGCATCCCCGGTTGGTGGGCCGAAACAAGTTGCATTTTAACTTCATTTGGAATAAAACGTCTGCTGTTACACAACGTTGTCCTGATCTTCTGGACCCACTCATATGGACGGTTTTCACCTATACTCTCTTCTTTTGGTTTTTCCAATATATGCATATATAAATGATCGGGTCTTCCTGGTGACACTCTCCTGATTGGATGTCCTGAGGACCAGTGGATACCATATATCTTATGTGCCTGCTTGGATTGTGGACACTCTAGTACCCCCAAACTTTCCATAAGGGTGTCCCTAGGTGTGTCAGGGTGAGTTGTCAATAGATTCTTCCTGATCACCATTAAGAGAAAAAACATTTTTTTTCTTTCCACCTCCCTCCCGGAACACTGCCTAATCTGTATCCATGTGATCATTATTATGGGGAGAGCGTGTGATTCCACCTGGATGCTGGTGGGTCATTGGATAGTTTAACCATGTAACCCACCTGGAAAGATATTATCTAAGCCGCAGCCCTTGTCTTTGTAGCAATCTATGATATATCAGACATGTATGCAGTGAGTATATACAGGAGCAGTATCTCCAGTAACATAATATTTAAGGCCAAAAAAAGACACATGTTCATCCAGTTCAGCCTATTGTTGATCCCACCAATGTTGATCCAGGGGAAGACAAAAAAAACTGTGAGGTAGGAGCCATTTTTCTCCATTTAGGCTAAAGTCAGACAAGTGTTTTTTCATTAATTCAATGAATGGCTGAGCGCTGCCTCTGATTGGCTGAGCGATGTGACCAATCAGAGGCAGCGCTCAGCTGTCATTCAATGGCTGAGTGCTGCCTCTGGTAGGACAAAGTGCTTAGCCAATCAGACCCAGTGCTTTCTGGAGGTGGAGATTTTTAAATCCCCAGCCAGGAGAACATACTTCAGAAGAGTGCAGGGGAGCCAGGGAGAAGACGCGCCAGAGCTGGACAGCGCCGGAGAGGTGATGTGTATATATATATTTTTTTTTTTCAAACAGCTTGGGCTTATTTTGAGGGAAAGGCTTATATTTCAAGCCCTTCACTGAAAATTACTGCGGGGGTTGCCTGCATCCCATTGCTTTCCAGTCCCCGCAGAGATGAAGGAATCCCATGCCATAGCAGTCACAGCTGTGGCAGAGGATCCCGATCTTCTCCGTATGTTTTCAATGGACACGGAGGTTCATTCAGGCGCATTTTGCACACCCGTGCAGCGCATTTTTTAGCGCACATAGATATGCAAAAAAAAAATGCTTGTCTGACTGAGCCCTTAGGGAAAAAAAATGCTTCCTGACTCCAATCTGGCAGTAGGAATAATCCCTGGATCACCAACCCTTCTGAAGTCATAAGTGATTATGACATATAACATTGTATTGCCCAAGAAAGGCGTCCGGGCCCCTTGAATTCCTTTAGTAAGTTCGCTATCACCACATCCTCAGGCAGAGAGTTCCATAGTCTCACTGCTCTTACAGTAAGGAACCTCCTTCTATGTTGGTGTAGAAATCTTCTCTCCTCTAGACGTAGAGGGCACCCGCTTGTTACAGTCACAGTCCTGGGTATAATAGATGATGGGAGAGATCTCTGTACTGACCCCTGATATATTTATACACAGTTATTAGAGCGCCCCCTTGTTAAAGTCCTGGGTTTAACTAGATGATGGGAGAGATCTCTGTATTGTCCCCTGATATATTTATACATAGTTATTAGGTCCCCGTCAGACGCCTTTTTTCTAAACTAAATAATCCCAATGTTCATAACCTCTCTGGATATTGTAGTCCACCCATTCCATGTATTACTTTGGTTGCCCCCCTTTGTACTCGCTCAAGCTCTGATATGTCCTTCTAGAGTACCACTGCTACAAACTGTCCACAATATTCCATGTGTGATATGATCAGTTACTTGTAAAGAGGAAGAACAATGTTCTCGTCATGCGCCCCTAGACCTCTTTTGATGCACTCCATGATCCTATTTGCCTTGGCAGCAGCTGCCTGACACTGGTTGCTCCAGTTAAGCTTGCGAAAAACCCCAAGTCCTTTTCCATGTCAGTGTTCCCAGTTGTTCCCATTTAGTGTGTAATGGTGACATGTATTTCCTTGCCCATGTGCAGAACCTTACATTTATCAGTGTTAAACCTCATTTGCCACTTTTCTGCCCCCAATTCATCCAGATCCCCTTGCAATCTCCTTCTGTCCTCTCTTGTGTTAATTACTTTACATAGTTTTTATCATCTGAAATATATTTCTATTTTACTGCACAATCCTTCTATCAGGGTATTAATAAATATATTAAAAAGAATAGGGCCCAATACTGTACCCCACTAGTAATGGTGACCCCTCTAATAGCGTCCTCTGCTTCCACTGAGGGAAACAGAGCAGATACATGAGGGGACGGTGTGACTACATGAACTCATGTGGTAATAATGCTCCCATATACTGTATGATGTAGACGCTGATACTACAGACGTACATGATGTCTGGGGTGAATGTAGTCGCATCAGTATGTTGTGAGAGGATAAACCCAAGTATAATATTCCCACATACTAAAGTCATACTTTCCACTTCCAATCTGAAACTGACCCATGTGATACACATTTCATTAAAACATTGTGCTTTCTGTCTACAAATCTGTGTTAATCCTTTTAGATCGGGCTTGTTGGGTTGTTAACTGCAGATATAATTCAGTTTAAGTTTTATGTTACTGAGCTAATAACTGAAAGGGAATCAGGTTTCCTATTCAGATTATCTATCCACATCAAGAAGTCACATCTGAATTACCATGAAAGTCAATCACTTGTAAACAGATTAGCGGTGCTTAAGTATTAACGCTCTTTACACATAGATACAGATTGGCACTCAGTACTGTAAACTACCTGGTTTCCAAGTCAGTTACCTTAGTACATAACCCTACGCTCTCCTGGGCTGACCTTTTTGAAGCATCTGTCTCTGACTGACGAAGAACGTCAAACATATAAAGAAACCAGATACAGACAAATCGAGGTAGAACTTAATTTGTCAAACTATTAACATAACACTATATACTATCATTTATAGAAGCAGTATAAATTACCGTGGGTCCTGGGCTAAATGAAGATTCTGGGCTCCGCACTAGTCTAAAATTTAAAATGATGTGATACTGTATGGATAAGGTACCAGAATTGAGCTTAGTATATACAGTAGATACAGTAACAGCACCAAGCATACTGCATAGATACAGTACTAAAACTGAGCTTACTATAGAGATATAGTAACATAACTGAGTTTACTACATACACTATACGGCCGAAAGTATTTGGGCATGGCATGTTTTTCAGAAAAAGTGCTTTATTATTCTATTTAGTAACTGTTAGGCTGGATTCAGACGACCGTATATCGGCTGGGTTTTCACTCCCAGCCGATATACAGCGTCCCTCTCTGCAGGGGGGGAGTCTGGAAGAGGCAGGAGCAGGAACTGAGCTCCCGCCCCCTCTCTGCCTCCTCTCCGCCCCTCTGCACTATTTGCAAAGGGGAGAGGTGGGATGGGGGCGGGGCTTATTCTCATAACTTCGCCCCGTCCCGCCTCCTTTCATTGCAAATAGTGCAGAGGGGCAGAGAGAAGGCAGAGAGGGGGCGGGCGCTCAGTTCCTGCTCCTGGCTCTTCCATCCCCCCCTGCAGATGAGGACACCGTATACCGGTATATCGGTATTATGCTTGAGCATAATATGTATATGGCACTCCTACGAGAACGCAGAGTGCAGTATAGTAAATCATACCATTTGATGCTATATCTGTGCTTTTACAGCTTTGTGGGAGACAATACAGGTATCTATCATCTAGACCAAATTTTTTGAATACAGACTAAAGTCATTTGCAAGATCAGTTTAGGCCCTTGTGGAAAGTAGAGACTGAGTAAAGGGTCATTCTCATTTACAGTTTCTATGTACAGCTTTGCTAAGGTCCTCAACTGACATGGTGTCTGACTGGAGTCAATGTGTGCAGTGTTAAAGTAGGCTTACCCTACTAAATTAGGCTGACATACGCTACGTTGGAAGGGAAAAATCTGGTGAATGGGCGCACAAATCAAATGTTTATATGGCTTGGTGAGGCCGGCACAAATGCGCCGACCTCCCCCAGACTATCGCCCATTTCCCCTCCCTCCTTATCGCAGGTTCACCTCTCATTCCTCTCTGCTCGTTCTGTGCAATGGGAGCAGGCGGGGGCAGAGCTAAGCACGGTCCGCCCCACCTCCTCCCATTGATGGCTATGGACAAAGGGTGGGGAGAGGGCGGGTGCTTAGCTCTACCTATGTCCTGCCCCTTGTCCATAGCCATCAATGAGAGGAGGTGGGACGGACCGTGCTTAGCTCTGCTCCCGTCCTGCCCCCTCCCATTGCACAGAACGAGAGGTGAGCCTGCACGGGGTGGGGGGAGGAGAACAGAGGAAGGGAGTTTAGCAGCCACACTGCTAAACTCCTTCCCACGTATTCCGGCCCAAAAGATAGGGATTCCAGGACTATCTTTTGGGCCGGAATACGTGAAAACGCGATATATTGGCGTGGCTGGGCGTTTTTACGTCTGAGAAATACGCCCATGTGATCTGATGCATTGGAATCCAATTCATCAGATCACAGCGCATACCACCGCTGGCCGATATGCGCTCATGTGAAAGAAGTCTAAGTCTGAGGTTCTTTGGGGACCATTAATATGTCAAGGTTAGGCCTCAGTCACACGGGCGTTCTTTCCCCCGATTTGCCGATCGCATAACTGATGCGCATCTGCAAATTAAATGACCGGGGCTGACGATTCGCTGAAAAATCTGCACCTAGCAGCGTTTTCAGCGAAAGGGCCCGATCAAAGGAGCGCTGCCCAATGTTCGCCCATTGAATTCAATGGAGCCGGCAATACAGCCGACTCCATTGAAAGCAATGGGCTGCCGGCCAGCGCTGTATGAATTTTCGGGGAAGGGCTTAAAAGAAAAGCATCCTGCAGATGTGTAAAAAAAAAAAAAAAAAAGTATACTCACCTTTTTTCTGCAGCCGGAGTTCAGCCGTGTCCGGCCGGCAGTTCTCCTGAACTGCTCTCTGTGGTATTCAGCAGGCGGGGATTTAAAATCCCCGCCTGCTGAATGGGCTGCTTCTGATTGGTCACAGCCCTCACCAATCAGAGACAACTCTCACTCACCCATTCATGAATTCATGAATGGGTGAGTGAGTGCTGCCTCTGATTGGCTCAGTGCAGGGACCAATCAGAGGCAGCTCTCAGCTATTGAATGACAGCTATTGAATCTGGAAGAAGCAATGGACTGTCACATGCCATTCATTGTGGATGTAACTGCTCAGCCAATCACAGGCCTCACTGTTGATTCTTCCATGCCTGCTGAATCGTTTGATTGCACAATGTATGACAAGTGACCACCCTCCGATTCTTTGTGGCTCCAAGCAGTGGGTACTGGGGCCGCTGGAGCAGGTGAATATCCATTTTTTCTTTCTTTTACACCATTTTAAATTTTAACTTTTTGTTAAAGTCACCAAAAACTTTTTTTTAAGCTATGCATTGATAAATCTAATTTCTGTAGTCAAATACGCTGCTGATCCAGATTGTGTCTTTACAGCTTTAAAAGGAGAAGAAACCAAAGTGTGAAACTGATTTATCCATTCAGAAGCCGGCTTTATTCTGCATGTTTTTTTTTTGTTTTTTTTTCTGAAAATAAAGACCTGATTCTGACATCATTTTATTGGTATACCTGGCTTTAATTTCCTATGTCACTAAATTACTTTTCCTGATTCCTATGTAAGTGAACATTTTGTCAGACTTGTGTTTTTTCAGCACTGAAGAGCTATATACAAACAGAGATGTGGGTGGTCTCCGGGGTTTTTTTTTTTTTTTTTAAGGATGACCTAATCTGTAGCAATTTTGTCATTTACCTAAAGCCTAAATCATTTGCTAATTTCGTAGAGGAAAAGGACATTACTATTTCACAATTAGCACATTTAGTAGAAAGGCGAACACAAGGGGTACTTTAAAGTACCAACACTTATGGAAGCTGATCTAGTTACAATGAAAAGGCCTTCTATCACATTAAAAGTATAAATTGTGGTAGAGCAGCAATAAAAAGGTGCTGACATTTATGTGCTACAACAAAAAAATAATCTATGAATAAATTAATATAAATCTCCGTGAGCAAGAAAATCATTCAGTGCATTTAGGAATAATCGTAACAATGCATCAGATAGTTCGAATACACAAAGTGCCCAGGGCAAACCAAGTGGCGGTCTCTTTCTTGCCTCGTTCTCTCTGCCTGTGCTGCCCAGCATTTTGCTTCATTATTATATATTCGACGTAGCATGATTTCACATGACTTCAGTTTGGAATTTATTACGTCAGGATTTTGCCACTTTGTAAAACCGTCATCATGGAACCTCAGCAGGTGATTGATGAAAAAGTGTACATTTTACAATGTAGGCTTGTGTGTTTGATGGAGAGAGGTAGCTTCATGCCGCTAGTGTGGATGTAGATGCTATGGTGATGATGAGTGATGTGAGGCATAGCATGTAGTTACATGATGCAGACACATGAGGGCAAAGTTGTTTTGATAACAAACTGCACCACATCAGGCTAAACCCTTAACGACCACAATCACCTTTTTTTTATGGCACTGCATCAGAAGCCTGACATGAATCTCCTATGCCAAGACGAGAAGGTGCTTGGCTATTGGATAACATCCTGGCTAGAGATGAGAGAGCATACTCACTAAGGACAATTGCTCGATCGAGCATTGTCCTTAGCGAGTACCTGCCCACTCGGAAGAAAAAATTCGGCTGACGGCGGGGAGCCGCGGGGAGGAAAGGAGGGGAGATCTCTCTCTCCCTTTCTCCCCCCCCCCCCCCCCCCCCGCTCCCACCTGCTCACTGCCGCAACTCACCTCTCACCCGCGATGGCAGCCGAACCTTTTCTTCTGAGTGGGCAGGTACTTGCTAAGGGCAATGCTCGATCGAGTAATTGTCCTTAGCGAGTATGCTCGCTCATCTCTAATCCTGGCATTTGCTCGAACAGCAGGGACTGGAGAAACTTTCAATCCCCACTGTTTAACTCTTTACATGCCTCAGTCAATGTGGTGTATTATAAGGATGATAAAAGATGATATTATTCAAGTCCCCTAGTGGGACAAAAATCAAAAGTTGAAGTGTAAAAAAATTGTTACAAAAAAACTAATAAAGATAAAAACAACAAAACTCCATCTTTCCCCCTTTACTATGTAAAAAAATGTTTCTTTTAACTAAAATAAATTAATCACAAATCTGGTATCGCAGCATTCATAATAACCCAGAGAAAAAAAGTTCTTGCCTATCTAGCCTTACAAAAACAAAATAGTGATAACAAAGGTTTGGTACAGTGTTAGCCAGTAGAGCAAAATGTGATTGTTCTCAGCAAGAGAAACCAAGTAATCTTGTAGATATGATACCTTTTAATGGCTAACAAAAATACATGATGTAATAATAGCGAGCTTGCGAACCAACACAGGTAATCCTGAAGAAGAATCCTGCGTTGGTTCGCAAACAGAATAGAAAATGATCAAAACGTCATATGACTCAACAAATGATGCCATTAAACAGTACAATGCACCTCACAAACAAACAGCTAGCCTCACACAGCACTGTTGACAAAAAAAAAATGTTGAATGTGGCAATAAAAAAACATTTTTTTAAAAAAGAGTGAAGAAGTTGCAAAAAAACCCCTATATTGTATTAATTTGGAATCAATGTAATTGTATTGATCCGCAGAATAAGGCCTCTTTCACATCAGCGTAACAATTTTCAGCAGGCCGTTTCACGGCCACAGCATGACCAAATATCGCGTGAGCGGGCGCACAAATCTGCTGTTTGTGCGCCCATTCAGATGGCGCGGGTCCGGCACATGTACTCCGAGCCCAGAAAGCCATCAGGTGGGGGAAGACAGTTTAGCTCTGCTAAACTGCCATTCACTTTCTGCCCCCTCGCCGGCTCTCGGCAAGGGGAGGAGGTGGGACGTGTTTCCGCCCGTGTTTCTGGATGATAAGATGGCCGCACCGCGTGCGGACCAATCTCCGCATGATCGGCTCTATTGCGAGCCATATGTTCTTTTTTCCGGTCGGTGTGTAGAGTCGTCCGCACCTGCAGTGCGGCCGTCTTATCGTCCAGAAACACAGGCGGATCGGCACCCATGTGACTGAGCCCTTAGGCACGAACAGGATTCATCACTAAGGAGCCAAGATGTATATATTATCTGAAGTATTTGAAGACTTGATGTATTTTACCAGTAATATTTGTAAGATGATAGCTTATTGGACAGGTATTATCCCCTTAGTGATCGCCCATACACCTTCTGACAGCGGTCACTAACAGGCTTTATTCTGATGCAGAGCCTTTCTACAGTACTGCATCAGAACACTGGCATGGATCTCCCGTGCTAGTAGGAATGGGGGCCCGGCTGTCTGGTGCCAACCTGGCACCTGTTCTAACAGCAGGAACCAGAGAAACCTCCAATTCCTGCTGTTTAACCTTATACATGCCACAGTCAATGCAACCATAGCATGTAAAAAGCTGACTGAGGATAAGGCGGGTCCAGATGGGTTGCTATGGCTTGAAGAGCTTCATGGGCAATATAATACACTGCTATACTGAAGTATAGCAGTGTATTATAAAAAAAAGTACAAACTAGGGCAGCACTCCAATGCACATAGAACCAGCAATAAGATCCAAAGCAGACCAGGATCCACAATCAAGTGGAGAACAGTTAACCAGAACACCAGACAGTGTGGAAAGCGATCCAAAATATCATGTAAAAAGCAAGGAAAAAAATAGGCTCTGCTCAATGTATGCGATGAGAATAGCCTGTGACAGAAAGTGACATCTCTGTCATATTCAAAAAATATTATGATAATATCTCACTTACTTCGATGGGAGGATTCCTCTGTGAATCCCCCCCCCCCCCCCTTTGTGTACCCCAGCGTTTAGAAATGCTTGCATCAAATCCAAAGGGATTCCAAAATGTGGATTTATTCAATAAGTTCAGAACATCAATATACAGTTGCAACACATTTCGGCCTCATCCAGGCCTTCTTCAAGCTTAAAAGACATGTAAAGACAGTACATACACTACCGTTCAAAAGTTTGGGGTCACCCAAACAATTTTGTGTTTTCCATGAAAAGTCACACTTATTCACCACCATGCGTTGTGAAATGAATAGAAAATAGAGTCAAGACATTGACAAGGTTAGAAATAATGATTTGTATTTGAAATAACATTGTTTTTACATCAAACTTTGCTTTCGTCAAAGAATCCTCCTTTTGCAGCAATTACAGCATTGCACACCTTTGACATTCTAGCTGTTAATTTGTTGAGGTAAGCTTGTGAAATTGCACCCCACGCTTCTAGAAGCATCTCCCACAAGTTGGATTGGTTGGATGGGCACTTCTGGCGTACCATACGGTCAAGCTGCTCCCACAACAGCTCAATGGGGTTCAGATCTGGTGACTGCGCTGGCCACTCCATTACCGATAGAATACCAGCTGCCTGCTTCTGCTGTAAATAGTTCTTGCACAATTTGGAGGTGTGTTTAGGGTCATTGTCCTGTTGTAGGATGAAATTGGTTCCAATCAAGCGCTGTCCACTGGGTATGGCATGGCGTTGCAAAATGGAGTGATAGCCTTCCTTATTCAGAATCCCTTTTACCCTGTACAAATCTCCCACCTTACCAGCACCAAAGCAACCCCAGACCATCACATTACCTCCACCATGCTTAACAGATGGCGTCAGGCATTCTTCCAGCATCTTTTCATTTGTTCTGCGTCTCACAAACGTTCTTCTTTGTGATCCAAACACCTCAAACTTGGATTCATCCGTCCACAACACTTTTTTCCAGTCTTCCTCTGTCCAATGTCTGTGTTCTTTTGCCCATCTTAATCTTTTTCTTTTATTGGCCAGTCTCAGATATGGCTTTTTCTTTGCCACTCTGCCCTGAAGCCCAAAATCCCGCAGCCGCCTCTTCACTGTAGATGTTGACACTGGTGTTTTGCGGGTACTATTTAATGAAGATGCCAGTTGGGTACCTGTGAGGCGTCTGTTTCTCAAACTAGAGACTCTAATGTGCTTATCTTCTTGCTTAGTTGTGCAACGCGGCCTCCCACTTCTTTTTCTACTCTGGTTAGAGCCTGGTTGTGCTGTCCTCTGAAGGGAGTAGTACACACCGTTGTATGAAATCTTCAATTTCTTAGCAATTTCTCGCATGGAATAGCCTTCATTTCTAAGAACAAGATTAGACTGTCGAGTTTCAGATGAAAGTTCTCTTTTTCTGGCCATTTTGAGCGTTTAATTGACCCCACAAATGTGATGCTCCAGAAACTCAATCTGCTCACAGGAAGGTCAGTTTTGTAGCTTCTGTAACGAGCTAGACTGTTTTCAGATGTGTGAACATGATTGCACAAGGGTTTTCTAATCATCAATTAGCCTTCTGAGCCAATGAGCAAACACATTGTACCATTAGAACACTGGAGTGATAGTTGCTGGAAATGGGCCTCTATTCACCTTTGTAGATATTGCACAAAAAACCAGGCATTTGCAGCTAGAATAGTCATTTACCACATTAGCAATGTATAGAGTGCATTTGTTTAAAGTTAGGACTAGTTTAAAGTTATCTTCATTGAAAAGTACAGTGCTTTTCCTTCAAAAATAAGGACATTTCAATGTGACCCCAAACTTTTGAACGGTAGTGTATATATAGGGAACTTACATGCTCTCACAAGGACAGAATCGCATGGAGTGATGACGTCATGTCAGGTGGCCAAAGTCATGTGACTCGCACTCCTTGGAGCGTGCAGACCACGTGTTTCATACACGGATTAAACTAAAATAAATACACACGTTGTATAAAATAAAGAAATAAAATAAATTCACAACAATTTATTTATTTTCCATGAATGATGGGCGTATTTTCCTACATATTTCAGTCGCGCCAAAAAAATGCAGCATGCTCTATTTTCCTGTACATTTGTGCACCAAAGGTCCCCAATGGGGGAGGTGCACAAATGCTCACGCAATCTGCTAGGAGGTGCGTGACACACTGTGTAATTGCACAGGAAAAAGAACAGATTTGGGACTTTTTAGACTAATTAGCCATTTTAACTTATGTGTCTTTGTCTGCCGCACGCACATGCACATGCCTTGCACACGAAAACAGTTCAGGGAAATATGCTGAAACGTGCCAAAAAGATTGTTTTTTCCTCAATACCACAGCGCTCATGCGTGCACAAATACACGTATGCACATGTAACGCCAGCCTGATAGTAATAAAATGGCAATGGTAAAATGGAATGCGGTATCACTCCAAAACACAAAAAAACCCTAGCACCCATTTTTCATTCAACCAATAAAAATCCTATCCAAAAACCCTGCGGTTCCACAGAAATGTAGTGATGATGTAAGTTTGGGATCTCGTGTATCCGATATGTCACAGATAGCGCCCTGGCTTACAACAGACCATTGTTTAGCTTTTACATTCCCCGTAGAGAACTTAATATTGAATGGCAACAATCTAGAAGCAGAATACGGTTCCACGAAGTTGGTTACTTCCATTTTATAGGAAACACATTTGCAATTGAGTTGCCCGGGTCTATATATGTGGGAGGGAGAGAAGACTGGCATAAAGGTAAACAACCAGCAACTTATTCCGAAATTCTGACTTGCCCGATACAGAAATGAGAAACTGTTCACCAGATGTTGAGCATTGCCTTCTTTAACTAATAGACTGCTGGCAAGGAACATTCAAACAATAGTGTCAAGAGTAAATGTATCAATTTAAAATTGTATTAAATTCAGCAAATAAATAGAAAAAAAAAATCATAAAATCATATTACTTTTCTTTCTAAAAAGTTACATAATGCTAAATTAAAAGCAGCCTGGAAATAAATCGACTTCCTTCATCAATAGTGAGATAGCATGAAACTATTATTGCCGTTACGATTTCCACTATTTTTCCATATCCATGTGCTTATGGCTCAGTTAGACTTTAATGGATGATAAGAGGACCACTTCGCAGTGTTCTCTGCTCATTCCAAATGCATGTAATTGCTCTTGGGGCTCAGTAACCACAGCGGCCAATGGTAACTGGTCTTTAACCGTTTCAATGTCTGCTATGTTTTATTTGAGTTTTCCTACTTTTTGTCAACTTGTACTTGAAAGCAGAGGCGTAACTTGAAGTTTCAGGCCCCAATGAAAAATCTGTAACAGGGCCCCCAACGATAATGCTTTATTCATAGTACTGGGCTCCCTATATGGAGAAGAGAGGCCTTATGGGCTCCCTAAGGCTCCTGGGCTCGGGTGCAACCGCATTCCCTGTATGCCCTATAGTTACGCCCCTGCTTGAAAGTGAGGTAACCTTTACCATGGGATAGGGGATAACTAGCTGATCGATAGGGGTCCGACCACTAAGATCCCCTCTGATCCCGAGAACGGGGGTCTGGTTGTTGCGCAAATGAATGGAGTAGAGGTCGGGCTCCATTCATTTTAATGACAGCCCCAGAGATTGCCTAGGTCAACTGCTCAGCAATCTTCGCCATTCTAATTGAAATTAATCCTCTTCTCTTCCTCCATAAATGTATGTTATATACCATAACGCTGATTATCATGAGGAATAAATGCACACAAACATGGGGAGAACATACAGACTCCATGAAGATTTTGTCCTTGGTCAGATTTGTACCACTGTTTCCTCCTCCTCCCTCCTCCCTTTTCCTCCCTCCTCCTCTCTCTCCCTTCCTCCTCCTTCCTCCTCTCTCTCCCTTCCTTCCTTCCTCCTCCCTCTTCCTCTCTCTCTCTCTTCCTTCCTCCTCCCTCCTCCTCTCTCTCCCTTTCTTCCTCCTCTTCTCTCTCCCTTCCTTTCTCCTCCTCCACCTCTCTCTCCCTCACTTCCTCCCTCCCTTCCTTCCATCCTTCCTTCCTCCCTCCTTCCCTCCCTCACTCCCTTTCTTCCTCCCTCCCTTCCTTCCTCCCTTCCTCCCTCCCTCCTCAGTGGTTAGCATTGTGGTCTTGCAGGGCTGGAGTCCTAGGTTCAAATCTGACCAAGGACAATATCTGTATGGAGTTTGTATGTCCTCCCTGTGTTTGTGTGGGGTTATTCCTCATAATAACCACCTTTAATGTATAGAGCATACTTTTATGGAGAAGGGGGAAAAAGAATAATAATAATAAGTTGTTTTATGGCTCTCACACTAGTTTTAGGGGTATTGGTGAAGTTCTAGATTGGTTTGAATTAATTTGGACCGAAACAAACATTTTGCCAAAATTCGGCAAACCAGCCAAACTGAACTTTTCAAAAGTTAGCTCATCACTAGTGGTAACCCAATTATTCCATGTAGAAAGTTGATCTTCATGTTTACCTCTGAATGAAGTTTGATCACTTACAGTGCAGTCAGCCTTTGGCTTGGTTCACATGGGGCAGAATTGCCCGCAGAAGTTCCGTGTGGACTTTCTGCATGGAAATTCCACCTGCAATCTTAAACCCGAGCCTAAGCAGCAAAGTGGATGAGATTTGCAAAAATCTCATCCACACACTGCGGACAGTCCGTTGTGGCCAAGCCACTCTGAAACTGACTCGCCGCACAGAATTCAAGTCTGCGACATGTCAATTGTATTGCCATTTCCACTGCAGGCTCTCTCCTCTCTATGGTGAGAGATGGTTGCAGCAGAATAAAGCCCGACAAGCCGTTTCAAAAACTGCGCCGATTAAGCTGCCTTTCTGCTATGGAAATCTCGCGGAGTTTCCATGCGGTGACACTACAGACATTCCGCAGGATTTCCGCCCCGTGAGACCGCAGCCATAACTCAGGCTCACACAACTGTATGCCTAAAACCCTGCATGAGTCATGCAGGATTTTACCGCTGTGGAGCTGCTGGTGAGTTGGCTTATTGCCATGTGTATAGCAGCAATATTGTACTGCGCATGACAGCGTAGCTCACGGACGCTGTCATGTGCGCTCTACCTCTTTTTCTTTTGTTTACATTTTCCGCGCAGTCACTTAGCAATGGCGCATATATATTCCACCCATATGCAATGTAATGTAAACATGCTGCATTCTTTTTTAGGGCGATGCATATACACGAATGTGGGTAAAACAGCGTAATGCAATGTATTTGATTGTCTGCGAATTACTGTGTATCACACGGTCGTAAATCGCACACGTAATACACAGTAAAAATACGCTCATGGCAGCCCAGCTTTAGTGGGGTTAGTAGTGCCTCTGAGCTCCCCTGATCTTGGAGCCCAGTTGGAGTAGTGACTACTGTGACCCCTATAACTGCACCATTGGTACTGCGGACTCAATGATATGATATATTGCAGCTAAATGAGTTTCAATGATAAGATTTAAAGCTGTTTTCCTGACCTACAGCATTCATACCGATGCAAAACTACACAAGAATTCAAGAGCTAAATCTATATCAGAAGGCATGAATGTTGACATCACTCCCTATATACTACTGTAATGTAATATTATATTACACTACTGCATTGATCACTGCTCATTTGGAATACTGTACAACCACTGGCGTACCGTCCATGGTCGCAGGGGTCACAATGGCAACCCGGATTTTGCTCTGAGGCGGCCCAGAGGCCGCCCTCCACCATATACAAATGCACATGCACTGCATTACGGGCTTGTCGCACTGCCAGCCGTGTGATTGCTGAGTGAGACGCAGAGCAGCAGAGAAGAAGGGAGGTGGAGGAGAGAGGTAGGCAGGCAGACACACACATGACACAAGCTGAACCTTTGCACCTGGGCCCCAGAGCCTTTAGGTACGCCCCTGTACAACTATCAGAGAATAGGAGCTCAATGATCTCCCTACAGGTTAATTGGACAAAATAAAACGGATGTCACTGAATGAATTCACTGGTGTCTCTAAAACATAAACATTTTTAGTATGATTTTAGATACAATGTAGTCAGGAACCAAATATATAACTTATATGGCCACACTGAGGAAAACCTCTTTTTCTATCCATGCTCTCACCTGAATGCCTGTCACATTCTGGAGGTCTCCAATGTATATCGCAGTCACTTCCATGCAGTGCAGCTGAAGCATGTGAATATGGTGTGTGATGGCGCAGCAGTGACAGACGGACGCAGCAGCGTTTCGTTTTTTTCAAACCAACTTTACTGAATGAAATCAAGGGTTAGATAATTACTTAATTGCTTAATATACAGGGTGGTCTAAAGGTATGGAGATACCTGAAAAAATGGAAAACGGTGGTTGAGAATGCCATCCTTTGTGTGGCCTGTTGCTAAGGGGAAGGAGCAATATGGAAGGGGTGGTGTCAGACATGGCGGCCATTTTGAAAGCTATCATCTTGGAACCAAGTCCATGTTTTCAAATGGGAAGTAGGGGTGCATATGACATATATATCTGATAGAGAATTTGATGAGGAATCCAAATCTGCAATTAAATGTCATGTCCCTTTTTCCTGCTAATGTTATTAACAATTTTTCCATGACATGGAACACGCACGATGGCAAGTTATGGCTTTTTTTGTTGACCTTGTAGGGATAAATTTAGCTTTTTTACTCATATTTGCAACCATGCTGTATGAATACCATGTATCACTGAGGGTTCAAAATTTACAAATGTAAGCTACTTTGCGCCCTCTACCATCATGCTGAATTGCTTGGGTTGAATATTTTTTCGTGATGCTTTGGTATGGAATGACCCAGGTGTCTTCAGCAGTGAACAGGAGTGGCTATGTAGCCTATTTTGGGTTATATTTTAATCATGAGTGAATCAAAATCTAAAAAAAATATTCCTGGACAGATGTGAGTTTATAGCCACCAGTGTGTCCTCTTAAATGGAGATAATCACATTGGTGGAAGTCTACTGGATGACCAAATGTCCTCACTGCTTGCTTTACAGCTTACACTGAGGTTTTAACCAGGGTTGCCAACCGTCCAAATATTCCTGAACAGTTTATAAAAATATGGCACTTTTTTCCAGTATCCATAAAAAAATAGATGCGTCCGTGAATATTTTGAGGTTGTGCAACTTGACTTTAATTATCATCCTTTTACAGCTCTAGGTAAGTGCTGGTAATGAGTTCATATCAGTATCTGACCTGTAAACACGTATCACTTACTGTATAATCTGTATTATTCAGTATGGTTTTCCAATAAGTCCGTAAAAAAAAGTTGGCTGTCCGCAAGTTTTGGATAAGTTGTCCAGGAAAGAGAAAAATTCAGGTTGGCAGCCCTGGTTTTAATGAGATGAAAAAGGTGAATGTGTCTGATGTATGACTGCTCGGCTCCAACTCACACAATGTTTTAAAAAACCTCTATAAAAAGGTACAAAAAATGTCATGACTATCATAATCAATGTTTTACATAACCCACCTATGTATTTATAACTGGGAAGTTCAGCCGCTTCTTTTGCCTCAAGTACAGAAAATTTTGGCTTTTGGAAACCACAGAATTATTGGCTCCAGTTCTGGATATTTGATATGCATGCTCGGTATGTCTAGGTCATGATCATGAAGTTATGCTTTGTAACTTTCCAGTCTTATTATCTAACTAACAGATTCATATGAGGAGTTATGACATAAGCTAGAATGAGGGGGCAAACTGTGAACTTTACGTGGCCCTGGAAAAAAGATTACAAGTGACCTCACCTTTTTGGTGGGTCCAAATTGTAGGTGGGGCCAACACAAATAGGAGGGGTAGCATACCATTAACCATAGCAACCTTGGTGGTAGGTGGGGCCAAATCAAATTTAGAAGGGTAGGCAGAGCCTTCATAGTAACTTGCAACGATGACCATATTGATTGATTCATTGTAGACATGTATTATTGAAAACTCAAAGAAAACTGGGTGACAACTCTTGTAGGAGCCGTAGCAGTGGTAATATTGACTGGCAGCAAGCATAACTAGGAGATATGTCATGCAGTACCCATGGAAAGCTAGATCACAACACCAATAGGGATTAAAGTAGAGGTTACCTACTATAATAAGGCTTGATTCATAGTATTTGGCTGATTTTAGGTGATACTCAAGGAGTATCAAAGCCTCATCGGAGAAGTCAATACAGAAACAACACTTGTGAGTATCTGGCATTCCTTCTTCTTTACTGTTTTAATGCATGAGCTTATATAGGGTGAAAAAAACCCCACAAGGTTATACACTTTAAAGTCTACTGCATGTGTGATTACAAAGGTTAATAATGACAAAGCTGCATGCTCATTGTTGGGTACCTTGTTAGTGAAAGAATGTGTGTCATTTGTAATCGTAGTTCTTGCTATGCACACAGCACAAATGTCATGCGCACAAAACTACTGCATAAAATATAATTCAATGCTTTCACATTTTAAATTGAAATCCAGTGGCTCTACTACGTAAAATATAATTCAATACTTTCACAGGCTGATGGATGCAGTTGGGTAATTTTGTCAGTGAATAGATGCCACCATCTCACACATAAGAGAGTCTGAAACTTCCAAATGTGCTTCCAAACTATAGCTATAGCTCCTAGTCCTGTTACTGCTAGTGCCATCAGTGATGTGAAGAGGACAAGCCCACAGCACTCAATCTGTTGCCTTGAAACCCAGAAGTAGCTTCCCAAAACTCTCCAGAGTCTCCAATGCTTACAATAATAAACTTTCTTAGGTAAAATATCATAACCAAAGAGACACTCACAATCTCTTCTACTTCAAGGAAAGCTGCAATGTGTCAGGGCTCGAAGCCATGACTTCCTGTGCTCTAGTCAGTGGCTCTCCCTATTAAGCCATCCAGCCTTGGACAGTTCCCATGCATACCTTGACCTTGTTTCCAGATCTTACTATCCATCCCCCATTCTAGCTCTACTTGTTCTTGATTAGGACTTACTATAAAAGTCTGGCCCTGACACACCTTCCTTGCAGGATTATTCTGCTCCACATCATCGATCAGCTCCACTTCTGCCTGCTCCTCCTCTATTGCTACAAGACCTCCTGATACCGACTTCTGACTTCCCTTCTGACTATGCTACCCACCTCATCCATCTGTACTGCAAACCGAGACCTCTCATTGCTAACTCCTAGTTCTTCCCTGACTACTCTCCATACCTGCAGCTGCTACACCTGAGGCTTCACCCAAGTGCCTGAAACCACTACACAATGAGTACAATGAGCTGCAACACACTGAATATCATCGGTCTGGTTCATCCATATACTATCAGAAAAGGTGAGGTATATCATAATTGCCTGCATGCAGAGATCATAAACAGCCGTACAGTTTATAAACAAATTAGGAGCACATAATTACTAGAAGCACGTAAATGTTAACATGCAACTACACAAAGTATACTATGACGAAAAATAGACGAATTACCCCATCAGGGTAAGAATGTGGCTGCTGCAAGTGACTAAAAACCGCATGGTGCAGCAAGATGGAGATCCAGTTTTCAAGTTGATTACTCATGGTTACACAATTGTGGGGCATAAGAGATATTTTACCAACAAAACCATATACCATTTAACAATCAGTATTTTGTGGGTAAAACTGTGGTATTAGGTTATCCTCAGACAGCGTTGAGAGCCGCCAACGCAGATGCGGCAGAAAAAAGCTTGTCAAAGTAGCACAGCATGCTGTGCTATTTTATCTGGGAAAATGCCAGAAGACTGATGGATCGCATTATAGTGAATTGGGGGTCCTTCAGGAACCGTCTGGATCTGGCATGTGACATCCGTCACTTCCATTTTTTCCGTTGTTCAGCTCATATGATAAAGCTGAACAATGGAAACCAAAAGCACCAATATGAACCCAGTCTAACTTGCAATATGGTGTGACCAAAAATATCAATTTGTAAGTCACACACCACACATGGGCATGGGTTTCAGTTATATGCAGTTGCGGCTATGTGTCTTTGTCCATAAACCCTAAACGTACATAGAAATAAAAATGCTGTAGAGTGGATTTGCACTCAGTAGCAGGAATGTGGATGGGATTTTGCAAATCTCATCCATACGCTACGGAAATTTTCTGGATGGATTTCCAAATCAACAGCATGTCAATTTCAATTGCGGAATTTGACCCCTTTCAAGGCTACATTCACACATGAAATCATGCTGGGAACATGAAACTAAAAATACAACCCATGCTTTGCATGTGGAGTTCATTGTTGCGTTGAAATAAATGGAATCTGCCATGAGAACCTTCAGCATTTCTGCAACAGATAACACATGCTATAGATTTAATAATCAGCAGAATGTCTGCAACTTACAGCAAATTGTTTATGCTGTGTACAGGGTTTGTTAAAACTGCAGTTTCCTCAGCTGAAAATCTGGAACAAATATGTGATGTGTGAACTTAGTGTAGTGAGGTGAAATCCACGATCGATCCAAGGCAAACTATATGTTACAGAAGTGGAATTTGCTGTGGATTCGCAGCAAAATCCAGAGGCAGAGTTGTGACTTAAAACTTTGTGTATATGAACATCCACTGCAGAACTAAATTTAAGCTCCTCAACCTCACCCACAAAGCTCTGCATGGCGCCACGCCACCATACATCGCCTCCCTCCTGACCGTACACCACCCAGCCCGCTCACTTTGATCCGCTCACACACTCAGACTAAACACCCCTGTAATACGAACCTCACATGCTCGCCTCCAGGGCTTCATCAGAGCAGCACCCATCCTCTGGAATGCTCTACCCCAAGGCATCCGGACAATTCCTGATGCACGACATTTCAGAGGTGCCTTAAAAACACACCGATTCAGGGAGGCATACCAAATGCCCTGACCTTGTCCCCACCCCTCCCTATGGCTCCCCACACCTTCCACCCTGCCTATCATATACGACCTCTACCCTTGCACCTCCTTACCGCCCCACCCCGTTTGCTTTCTAATAACTGATTTACACATGAAATCCCCTACTGCCCGTGTTCCCCGATGCCTCGCTCCCCCTCCTCCTTTGCACCTCCTGTACCACCCCCACTCCATTTGTTTCAAACTGATTGTACCTCACATTGTAATTGTTGTATTGTTTGCATTTATCCCATGCTTGAAAGCGCTGCGGAATAAGTTGGCGCTATACAAATAAAAATTATTATTACCGTATATACCGGCGTATAAGGCGACGGGGCGTATAAGACGACCCCCCAACTTTCACCTTATACGCCGGTAATATAGTGTAAAAAAAAATCATTACTCACCTCCCCCGGCGTTCTGTCGCGCTCCGGCACATGGCTTCAGCCAATCACACCCATTCAATGCTGTCATTGAATGGCTGTAACTGGCTGACGGCGTGTGTATTAGCTTTCTGGAGGCGGGGATTCCAAGCCCCGCATTCAGAAAGCAATGCTGCGCCGGTGACGAGGAGCGAGCGACATCCTGCCGGAGCGCGACAGAACGCCGGGGGAGGTGAGTAATGATTTTTTTTTTTTACACTTTTTTTTTGGTATTACCGGCGTATAAGACGACCCCCGACTTCAGAGCAGATTTTTCGGGGTTCAAAAGTCGTCTTATACGCCGGTATATACGGTATTATTATTACCTTACAGGGATACTAACTCTTCAGACAACTTATGCTTATCAAAAATCCTGTGTGTGTCTCTTAAATCATGATTGTTCTCAGTAAGAGAAACCAAATCATCTTGTAGCTAGGATACCTTTTAATGGCTAACAAAAATACATGATGTTAATGTGAGCTTTCGAGCCTCACAGAGTCCTTCATCGAGGCATAATGAAATGGGTCTGAAAAGGCATGTATATATATACACACACACACACATACTTATGACAAGGAACAGACATGGATGTGATTAATTTGCACTTAAAAGAATACTACAACAGAAATACAATCATAGATGTTGAGGTTTTATGGTCCCTGAATTAGTGTCAAGAGATCATCAGGTCAGCAGTGTTATCTGTGTTATAGATATCTCATACTTCCCAGTCACACATGAATCCTTTTAAAGAATGTAATCCTCTGTTGAAAGTGTCAAAAGTTGTTATAAATTTGTACTCCCAAATTCTTCTGTGGCTTTGTGATTTGAAATTGCCTTTCAATATAATAAATCTTCAATCTTGTAATATACTTTCATTAAAGCATTTTATTATTACCACTGTAAATAAAGTCTGAAGTGCAGTACCTCTTCAATCCACTGCCTGTTGTTAGGGAAACTAAATACCTAGCAGCTGGGACATTAAAGACGTTTCTTAAATATAGGGGAGGGGCTGTCTTCACAGGCTCAGCTTCCTTCACACCGCTCTCAGATCTGCAGTCAGTGTGTACACAATATCGGTGTCTCCTGATGTTATTTATCTAACCTACTATATGTAGTTACCTTTATGTTGTAGGTATTATATGTATTCCCAGTTTGCTGTAGGAAAATAAGCATTATTCGTAATGGATTGATCTTTATTAGCTGCTTTACTAGGTCTTGTGTGTTTACATGGTCACAGCATATAAAGAGACATATATAGATCTTTATATATGCTTTATACTGTATCTGCTGTGACCATGCAAACGCACAAGAGCTAGTAAAGCAGCTAATAAAGATCAGTCCCATAAGAATGATGTTCCTTTCCTATGACATAAATATAGCTGCACATACCAGGAAAAGATATAAGAGCAGGAGTGGCAGAGACTGTGTTCACACTGACTGCAGATCTGAAAGCTGAGTGCAGGAAGGCTGAGCCCATGAAGACACCCTTCCTCAAAAGCTAAGAAGATGTGCTGGCATCCTAGTTGCTAGAATGCTCCAGGGGATTGCAGAGGGGTAGCACTTCAAACTTAATTTACAATGGTAAAAAAAAAAAAAATCGTGAAAGTATACAAGTTTGATGAGACACACGGGCTTTTAGATGAGCATGAGACTGCCTGTCCTCGAGCATAGCCGCCGCCCAGGAGCAGGGGAGAGCTGACAGTTCCCCACACTGAGCCTATCTGACAGATGGGCTCACCACAAAGAATCGCGGCATTTGCCGGCCGTGAGTGGAGACACGCTATGATTCTCCGTTCGTGGACAGGGGGGGCTGCGCATTCCATAGCAACGCTATGGAAAGCGTTCCTTGCGTTCCCCGCGGCCGGATTATCGCTGTGGGTAACATATTGAAAATTCGCCGGTGGACAGGCAGCCTAAATTGTCTGAAAAGCACCATTTTAAATTGTGTACAAATTCACCCTAAAAGATTTCAATCAATCCAATATCTGACTAATGTATTCCATGGGTATCGAATAGCTCTAATGAACCCACTGGGATGCACCAGATGTAGAGTTGATTGGTCAGAGGCAGGAGAGGCTGGGATGATTGGACTTACATTAGAAAGTAAAACTTGATGTTCCTCGCTTAATAGTTCTTACTAATAATGGATGTGCAATCCTGAAAAATGCGCTCCCACCCACATAGACCCCTTGCTCTGGTCAAACTTATCTTCCATCCAGTTGTTCTGTTCCCTGGCTCCCGATTCCTGTCTGTATGTGTAATTTTATATTTTAAACATACATATATATATATACACACACACCTGAGCAATGTACTAGAAAAGACTGATGAAGGTTTTTCATTGTCCATCATAGTAGTATTGACTTCAGCTAGTCTTTCCCATGGACGGACTGTCCAGGGAGAACTAATGTTTACCTGGTCCAGCCATGTCAGAACCTCCACTAACAGCCCGGTCCTGACAGGGGTCACGTGGCATGGCCCTTCCATCGCTAATGACATCATCATTGGGATATAGCTTTTCGGATGACTTCAATAATTAAAGGGATTTTTCCACAAATTGCTTTGCAATCACTCTGTCTTTCCTGGTTGCTGCCGACTAGGACATGTGACTGCTGCAGGCAATCATTGGCCACAACTATCACCTTCTATAGCTAGTCATTGGCTGCTGCAGTTACATGTCCTGGCCAGCAGCAGCCAAGAAGTACAGGGAGGTTGTAAAGCAGAACGGAAGAACTCCTTGAAGCCAACGCTGTTCTCTGACTCTGTATTGGTCATGAAAGAGAAGACAGATGGTGAAGTCATTGAAATGTGATAGGCAAATGTAAGACTGAGTGCGGAAAGCTGATAAGCCCTCATAACCACAACCAAGTAATATGTGTAGTGAATGTTGATTGTGACACAGCCTGATACAAGGCAAGCTGTGATGTCTAGTGTGTTCTGACACCATACTATCATAGGATTAACTCCTTCAGCAACTTGTGACACAGTAGCTCTTCGGTGGGATTGGACAAGAAAGACTAGCCTTCTCTCACAATGCAAATCAATGAGCTATTGGGTGCCCATCACTTTGTTATCAATTCACCAGTTGTCCTCGAAAGGACCACTTGGTTGGAAATACCCACAGCACACTGGGAACACCCCACAAGACCTATGGCTTTGAAAAAACCCTTCCATACACTAGTCATCTAGCCATCACAATCTGGCCCTTGTCCAGATCCTTACGGTTGCTTCTGTTTTGCTGCTTCCTTCAACTTTAAGGACTGACTGTTCACTTGTTACCCAATATATCCAATGTCTTGTTAGGTGCCATTGTCAAGAGATAGTCAAATCAATCTTCACGTTACCTGTCAGTGGTTTTAGTATTATGGCCCCTCAGTGTATATTCGAGTTGAACTTCACCAATTAATGTTATAAAGTTGCTCTTATGTCACAATTTTCATTCGATTGTCTGTATCTCATATCTTCTATTTGACTATAGTATTATTTCGAAAGCAGTAAGAATGGTTTTAGATTCGTGTAATCTGATATATTCTTCAGATGTCCATTTTTCATGATTTAGATTTACGATTTTTATTTTCATCTGAAAGCCATATTTTTATGAATTACAAACTGGTTCACACAGGACGAGAGCCAAACTTCTGTCATCTTGGTTTAAACACTGGAACTATAAAACAGAATTGGAAGACGCTTTCAGATGTTTCTCTAAACCAGCAGTCCGTAGCAAACATTTTATACCCCTCTCTGTACAAATTCAATCACTGGGCAAAAGAGAAGGCACAAGATGCAGATTTCCCATAGGACGACAGTGGGAACGTAGAATGTGAAATCACTCGCTGTACAAGTACAGAATTGTTTCAAAACTTGTTTCTGTAGCGCAGAGTTATAGGCGAAAACGTTTGATTGTACAGAATACGCTTTATAAACAAAATAGTGTTTTTGAACAGTCCAAAAATAATGGTTTTTGTATGTTTAAAAAATATTATCACAGCTTCCAAAAATATACATCCAGTGCATAAACTAATGCCACACACACACTCACACGAAAAACACACACGTCTTCACCAGCTCCATGCAGTTCTCATCAGCTGTACCGGCCATCCGTAGAGCACAACTATTATGTATTGCCTAGGCTAAATTGAAAAATGAAGAAATATTATGAGTCCTCTTCACTCAAGCTATCCGAGCATTTTCTGCATAGAACTCTTCTGTACACACATTTTATAGCTACTCCCACTGTGATCCCATTCATCCTTATATGAATGCGAGGTCACAATGTCAAAAAGCAAAATTTGGTCACATGGCCCCTGAAGCAGCCATAAGTCACTATGTAGTCTTAGCTTAATCAAGCACTAATTTGATACTGTACTACATCCCTGTCTGTGGGTGAGAAAGAACAGTGGATGGATGGAAGAGAAACATGGGGGAGGCATAATTACTATGGCCCGTATTTTATATATATAAGATGTTGCAAATTTGTTATGAGCTGCCCTTATCTTAATCCATTAGTTATAACTTTGGTTGCCTCATACACCAAACAGGTAAATCTTTTCTAGCAAGAGGTGGCACCGATTTATATTACAATTATAGTTTATTTTTCAGGCCACCGTTGACCCTGCACCTTTCCTTGAGCCCCACCTATTTTGTGAAAGCAAAAAAATGTCCCAAAAGTGAGATATTTTTTTGCACTAGTAGAACTTTTTGGAAACTAGATTTTTTGGAATCTGCGACCCATGGTCACAGCAAGCTATGACTCGCATCGTGATCCCATTCACTTCAATGTAAGGTTGCAGGGCTACACAACAATATTTGATTGTGCAACACTTGCCGTGGCCAAAAGTAGGCATGTAGCCCCCCGCCTTAAAGCCCGGCATGATTATATCATACATGTGTTCACATCAAGGGACCACAGCAATCTCTCTAGAGATGAGCGAACATGATCGTTTAGAGCAATTACTCGATCGAGCATCGCTTATTTCGAGTAACTGCCTAATTGGGCGAAAAGATTCGGGGGGAGCGGGGGTGAGTGGGGAGTTGCGGTGGGGAGTGGGGGGGAAAGAGAGAGAGAGAAAGCTCCCCACTGTTCCCCCCTGCTACTCCCCGCTCCACCCCGGCGCCCCCCAAATCTTTTCGCCCGAGTAGGCAGTTACTTGAAAAAAGCGATGCTCCTAAACGAGCACGTTCGTTCATCTCTAAACCTCTCCAATACACAGATAGGAACAATAGGCTTCTTCAGAATAAAGACACAACTCCAGACTCCAATGCTTCGTGTGATTTTTATTCCAACCAAATATGCCCCATATCAAACGTGGGACGTTTCAGGCTGACATAGTAAAGCCCTTTAACAAGCCATTAATGGAGATACAACCGCCTCTCCAAGGGGATTGACCAAAAATTATAGTCAGTCTATTTACAACAGTGTAAACTTCTAACATAAATGTTTGATTCAGCAAATAATCCCCCAACTGCTAATGAATATACACTTACATGACAAAAATAGGATATGTGACCTTATCAGACTAGACCACACACCCGTATGTGCGGAAGTGATCATATCTAAAAAATGGTTGAGGCCTAGATTAACAGTTAATGCTGTTTTCAACACTAAGTCTCAAATTCTTTAATAGAAATATTAATTTCTCTCCTTTTGTGGTGATATGGGACAAATGTAAACATTTTGAAGGGTATTATGGTCAAGGAAAATCACTATATAATAGGCAGATAAGGGCCCTAATTTTCTCCTGTGGGATCTGATTTCTTAAGTATTTAGTAGATTCCTCAAGAACCAACTGAGAGACATGGCTGAATGGAGAGCGGGCATTCCAATTAATTTTGAAAAAAGGAGAGAGAAAGATCTGGTTTGATACATATCCGAGGTATTTTTCTGATGGAAGTAAATCTAGCTGGCTCCCGGCCATTACTATTAAGTACGGTAGCTCTGTTATTGGTATGGTCCATGATGAAAGTGGGGAGTTGTTTTAATGTCCGACCATCATCCTAAATTGAGTTAAGTTTGAATTTTTTGAAATGGAAAAAATAAAATTGGCTACTAAAAAATGTGCTTATGGCAAGTCTTCCGGCATGGATGGAATCCCAGTTGAAGCAAGTGCTAAATACAAAGAATAAATATTGTACCCTCTATAAGCGGGTTTCACACCAGCATACTCAGGACACCTTTTTGCATCTGTAATACGGACAAGTGTCCCGGCCTGACTGTGATTATCCTGACCGGAACTGAGACTACCATAGACTCCTGATACTCTTGAGTTTGGGTCAGGGTTACCGTGGTCGGACGGGGACATTTTTCCTTATTACAGGCACATAAATGTGAAACTTGGTATAGACGCTTTCAAGACGTTTTACCAAGTGAGCAAGTTTCAAAAATCTATGACCAAGGCATGCTGCATTAGGGATGGATTGGAGATGGGAGACTTTATTGAAGGGAAGACCTATTAGTAGTGAGTTACAGTAGTCAAGATAAAAAAGGATCAGGGCTGTAATAAACGTTTTTGCTGTTTTTACAGTAAGGAAAGGGGAGATTCTGGAGATGTTTTTGAGGTGCAGGAGACATGAGTGAGCAAGTGATTGAGTATAGGGAGTGAAGGAAAGATCAGAGTCAAATATGACTTGAAGATAACGGGCTTTGTGCATAGAAGTTATGGTAATACCGGACACTAAAGTGGAGATATCAGGTTTAGGTACATTAATTGATGGTGGAAACACAAGAAGTTGAGTATTTGAAAGATCCCATTTCAGACAGGGAGAGCGAACAGATAATTATTATTGGTGTTATACAGTAGTCAATTTTTCACTGAGGCAGAATCAGGTCTATAAACTAAATTTTCAAGCCCTTCACAATATAGACTATGGGGAATCCTCTGGGAAGTTCTACCTTTTGGAATACACCCTATGCAACTACCGGGTGTCTATCCTCTCCAGTGAATTTTCTTTTGTCCCTACTGAGTGCTCATCAAATTACAGCACTTGGTGGACACTTTGGGAATCTAATACCAATTGGTCAATACCTACTGGAGCACCCAATACATCTACCATTTTTCCTAATTAGTGCTCAGCTATTTTTGCTCCCAGGTTTATTGAAAGCAGTGATTTCATCTGTAACCTGGGCGCAGTTTGGGTGCATATCCCAAGCACTCTCTGAACCCTTCTCCTCTCCGTAACAAATTAGTTGACAGCACCTATTTACCTGCTGCAACATAGATTTCTGAGTTGGACCTACATAGAGATGGTAGTGAAAGTCAAATCTGCTAATAGTTTGTCTCCTAGGGGCTGTGTAGATGGAAAAAAATGAGACAACCTACAACCGAATCCTAAAGAATCCCAACAGCAAGAGTAGAAGAAGTAGACCAGAACCAGCAGTCAGAGAGGTAGGAGGAAAACCAGAAGAGAGCAGTGTTCCTAAGGCCTCCAACACACTAGCGGTTTTTGTGTCCATATGTTAGATGTGAAGAAAACTACGCCACACGAACAGCATATGGATCCATGATATTCACTAAGGCAGCAGAGACTACACACACAGACACAAACTGTATGAAAAATCTCATCTCACGTCCTTACTATGGACAAGAATAGGACATGAAACTACATATCAATGTGTGGGCAGTCCATGTAATGGAGAGCTCATGAACAAGTGTCCATGTGGAGTCTGATGCAAGTCACACCCCAGGCTCTCGGGCACATGATAAATGTGCACCCAGCCTATGGCCAATACAGAGGATTTTCCTGAGGAGTTGGTGACCTACGGTGTCAAATGCTGCAGAAGGATCCAGAAGAATCAGTACGAGTAGCTGCCATTAGATTTAGCTGTCCAGAGATCATCTGACACTTTCATAAATGCAGTTTCTGAAGAATGTAGAGAGCAAAAAACAGATTGTAAGGGGTCAAAAGCTAAATAAAAGAGTTTAACACAACAGGTTAACATAAAAAATTGATTTTAACTAGATCTTTAAAAAACCATGTGGTGGTATGGGACAAATGTAAAAATGGACGAACGAAGAGTGAGCAATATTGTTTGGTCATTGGCTCACATTTAGACTGAAGGATTATCATTCACTTACACTGGTTTGAATGATTTTTTTAAAATAGTAATCATTCCGTCTTAAAGCACCTTTAGCCCCATTCACATTTGCACCCTGAGATCAGGCTGATTTCCGTTACTCAGCGCCATCCTTTGAGCTGAACAGTGAAAATCCCAGAACCATTAGAGCCAAATAGCGTAAAAAGAACCCCATTGATTATAATGGGGTCTGTCCGGCTTCCAGCATTCCAAATGGCATTTTTCCAGAAGAAATAGCACTGCCTGCTGCACTATTCCATCCAGGATTTTCTGCCGGATATGCAAACAGAACCCCCGATGCAAATGTGAATGGGCCGCTAGGAACTATGGACTGAGTGCGCTGTACTGCTGCCTAAGGCCTTAGTCAGACGGGCGTTTTTTCGCGCGATTTGCGGATCGTATGATGGATGCGTATCCGCAAATCGCGTGACCGGTGCGCGCAAGTCGCCCGCAAATCGCCCGAAAATCTGCTCCTAGCCGCGTTTCATTAGAAACGGGCCGGAGCTGTCCAGCGCATTGCATTCAATGGAGACTTGCAATAGAGCCGCCTCCATTTAAAGCAATGCGCTGCGGGCGAGCCCGGGATGAATTGTCAGTAAAGGCTTAAATATATAAGCCCTTCCCTGCAATTCATCCTAAAATGTGTTAAAATAAAAAAAATTGTATACTCACCTTCTCCCGGCAGCCGGAGCTCCGCGCGGCTGTCCTGCAGTGGGTGTGAAGGGGGTGTGAGTCAGACCTGCCCCCTGATTGGCTCAGCGCTGAGCCAATCAGAGGCATGCCTCACTCACACCCATTCATGAATTCATGAATGGATGTGAGTCAGACCTGCCCCTGATTGGCTCAGCGCTGAGAGGCAGCAGTCACTCACCCATTCATGAATTCATGAATGGGTGTGTGAGTGAAACCGGCCTCTGATTGGTCAGGGCTGTGACCAATCAGAGGCAGATCATTCAGCAGGCAGGGATTTTAAAGCCCCGCCGGCTGAATAGTGCCGAGAAGCAGTTCAGGAGAACTGACAGCGGCCGCGGCTGGACTCCGGCTGCAGCGGAAAGGTGAGTATACAATTTTTTTTTATTTTAACACATTTTAGGATGAATTGCAGGGAAGGGCTTATATATTTAACCCCTTCCCGACAATTCACCCCGCGCACGCCGGCAGCCCATTGCTTTCAATGGAGCGGCTGTATTGCCGCTCCATTGAATTCAATGGGCAAACATCGTTCTTCTCTGTCACAGCTGTTACAGCTGTGGCAGAGAAGAATGATTTGTCTTCTATATGTTCTCAATGGGGTCGGCGCTGCTGCCGCCGGCCCCATTGAGCGCATATACAGAAGAGAACAGGATAGGTGCGATCTGCGATTTTTTGTTCTATAATTTATCGGACGAGCGCATAAAAAGCGCTCATGCGTCCGATACCATTGCAAAGCAATGGTTTTATAAAATCGCCGGACGCATGCGCATGCGCAAATCGCGGCTAAAAACGCCCGTCTGACTAAGGCCTTAATGATAACAATCAAATGATTCACAGTTACAAGAGCTGCTTCTCTGATTCTCATATTCGTAATTGCAGGCTGTGGTCCCATTATTTTCAATGAGAGTTGCACCTGCAATTACGAGCATCGGCCACTACACAGAGGTCGGAGCAGAGGCTTACGCTCTGTCCCCGGGGTATCCCAGAGGGTGCTGGCCGAATAACTCCTTTAAGAAGTTTACATAATAGGAATGTTAAATCCAAGATGAATGTACGAGAAATATGTATACACATATGCAAGTGCATATTAACCCCTTAGTGACAAAGCCTGTTTGTGCCTTAATGACGAAGCCAAATTTGGGAAATCTGACATGTGTCATCGATAGAATTTGCGTATGTTTATTTAAAAAAAGCGCCCAAATTGAGAAACATTTGAAAAAAATTTCATTTTTTCACATTTTTAACTGCAATATCTCAAATATCTCAAATTTTTGATAAGATATATATTTTCATCTGTTTACTTTATTCTGGACGCACATTGGAAAAACTGTCGTTTTTTTTAAACCATTTAGGAGACGTACAAATTTAACATCGATTATTAACATTTTGAGGAACACTTTGTTTTCCTGCACCAAGCCAAGATTACAAAGGCTCATAGGTGTCAGACTGATAGATACCCCACAAATGACCCTATTTAAAAAAAAATACACCTTTTAATGTATTCACTGAGGGGGGTCAGGAGTATTTTTAACCCACGGTTCCTTTTCAGGAGTTAATGAAATTCAGAGGAGAAAAAATAAAATTTCATATTTTTGCAAATAAAAATGAGGATTTACACCCCAAAATGGATCCCCTTGTTTGTCCCGTGTTCAGAGACATACCCATTGTGGCCCTAATATTATGTCTGTATGCACAACAGGGCTCAAACCGAAAGGAGCAGCCAGTGGTTTTCAGAGCAGACATTTTGCTTGAAGCTGTTTTAGGCCCCATTGCCCACTTGTAGAGCTCTTGAGCGGCCAAAATGATGGAGAACCCCCACAAATGACTCCATTTTGAGAACTAGACCCCTTAACGAATTTATCTAGGTGTGTACTGTGTATTTTGACCCCACAGTTTTTGAATGAATTTAAGCAAAGCAGAAGAAAAAAATTACGATTTGTGTTTTTTTGGGAATTGTGTCATTTTAAAAGCAGGGTTTTTTTGTACAGCACACATAGGAATGAAGACTTTCACCCCAAAATGGATACCCCCATTTGTTCCGTGTTCAGAGACATACCTATTGTGGCCCTTATCTTATGTCTGTATGCACAACGGGGCCCAAACCAAAAAGAGCATTAAACTTCAACTGTTTTTTAACTTTTATGTGATCGCCATTATCCATAACGGCGATCACATGATCAGAGACCGCTCACCATGGCTCTCAGTCACTGCTCCAGGCTCTCAGCTACCTTTAGTAGCCAGGAGCGAGGAGATTTTAAATTTCTCGGGCCCTCCCCAGCTTCTGCACTTGCATCTGCCATTTTGGGGACGGGCACATCCACCGAAGTTATGGAGAGGTCTGCAGATAAAGATCCCATCGGAGGACATCGCCTGGAGGACTTAAGTAAGTAATTTCAGCTCCCCTCATGGATTGGATCCAGTGATCAGGAGGTGAAAGTTTAACTTTTGTTTACTTTTACATGATCGCCGTTATCCATTGGATAACAGTACTCACATGACCAGGGACCACATACTGTAGCCTCTCGTGAAATCTTCAGGCTCTCAGCTATGTTTGGTAGCCAGGAGGAGGAGATTTTAAATTACCCTGGCAATCTGTGGCTTTTGCACATGCGTCCACCATTTTGGCGACAGGCGTGTGCCCAACAGCCGGGGTAAGGTCCGCAGATAAATCCAGGGGCCTTAGGTACGTAATTTCATCTCTTCTAATAAATATGATCTGTGAGGGAGGATGAAACTTAAACTTTTTTTTTTAACTTTTTTTTTACTTTACATGATGGCCGTTATCCATTGGATATCGGCGATCCTGTGACCGGGAACGACATACAGCAGTTCCCGGTGACAACTCCCTGCTCTCTGCTACTCATGCTAGCCGGGAGCAGGGTGATTTTAAGTTTCCAGGGCTTCCCAGCCTTCTGCGCATGTGTGTGACCTTTGACGTCTGGCATGCATGCACAGAAGGCAACATAAGGTCCTGAAAGGACCAGAACACCTCGGGACATCGCGGAGGCTGGAGACGAGTACTCATAGCTCCCGTCACGGATACGATCCATGAGGGGAGCTGAATCTTAAACTTTTTTTAAGTTTCTATTTACTTTCATATGATCGCCCCCATGATAGCTCCAGGTTGTCAGCCACCTCCGACAGCATGGAGCTGTCACGTCCCCATGCCCCGTGGCTTTAATCCTCAGAGTGAGTGTGTTTTTACAGCCTTGAGGATTAAAGCTCACAAAGCCAGGACATAAAAAGGTAATGGGGCGATCAGTAAGGGGATAACTACCCTGTTTCCCTGAAAATAAGACATAGCATGATTTTCCAGAATTTTTGAGGATGCAAAATGATTTTTCAGCCTTTTTGAGGATGCTTGAAATATAAGCCCTACTCCCAAATTAAGCCCTGCTAACAGTTACTTTAAAAAGTCAATTTAAATAGTGTCCAGGCAGCTATACATGTAAAAAAGTTAAACCTTTTTAAGCAAAAATTAATATAAGACACTGTCTTATTTTCAGGGAAACACGGTAATATGCATTTAAATAACACTGTACAAAACATGATGGACAATAACTGGCTCCTTTTTAGTTTAGGGAGAAATTAACTCTTTAGCACCTATATTATTACCTTTATTGTTGCCGGTATGTTGTGTAGCTGAAGAAAAATAGTTCTAGACTTCTAGAGGCATAACTTACCCCAATGGAAAGTCTATCACAGGACCATTTATAATTCTGTTTACGCAGTAGAGGGGCGTTGGGGCCCACTGAGGTACTAGAGCTTGAGTTTGGCTGCTAGTTGTGCCCTTCTAAAGCTACTTACCTCACATACTATCATATCTAGACTTTGGAATTGTTCAAACAAGATAATCATTAAATGTCCAAATTAGATTTTTCTCTTTTTTCACACTTCTATTTTTCAACAGATACCATTGAAGTATAATCTGCTCCCGCAGGTTTCCATTGGGGTTATGGTATTTCCGAAGACGAGCTGCAGACTACTGCAAAAATACTGGAAGTACTGATGGAAAACTAATTAGTCCGGATTCATACGAGCGTATGCATATTTGAGCACATGTGAGCGTGGTGTTTTGGGGGCGCGAATATTATATTTGTGCATGCGCATCAGCGTCTTTTACTGCACTTTTCCTACGCGCACGCTCATGTGCATCTGAAGACATTCTGATTGAAGGCTGTACAGCTCCGATGTCAGCAGACGTCCGGCAGGGTATTCTTACTGTATATTACTGGCCGCTCTGTTGTCAGGGGCCTCTCCAGCATATCCCATACAGCAGTGCTGGCTCTAGCCAGCAGATGGCGCCATTGTATAATGGCAGAAAGAGAAAGCTCCCTAGGGAACCCTGAATCCAAAATTGGATTGCAAAGGGTTAAACGAATGGGTTTCAAATGGGTTTTTTTTCAGCGCAAGATCCATGCATCTCCTAGTGTATTTTGCACATTCTCATTGACTTCTATGGAGAGTTTTGGTGCGCAAATGCACAGGGAAAATAGAGCTTGTTGTGTTTTTGTTTTGTTTTTTTACCAAAATTTGATGTAAAATACACGGATATAAATGAACCCACTGAAATCGATTGCTTCGATTTTCTGCGTATTGTGCGCACAAATACCCCCATATGAAGCCGGCCTAATGCCAGTGTGAACATGGCCCTAGCTATTAAGATAGTAACGTGTTACTATGTACCTGTGATACAGATACTGACGGGACAATGATGGCGTGTTGGACATCCTATTAGAAGGACTAAAATTTTTAAAAAAACACACAAATAGGTTAGAAGTAATATTAACCCATGCATGCCCATCCAAGCTTTGGGAAACTTCTCACGGGGACATATTAAAATACTAAATCAGTTTCTCAAGCCTTGCTTGTTGCTTATTCAGGTGGCTTCAAGAAATCTGCACAGTTTGTACTCTGAATGTTTAATAAGCTTAAAACACAAAATATCTAATGCGACGTGAACTTTCTAGTGTTATTTCATCACCGTAAAAGCAAAGTCTGAGAATCAGTCATTGCCTAGGCCTGAATGTGAATTCCAGCTTGTAATACCCAGGCTAGATGTTTCAGGAAATCAGTATTAACCTATTAGCATGCAGTTTTCCTTGGAGTAGAGCCATCTTCACACTGAGACTGATTCCCTGCTCCAAGTCTTCCTGTCACTGTTCCGTATCCTGGATCTTGCCTAAGGCTGCCTTTGACGGATCTCCAGCCATTTCCTGCATTCTACACTCGCACTAATTGAATTTTTGGGTGGCCTTGCTTATTTATTTTTACGGAACACACTGGGTTATATTTTCATGGCATTTTCTCAGCAGTGCAGCATTTCATTCTCAAACTCAGTGTAAGAAGAGGAGAAGAATGAAAGAGCAAGGAACATGCTATGGATTGATGTGAGCTCTTGCTTCTCATACAGCCAAATGGAAGACATTTATGTAATGGAATCTGCATTACGAAACGGCACTGCAAAGAGAAAAATGTCCGTAGAAAACGTCAGACTTGAATTAAATCACATTTAGGCAGATATCGGTTCATTTGATCATTTACCCAATCTTATATATGCCAATTATTCATATATATATATATATATATATATATATATATATATAGATATAGATATCTAGATATATATATAGAGAGAGATATATATATATACCTATAGATCTCTCTCTCTCTCTCTATCTCTCTCTATCTCTTTCTATATATATATATATATATATATATATATATACATACAGAGAGATAGAGAATTTGAGGGAGTATCTTTCATCTTAACTGACATATATTTAGTTACTTGGCATTAAAAAGGGTAGAAAAATGATCAAATTAACCGATATGTATATAAATGGGATTTAATTCTGTAGCAGTATTACATTTTAAACTTTTTACTAACTTTATAGAAAGTTTTTGTTTACCACCGTGTAGCACCGTCATGTGTTGTTGTTGTCTTAAATTTGATGTATCATCCGTTAGAAGATTATATTAATGGCTGAAAACATTGACTATTTACTACAAATAAATGACATGTATTCGCGCTTTGTAAAAGAACAAATTAAAAAATCTGCAATGATTAACCCCTTCATGACACGGCCCATTTTGGGCTTAAGGACGCAACGATTTTTGGCAGATTTTCTTCTCCATTTTTCAAAAGCCATAACTTTTTTTCCGTCGACGCGGCCGTATGAGGGCTTGTTTTTTGCGTGGCGAGCTGTAGTTTTTATCGGTGCCATTTTTGGGTACATAGGATATATTGTAAAATTTTTATTATTTTTTTTATGATAACAGGGAGAGAAAACGCATCAATTCTGACGTAGATTTTATTTTTTTTACAACGTTAATCATGCAGCATAACTGACACAATCCATTTTTTCTGCGGGTCGGTACGGTTACAACGATACCAAAATTCTTACATTTTTTTTAGGTTTTTCCACTTTTCTGCAATAAAAACCCTTTTTTGGAAATCTTGCGCTATCCCCAGGACGTAAGTTTACGGCTTGTTGTGGGAAGTACCCCGCTGCCAGGACGTAAACGTACGCCCTGGAGCGGGAAGGGGTTAAATTATTCAAGACTTTATTATAGGGGACCTCACATTTATAAATAATGACTACCAACAATATAAGTGGGTGCTTTCACACGGGATGGAATTAGTCCGCATCCGGACATTTCTGTGTCAGAATTGTTACTCCTATGAGGCACATGTTAAAATCTGCGTGTTTACTTCAAAACCGCAAGATTAAATTCCGCTTTCCGCTGTGGACTTAAGGACATCTTATGGAATTGCTGTTGTGGATTTCGAACATGCATGAGATATAATTCTGCAGTTAAAGTCTGCGGAAAAAATGCAAGATATTCCACAAAACACATTCCGCATTAAAAAAATGCAACAAAATTCGCATCTGTGCTGCATCCTGTATGAAAGCACCATAAGAAGTCATGAAGGGTTGTTGATCCAGAGATTATTCTGATTGCCAGATTGAAGTCAGGAAGGAATTTTTACCTTTAAATGGGGAAAATGGGCTTCTACCTCATTGGGGTTTTTTTTTGCCTTCCTCTGAATCAACATTTAACAGGCTGAACTGGATGGACATATGTGTTTTTCCAGCCTTACATACTATGTTACTATTTTTTACTTACTGAATACGAATGCACTTGGCAACAGTTAATCCCATAGAATTTTAGGAACCTTCAACTCATCTTTCACAACAATATATAGTACTTCAATAAAAAATAACGGTGTGACTATCTATGTGTGATATTTTTCATACATGCTAGACCTCTACTCACACTTTATTATACACTTCTACTGATTACTTGTATAATGGGTTTCAACATATGGGTGTAATGACATAAATGTAACAAACACAAATGAACAATTGTGTTCTAATGTTCACTGCCCGTCTTGATGAGAAAATATGCATGAAGAAAAACAGTCCTTTAAGGGACTTTTCACACGGGTGGTATTTTTCTACATTCTGCACTGCATGTTGCAGTAAATTCTGCACCAAAATCCGCATGATTCCATGCAGATTTCAATGCGGGATGAAAATGGATTCATTCTGCAGCAAAATTTGCAATGAGACTTGCCGGTTTTGGTGCGGAGTTCGTAGCGGCGGATTAAGGTGTGAATGCTTGCTGCGGAAAAACTCTTCCCATGTGAATACCCTTTCAATCATTCTGTTCTGTTATATCTGGCCTGTGGAAACAGAAAATATACCCTGGATACTATTTTATTTTGTTCCTATAAATATCTAAAAATATCTAACAACCTCTCAGCACACAACGTATTTGTTCAATAAACAGAACATGTGACAAGTTTTCCACGGTCAAAAAAAATATAATAAATAATATCAATTTAAACAAAACTAAAGACTAAAAAAAATTCTCCATTTTTGTAAATAACGTTTTCATGGCATTGCATAAAAACAATTACCCTGCTGTAACATGTAAATAATGTGATATAGAAAGTTTAGGATAAATATGGATTTTAATAGTATTATTTTAGAATAAAAGATATTAATTAATCCATCTTGCGTTCGTGTTACAAGTATAGAAAAAGTGCAGAAGATAAACCTAAGTAAATCGAGACTTCTTTAAGGTGTCTTTGAAATGTCAATGAGATCTGCAGCTGCCGGAGTTGTCTTCTATGTAAACTTCCTGACTAAAGACACAAGAATGTGAATCTATTTAAATATTACAAAAGCGATAAAACACGAGCACTTCGGACCGCTTCACACTCCTTTACCACGATGGCCTTGGTTTATAGGCGACATACATTAGATTCTACTTGAATATTGACCATTTACATGTATTTCAGGCTTTAACGTTATAACTGTGTAGAATACCCCTTATGTCATTTTTCAGTTCTGACTTGTCAACATCTGGAGAAAGTCTGAGAAATGGAGGTTTTTTTATGAATTACTTTAAACAAGGAAGACTTACCGTTACTTTCAATTAATGTTTTTAGTCCAAAGTACATTTTACAAGACCAAGTTTTCCCCAGTTGGCAATTAAGAATTTCTCATAGATAAATAAATTTAGAGTTGGTCAAGAAATGACACTTTACCGAAGCCCAAATGTTCCTTCTTTTACATCATTTTAATTTGTATGGATAATTGCATTTATTTATAAAATGCTACATATGAATGAATATTGTAGAGTTCTGTAAACCTAAGGAAGATTTTGAACATTGCTATAATTAAAAGATAGTCATGATCAAAATACAAGGTAAGTAAATGTGGGAAAACTTTGTATCTAGTAGCGGCCTATGACTTCATCCACAGATACAATGATAACTGAAAGTCCATCTGCAGACACAGTCAGTATTAGCACTACTGTTATTATCATCATTGAAGAAATAAGATTTCCATTACCATTTTTTGCAATGTTCTCCGTTTCAGACCCATCATTCATCAGGATATACTACCATTTCCCCCCAAAAATAAGACAGTGTCTTATATTAATTTTTGTTCAAAAAGGTTTAACTTTTTTACATGTATAGCTGCCTGGACACTATTTAAATTGACTTTTTAAATTAACTGTTAGCAGGGCTTAATTTTGGAGTAGGGCTTATATTTCAAGCATCCTCAAAAAGCCTGAAAAATCATTTTGCATCCTCAAAAATTCTGGAAGATCATACCATGTCTTATTTTCAGGGTATGTCTTATTTTCAGGGAAACAGGGTATAACAGCAATGCACATTGATGCAAAGACCTTGCAAAATGCGCCAACTGCTTTACGTATCTTTCTCACTCAAAATGCTACATTTTGCTCGTCAGAAACATCGGAGCATATCCCTAAAAGGTTGCAATGCTAACATCTTTTGTCAGATGTGCATCAAACATACTATATTGTCGCAGGCTTCTATGTTTGACACTAAATCCTGGAACTTGCTCACTAAAGTCTAAAATATGGCATATCACAAAGTGAATGAGAATGTTGCACGTGCGATTTTTCTTTTTATTCAACGGGTCCGACTTGGACTGAGCTGCTAAAGTACCCCGAGGACAAATGAAATCATGTCCCTAAAAGTAAAAACTGTCAATCATGAGGGAATGTTACATAAATACAGTGTGAGTGTATAGTCTATTTTCAGTTCTAGTACTACTCCAAAAGTGAGGGTGATCATTTTTAAATATGGGCCCTGATCTATTACTGACCTGCTAACTCTTACGTAGTAATTTTAAAAAAACACATTTATTGTCACCATCTGAAATTTTTAGTTTTTTTTCACTTTTTTTTTTTTTTCTAATTGTACAATATTAACATCAGCAAAGGCCAACATGGCCGGATAGACCAGAAGACTTGTATGAGGTAATTAAAAACACCAGATTTGTGTAGAAGTAAATACTGACAGCAAGAAGTACTGAGTTTGGGAAAGTGTGGGCAAAAAAAAATATGGCAAAAACTGGTGCAAAGGAAAGTGGAGCGGATATGCAGTATATGAGCTTGTTAATGTATCTCTACCTTGGAGCTGAAGGCGCCCTGTGCTGCCGATATCTATGCGGTGCCTTCCACTCCCAATATCTATGCTGCAGTGATGTTGGTGGATCTTCGATCCATTTCTCTAACCTTTCCTTAATGAGTTTGCATGTTTAGCAGCAATTTAGTAAATAATATCGATGTGATTAAATGAAATTCCCCACCCTTATTTAGGAAGCTGTAGATGTATATTTGATTAGTGCAGCCAGAAATGTTGCAGACAACTTTACACATTTGGGGTATTTTTTTCTCTTTTGCGCAATTTATGTAAATGTCGAATATATTGAAAGCATAAAATTGAGGAAACCGTAGCGAGAACATGTATCCCCAGACTGTGGCGGCAGACTGCTGTCGCCTTGATCCAAATGTGGTTCAACATAATTGAGGAGACGATGGAGATGGAGGACCTGATCGCATCTGTAAAAGGTACACATGACAGGTTCATGAAGACATGGTTCTACTGGATTGAATTCCAAGACTCTAGGGCAGTGATGGCGAACGTTTTAGTGACCGAGTGCCCAAACTGCAACTCAAAACCCGCTTATTTATTGTAAAGTGCCAACACGTCAGGGGGCGGGGCTTATCACGAGGTATGATTTTTACCTGAGTCGTTCTTAAAAGGACAAGGCTGTTTCAAAATAGACAGAGTGGAGATTTGGACTGCTTTTGGATGCGGAAATGCTGTGGAATTTGCCACGGAAATTTCAGCTGAGGACATTCTGCAGCATTTCCACTTCGTGTAAACATATCCCAGCAGTGATATTGACCCCCCCAGAGCGGGCGCAGCAGTAAGGGTGACAACCCCAGTGCAGCCCCAGCGCTTATAATGACCCCCCCCCCCAAAGCGGCTTTAGTGGTTATAGTGACCCCGCACAGCAGCCCCAGCAGTAATATTGACACCGCACCGTGGCCCCAGTCATAATAGTGACATCCCACAGTGGCCCCCCAGTAGTAATAGTGACACCACACAGTGGTCTCAGTGGAAATAGTGACATCCCACAGTGGCCCCAGTAGTAATAGTGACATCCCACAGTGGCCCCCCAGTAGTAATAGTGACATCCCACAGTGGCCCCCCAGTAGTAATAGTGACACCCCACAGTGGCCCCAGTAGTAATAGTGAGATCCCACATCAGTCCAGTAGTAATAGTGACATCCCGCATCAGTCCAGTAGTAATAGTGACATCCCACAGCGGCCCCCAGTAGTAATAGTGACATCCCACAGTGGCCCCAGTAGTAATAGCGCCCCCACCACCCTCAGAGACCCAAATACCCCCCACCTCCTCTGCTTGGCACTGTTGCTGTCACTGATCCCAGGAGCACACTGTGACATGCTGCCAGACACCCCCTCCTTTCCCTGCTCTCGCAGAACCAAGTAGGAGACGTCAGAAGAGGGGGTGGAGGATCCCGGCTGCACACTGACATCACAGTGTGCGTCGGGATTAGCGCCTCTAGCAGTGCTGCCGAGTGCATATCAGCAGGGGAGCTGTGGCACTCCTGCCGGTATTTACTAATGTGGTGAGCGGTCGACGGCAGCGAGTGCCAGCTGGGAAGGCTCTGAGTGCCGCTTCTGGCACGCGTGCCATAGGTTCGCCACCACTGCTCTAGGGAGTACCCCAATGTCTACAATTCCTAATTCCACAAAGGCTCCAGAAAATGGTTTTGGTAGCAGGGAGAATAGAGTCACCCCCAGAAGGACGGTATCATCGCCACACTGAGAGGAAACGTGGCTAGATGCTAGTTCACCTCCCTTACACTATACCTTAGGTGGGGGCCTCCTCCCCCTCCACTAACTCCCTCCCCCCCTCCTTTTTTTATTTTCTCTTCTTTTCTCTCTCTCTTTCCCCACCTCTCCTTTCTTTTAGATCTTTTTTGTTTCCGTTCCCCATCTAGTTACTTGTAAAAACAAGGTCAGTTGTCGTGCAGGAAGGAAAAGTTATGGTTCTTAGATAGGTAGAAGCCAACTATGGGTGGGAAGTATTGGAATGGGGCGTGGATTTCTTCTATCGGGGTTCACCTTCCATTATTTAAAGGGATGGAACTACAGGTCCCCATTGAGGGATTACATCCTCCCCACATTGTTTTATTTTCCACTCGGTTGGTTATAAGGTTGAGAGGTAGGTGGGCCTGTTAAGGCTAGTAGTTTTATGTGACATATCAGCAATTGTAAAACATGCATTATCACTTTTGTTTTGCTCTGTTTGGTTACTACTCTTACATGACCTAACGATGTTATCAATGATGTTTTGGAAAAAAAAAGGAGAAAAACATTTAGGCCTCATGTCCACGGGGAAAATCAGGCCCGCTACGGGTCCCTCCTGCCCCGCGGACATGAGGGCTGAAAATAAGAGTAAACTTACCTGCTGCGGGCCGTGCGTGTCTTCCCTTCTTCGCGGCCGGATCTTCTTTCTTCGGCCGGGCGGATGTGCTCGGCACGCCGGCTGCGTGCCGCACGCATGCGCCGGGCACATCCGCCGGCCCGAAGAAAGAAGATCCTGCCGCGAAGGAAGGAAGATCTGCATCGCCCGGAGCAGGTGAGTTTATTCTGATTTTAGGTCTCCTGCGGATCCGGACGGCTTCCATAGGATTCAATAGAAGCCTGTGGGAGACCTGCACGAAAATGGAACATGGTCCATTTTTTTTCATGCTCCAGATTTTTTATTCACTTTTATTGACCATCTGCGGGTATTTATGTACCCGCGGGTGGTCAATGCATGCCTATGGGGTGCGGATTCGCGTGCGGGTGATCCGCTGTGGATTTTAATTGTTCTTTTCCCCGTGGACATGAGGCCTTATAGATAAAGAATTTATTTTTAAAAATTGAGAAAATAGTATAGGCAGTGAGGATGTGTGGGCCAGGAAGAGTAAGTTGATTGAATAAGAAGGTTATGCAGTAGTCCAAACTGACGGCTCATTTGGCAATAAGTGTCCTTTTAGACGAGCCAATTCTCACTTGAACGAGTGAACAAGCGAGTGATGTCACCGCTGAACGAGTGAACAAGCGAGTGATGTCACCGCTGAACGAGTGAACAAGCGAGTGATGTCACCGCTGAACGAGTGAACAAGCGAGTGATGTCACCGCTGAACGAGTGAACAAGCGAGTGATGTCACCGCTGAACGAGTGAACAAGCGAGTGATGTCACCGCTAACTCATTTTCCTTTGTGCAGCCTATTTGGATAGGCAAGTGCATCGTTGGCTCATTCAAACAAGAATCGTTCAGTCCCTGTTTAACCGAAAAGGGGGGGCTGAGCGAATGCTGTTCAAACCAAACGATATGCAAAAAGGCCAGGGTGATTTGTATGCCTGCATGAAATGATCGATGAACGAACAGCAAACGATTCTTCTTCATCGTTCAGTCATTTGGTTGCGTTTGGATCGAATGATCTTTGTTCACTTTCACTTGTTTGAACGATTTTTTTTAACGATAATTGTTTCGGCTAACAGTTTTTTCATGCTGTTTCAATTGGAAGTTCTGTTCAAATGGTGTATATAGGATCTGCCTCCTCTGTTAAATGGTCTGCTTTAGAAATACTTGTATTCCTCATAATAAAATAATTCTAGAGCATCTATTAGAACTCTGCATTGTGCCGCTCCTCTGTTAGTCCAACTAGAAATTTATGACTACATTGGCAACTGGGTGTTGTCAGTTGGCGGAGGATCACAAGCTGTATGGAGACACTGCTTTGGCAAGGATTATGGTAACACCCAGTTGTCAATTGATTTATACATTTCTAGGAGAAATAACCGAGGAACAACACCATGCAGAGTTATAAGAGGGATCCACAATTGTTATGTTATGGGGAATACAAGTACTAACAGGAGTGCCGACAAGCCCTCTCTACCGCCCAATGCACACGGGCGTATTTGCATTGCGGAATCTGGAGTAGGCTCGTGGAGGGAAAATCGCAGCATGATCTATTTTGGCACGGATTTTGTGTGAATGTCTTCCATTAAAGTCAATGGAAGTTGTCTGATCCGCGAACCATCTGCAACTGTCCTTTCAGATGGGCCAGAGAATCAGTGTCATCGCCAGGCGTCATCTGTACTGCGCATGTGTGTTGGTCGGCACATCCGCATTACAGATGAAGAACACTGCCGACAGGTATGCAGAGGGCCACAGGGGTCACCAGCCGAGCACTGGGTCGGATCCCGCATGGGGAATCTGACCCAGGCGTGTGCATTTGGTCTAACTCTCCTACTGAAAAGTCATTTTAAAAAGTCACTATAAAAATATATAAACAACTGTAAAATAGGAAGCAGACAAGCAATGGAAGGAAAAAAAGAATGTAACTTCAATTCTACTCGTTCCTAAAATTCTACTGATACACAATGACAACAAGGTTATCAGTAAAATCTCAGGTTATCCCAACAGAACAGGGATCAGATAGCCGTTACCTGGGGTACAAAACAAAAGTATAATGAAACATCATCGCACAGACATTGGATAGTGTCTGTACATGATTAACGTAAGCAATTGTAGAAGCATCTCAATACTTATAGATCATTCTCATATACCAGAGGCGTAACTTAAAGCTCCTGGGCCCCAATGCAAGCCTATAACAGGGCCCCCAACTATAATGCTTTACTCATAGTACTGGGCTCACTATATGGATAAGAGAGGCCTTATGGGCCCCCTAAGGCTCCTGGGCCCGGGTGCAACCACATCCCCTGCACCCTCTATAGTTACGCCCCTGTCATATTCCCTTCAGATGGTTGGTGGTCAAAATATATGGTTTACTGTTGATCTCCTATAGATTAAGTAACAGGGTTCATTATAATTTTAGTAAATTACTAGAAATACTCAGAAGACATGAAAAGTATGCATAGTGTTACATAATCTTACACTAAATCCTCTTTAATCTGAAGCTCCCACTCCTTTATCCAAGATTTTTCCCAAGCTGCACCAGTTCTCTGGAATGTGCTACCCTAGACAATCAGGTTAATCCCCAACTCCCACAGTTCTAAGTGTGGCCTAAAAACAGATCTCTTAAGGCCTCATTCAGACGAGCATGTGTTTTGGGTGCGCATAATGCACACTTGGAAAAGAACCAATGGGTTCCTATAAAAGTGTTCATATGCGCGGAATTTTAAGCGCAAAAGGGCACGCACCTAAAAAAGAGAGGACATGCATTATCTTTGGTGTGCGCTTTGCATGAGTTTCCATTGACGCCTATGGAAGCAGACGTTAATGGAAACTCCTGCGCAGGGAATATCTTCCCCACTGCTTACAGCAGGGCATTTAAAAGGTGCTTCTGGCCAGAAGCACCTTTTAAATGACCCGCTGTTTACCCCTTAGTCCCTGTGGGGATGAGCGGACTCACGGAGGGTTCCGTTAATCCCCACGGGGAGTCCCCTCATCACTGAACACTGTGACAGCACTGTGAGGAGGGGACTGCAGCAGGGACAAAAGAATCCCCTGCCACAGCTGTCACAGCTGAGGCAGAGGACCCTGATGCTATCCCATTGCTTTCAATGGGGCCATTGCTGCTGCCGCGCCATTAAAAGCAATGGGATGAGGGCAATCCCCACAGCGATGATTTTCTTTGGGCGGGTTGGTGTGTGGCTTGAAATATAAGCCCCACCCCAAAAATCATCCCCAGCTGTAGAAAAAAATAAATAAAAGTTAACTCACCTAAAAGCACTGTCGAGCTCTTTTCCCTGTCCCTGGCAGTCTTCTTCTGTGTTCTGGTGACTGGGGATTGAAAAATCCCCGCCTCCAGAAAGTGCTGCCTCTGTTTGGCTGAGTACTGTAACCAATCAGAGGCTCACTCAGCCATTCATTGAAAGCAATGGGATAGCATCGTGGTCCTCTGCCACAGCTGTGGCAGAGAATTCTTTCATCCCCGCTGCAGTCCCATCATCACTGAACACTGTGACATGGCTGTCACAGTGTTCAGTGATGAGGGGACCTTCGTGGAGCATTTTCTGCATAAGCGAGGAGCGCATTTTTTTGTGCAGATTGGCGCACAAAAAAACATACTCGTCTGCAAGAGCCCTTAGGGAGGACTACCACATTCCCTAATCTAACTCAGCTGTGCTTACCTCTCTTCTTCATTCTCCCCCTCACAGCCTGACCCCTTGTATCCCACTGTATCCTCCACACCTCATATACCCTAATGCACATCATATCTCTATATACACGGACTCTGGCGGCTGACCGGCTCATGCATCTTTATGTATATTACCTTATTTATTTAACAGATGGCTAGACCATTGCATAGAACAAGTACTTGTACCTCTTGTGTCATCCCTATTCTTATAGATCGTAAGCTCATGTGAGCAGGGCTCTCACTCCTATTGTTAACATGGTTTATTGGTTTAATACTGTATGTTACGTTCTATTTAGTTTATTCATGTTCTCTGTGATTTGCAAAGTGCTGTGGAATATGTTGGCATTATATAAATAAAGATTATTACTATTACCAATAACACACCAAGTCACTGGAACCTCTATGCTGCTGCTAGCACTAAACCTGCATAAAGTCTAATAAACCTTCCCATTCTTCACCATTAACCCCCCTCATAGAGGTACAATATGAACTTTTCGGTTGGATTCCCAAGCCATAGTCAATAGAGTGATCACTGATTGGTAGAGACATGGTGTAGAATGCATGCACACATCAAGGATAATTAAGGGTTAATTCTGTTTCGAGCAGAAATACGAGGGATGATTTGAGACATAGAGGCTAAAGCAGAGGTCAATATGAGAGAGTTCATGGGGAAGGAACCAGGCATCTATCCAAAGGGCAAGGTAGGAGCATAGGCAAGGCATTGTTTTTTCCTGGAATGAAGAGACACAGAACAAAGACAATACTGCAAGTAGTTCAAGGTCAGTAACCTGAGGTTTAAGTATGGTCTGGTGGGCAATGTTGGTTAGCATGTTAACCCAAAGTGGTCAAGAACAGAGATTCAGAGGGTGCCAATGAAGACCAGCACAGCAACGCTTGAGCGTGCAACCATAGGAAGTTGGCACATAAGCTCAGTGCTGGAATACATAGCAGTAACATACAATATATAGTTTAAAGCACTGGCGTAACTATAGGGGATGCAGTGGATGCAGTTGCACCCGGGCCCAGGAGCCTTAGGAGGCCCATAAGGCCTCTCTTCTCCATATATGGAGCCCACTCCAATGAATAAAACATTATAGCTGTTAGCCCTGTAACAGGTTTTGCATTGGGACCCAGGAGCTTCAAGATATGCCTCTGCATTAAGGGGTTAAGAGAAGTTGGGGGGCCCCAAGACAAACATTTGCACCCGGGCCCATGAGCCTTTAGCTACACCCCTGCTTTCAAGTGACGTAAACTAGAAGCTTTAGATATGGTGTAGGTCCAAAGCACTGAGAGTATTTTTCTGAGTAGATTTGGATGTGTCCAATCATTAAAGGGATTGTCAGAGTTACAAAAGGCAATCCTGAAGAGTCTCCCGTGGTGAAAAAAACCAAACAACTGATACCTCATCCTGCTTGTCCTCCTCTGGCGGCTCTGGTTCTTTTGCTGTACTCTTTTCAAGCTGCAGTCAGCCTTTGGCCTCCTGTAAACATGCTGCTGCAGCCAATCACAGCACTCAGCGCTGAGAGTTGTCTTTGGCTGCAGCAGCTTGTTTGGAGATGTCTCAGGCTGATTGCAGCCTCTAAAGATGACATCAACGAGGAGACCCAAAGCCGCCGGCAAGGGACAACTGAAGAGAGAAGAGTGGTGAATATCAGCTGCTTTGTTATCTTACACCACCTAGGACCCATAAGGACGGCCTTTCAAAACTCGGACAACCCCTTTAAAAACGTAAAGGACCCTATTTCCACACACATTCATACAGATACAAAGGAGATGTTTTTTTTCTCCATCAACATGAATGACTTATTTAGTTTCTGAACAAACTTTTTTAAGCACTACTGAGCAAACTTTTTTAAAGCGATCCTATGGAGAACGCCGGCCAAATATTATGTTCAAATAGTATCTTCTCCTACGGAGAGCTTCAACAAATAAAAAGCCTGTTGAAAAGAATTGTCACCGCTCCCATCACTTCCTGAACATTTAGCATGTAATCTACGAATAACGGAGTATTTTTAGTTGCGCGGAATAATGAATGTGTGTTTTTGTACGTTTTGTTTGGGGAACAATGCCTGTAGGTCAGCAGTGCACAGACTCGCTGGATCGCAGGGTCCTTCTAGGAGCCAAGAATGAAAGCAGCGAGAATTGTTTCAAGCTTCTGAAGATTATTTAATAATACAAAAGACCGGCTTTTGTTTTTGATGTGGAGTACTTGACTGAACCTACGCCGGAAGCAAAAGAAAAGGCTGTGTGATATGGCTGCTCCCTATCCTGAGAAAGTATGGGAATGTGCCACGAGGTGGACACATGTTGTTATCAGTATTGTTTCAGCACTGCACATATTGTGCTCTTATATTTCTGCTTGTACCTACAAGAATGTTTCCTTAGATACTTTGGCATCTTTCTTCACTTTGAATATGGATCGTACACATTCAGAATTGTTGCTAATCATCATAAATAGACGCTCCGTACCGTGCATTGGCTTATTGGTTAGTTGGAAGTATTGCGGTATATTATACAAGCAATCTCAAATTCCGTTTCCCCCCTATTAGAACTTAAAAAACGTAAAATGAAGTTTAATAAAATGTTAAATAATATAAAATTAATAAATATTAGCAGTTAAAAATATATATTTTTATTTGTTGCATAAAAATCCACAAAATATACAGAATTTATTGGATTATTGATCTCACATGGGGAATTCAATTAAAAGGAAAAGTTACGCAATTATGCCAGAATTGTGGGGGTGTTGTCACCATGTTTCCCCAAATAAACTGAATAAAAAGTGATCTTAAAGTTAAATGGACCCCCAAAATGGTACCAATCTGTGTTAATTAGAGATGAGCGAGTATACTCACTAAGGGCAATTGCTCGAGCGAGCATTGCCTTTAGCGAGTACCTGCCCGCTCGAGGCAAAAGGTTCGGGTGCTGGCGGCGGGCATGGAGCTGCAGGGGAGAGCGGGGCGGAACGGAGGGGAGATCTCTCTCTCCCTCTCTCCCCCCCGCTCCCTCCTGCTGACTGCCGCTACTCACCGCTCCCCCGCGCCGGCACCCGAACCTTCAGTCTCGAGCGGGGAGATACTCGCTAAAGGCAATGCTCGCTTGAGCAATTGCCTTTAGCGAGTATACTCGCTCACCACACAAAAAGCAAGTTCTCACACAGCCCCAAAGACAAATATATAAAAAGTTATTGACCTCAGAATATGGCCATAAAAAGCTACATTTAAAGAAAAGTGTTTTTTTTAGTAGTAACGGACCCTTCACATGGGCATATTTGTGTATGTATGATTTATGCAAATAGAACCCATTGATTTCAATGGGTAAGTTCACATTTCCGTATTTAGCGCAAGCATTTCGTTGGAGCAAAAAAATACGTAGCATGCTCTTCTTTTCTGTGCATTTGTGCACCAAACGTCTCCATAGAAGTCAATGGTGGGTGCGGAAATGCACAAGGAGATGCGTAATTCCACTGGAAAAAGAACTTATCTGGAAGGCATTAGACTAGTTAGACATTTCAAGCGGTGCGGCATTGTTTGCCATGTGCAAATAAACAAGCCCTATGGATAGAAAAAGAACAGTAACATACGCCGAGACGTGTGAAGAAAAGCAGAGTTCGGGGCGCAAAAAAGTTGCACTGAGGCGCACAAATGTGCATGCGATCGTGTGAAGGAGCCCTAATAAAGCAATATAAAATTGGTATTGCCATAACTGTACCGAACCACAGAATAAGGCCCATAGGGATAGATTGGTGCCTGCGGGGGAATGCAAATTTGATTTACGGACTTTTTGGTCCAGAAAAAAATCGCACTATGCTCCATTTCCCTGCGGGTCCCGCATGGACGTCTTCCAGTGAAATCAATAGAAGCTGTCCGATCCTCGGACTGTCCGCAATTGATTTGTGGATGGGCCGCAGATTCCGCGGCAAAGCAGGAGTTTAAAAAAGAAAACTCCACTATGCATGTGCTGTGGCCGGCTCTTCCGCACATATCTGCAGTGAAGAAGAGAGAAGACCCGGAGGGGTAAGTAGAAGTCCAACAGTGTCCTCTGCCATGCGCAGGATTGGACTCCGCTGCGGGCTCACGCATGCGGAATCCGGTCCGCTCGTTGACATGAGGCCTAAGGTGAACATGATACTTTTATTACACAGTGAATGCTCTAAAAAGAGAACCCAACAAACAACGGTGCAATTACAGGTTTTTCTTCATTTCACCTTGCTTAGAAAACTTTTAAACTTTTACGGTACAATATGGGGCACTTTAAAAAAATACAACCGATCCCACAAAACCAACTCCTCATACAGCTAGGTTGACGGAACAAAAAAAAAAAGTTCTGGCTCTTGGAAGGAAGGGAACAAAAAAAACGGGAACGAAAAACGAAAAATGGAGGTAAGCTGTGCTGACGGGTTTTCCTGCTGTAAATACTGTCAGGGTTGATCTGTTCTGTGTTCTGTACACTCACATGAGAAGTAGTGACAAATAAACAACCGCTGAGCTAAAAAGGGTTCTATTCGGATAGGAGATGAGTTCAGCAGAACTGCAAGGAGTCCAGGTGTTGTGGCTGTAATGAAGATGCTAACCTACAGCTGTATTAGGCTGGCTGTCAATGGGCGGGACGGAAGGTCACAAGGGATATCCCACCGCGGGGGAGCACTAATGGCGCTGCGATTACCGCACAAATTTCAGCGATGAACCTATCTTAATGACAGGGTCATTGCAGAGAATTGCAGCATGCAGCGGTTTTCAGACGCGAGCCGAAAATCGCGAGTGATTTTCCGCTCGTGCTCATTGGGCTGAGCTTTCCATAGTTATCCTATAGAAAGCATGTCATGTGTGCTCTGCATGCCATTTATCACCGCGAATCACGCCATGACAAATCGTCCGTGGACGGCCAGCCTATGTGAAACTGGCCTAAGGATATGCGCACACCGGAAGTTTTCTGCATTTTGTGCTTGCCTATATCTTGCAACAGCCAGACGACAAATAAATGTGAATAGGGCTTTTTAATGGCCGGGTTTAAACATGTATTTTTAATACACAACGTGGGTTTAAGACTCCTACTCCTGCAATCTAGTAGGAGCAGGTTGGGTGCTCAGCTATCAGAGATAGCAGAGGACCCCGAGGAGAAGACAGAAGTGGTTTATGATCGCTATGTCTTCTCTTTTTCAACATACATTACGCTCAATGAGTGCCATCATAGGGGAAGTTCTCCCCTGAAACTGGGGCACCCATAGGGGAAAATGATGAAACGACCTGAAGGTTGCAAGTTCGATCCCCGCGTGATTCAGGTAGCCGGCTCAAGGTTGACTCAGCCTTCAATCCTTCTGAGGTCGGTAAAATGTGTACCCAGCTTGGTGGGGGGTAATAAGTAATAGTTACCTAAAAGTGCTGCGTAATAAGTTGGCGCTATACAAATACCAAGATTATTATTATAAATAGGATTTTAAACAATTATATTGTGAATGTCCCTGAGAGGTCTTATATAGCCTCATGAGGGGCATATAGGTTAAAATTATATATATACAAAAATGAAGCGAAGAAAATGATCCAATTAAATAAAAATGCCAACCTAAACCGTCGCGATAGCCGTCCTATAATCTGAGATTCTAAGTCATATATCAAAATGTCTGAAATAAAACTGAGGACCCAATCCTATACTTTGTTTTAGCATGAACTAATTAATTTTAAACATAAAGAACTATAAATGTAACACGTTTTAACTTTTTGTGCACGTGACCCCTAAAAAAAAAAAAGGAAAAAAATTTCAGGAGAGAAAAAAAGTATAAAAAAACAGCCCTGTATGTAAAAAAATGTATCAAAAATAATTTTAGTAGGCCAGAAAAAAATGTAGAACCATAAAACCACCACATGCATGAAAAAGTGCCTGGTAATTTAGACAATTCTGTGTTTTTTTCTTTGTATATTTGTGAAGTTTTTTTTTTCTGCTTCAATCAAATCCAGCAAGAAGAAGACATTAAAAATGTGTTTTGGTTCAATGGAAATGTATTGCAGAGCTGTTGTCACAGCAGGTTGTTTAAAACACAGTAGGCCGGCAGCACACGAGCGGATTTGCATTGCCGCATGCGGAATCTGCTCTGCTGTGTGCAGGCAGCCTGATACATACAATGATTGCCTTGCTTATGGGATTATGTATGTGGTAGAATGCTGCATGTCACAAAGTATTGAATGTAACTGGAAATGTCTGTGCAACATTACGCTCCATTGAATCCTGGTTCCAGTAACCACAGTCACCTTTGTGGGCTAAACTGAGTTATGGAATATACAGGATCACCTAATCTTTACCCTTCATGTGAATCCCCAGATTGCAATCTGCTGCCGACTGGTGGCAGTTGATTTGGTGGAGCGGAAGTGTATGTAATGATATAACAGTACAGTTACCAGGAGATAGACTGGACAGAAAGCTTCCAGAAGAGACAAGGATGTAGGCTGAAGCAAGCCTGGATCTGATAACAGAAGTACTTCAGTTGCCAATTGAAATATCCAGAGGACTTGAGCATAGTCAAGAGTTGGCAACCAGTTTGGGAAATAACAGACCAATAAATTGGCACTGTGGGCATAGAACTAAAAAGACATGTGGAGTACCTAATGTTCTGATTGGCAAGACAGTCAACACCATCATTGACTAAGTGGTCTGGGCAGCTGGATACACCAATCTAGAATGACCACAACTGAGAGCATTTTTCCATTTAGTGCAGATGTCGGAGAAGGTACCGCTGCCTATCTGTTGCACACACGAGTGCCGCGGACGACCAGAAGGCCTCTGCCATCTGGCAGGGGGTCGTCTCTCGATTTTTCTAGCAATTGCTGTGGTTAGAGCACTGTGGGCCGGGACAGATTCTGACAAGCATGCAAAATGACCAAAAAGTGTGAGTCGTCCCCTTGTTATTGCTTTTGTAATTGACTCAAACCCCGTGCGAGCCTGTATCTCACTGTTTCTGATGAAGTCGAACCAACGGACATGAAGAATCTGTCATTGGCATCGCATGTGAAAGGACTCCAGACACTCAGTGGTTTGCGACAGCTAGGTCCAAGTCTCTGAGCCGTACAATAATATTGGCATAATGCAGGTCTGGTAGAATCGAATCTTAATCCTGAGTGTTATGCTCTGCCTCCGCCAGAGTTTATCCAGGGACCTCATCGCTGAGGCTGCCAGTGCTATTATCCACAGGATGTCCAGAAGGGCCCTCCCATCTGTGTGCTGAATGCCTCCGAAGTACACAAACTCAATGACAGCGTCAACTCTCTGTCCGTTTACGTCTAGGTCCGGAGGGATTGCGCCGACTCCTAGATTCTGTGGCTTGTTTTTTTGCCAGGAGATGTGAAGCCCAAGACCGGAAGCCTCAAAATTGAACTGTTCCAATGAGTGTCTCACATTATTAGATGCGACATCCATAAGTGCAACATCATCGGCATAGTCCAGGTCGGTGAAGTGGTACTCCGGAAGAGTGACCCTATTACATTGGACAATCCGCTGAAGAATCCAGACCATGGCCCTGCAAAAGAGTGTAGGAGCCAAGACGTAACCTTGTCGAACACCAGATGGTTCAAAACTACTGTCCTAAAAAATCCCACCTGTAAAACAAATGCAAACAAAGTACATAGAAAGGTAAATTAAATACATAATAAATCTCATCAGACGTAACAAAAGAGTAAAGAAAAGAAGTTAGGCCAGTTTCACATCTGCAGCACTTACTCTTCCGTCCAAAAGCCAAGCGACTGGGTGGAAAGCGGATAGACCCCATTATAGTCAATGGGTACGTCGGCGCTATTCGGTTCCCTTCAGCCCCGGGGATTCCCCTTTCCTGCTGTCTGAACTGAGCAGAAAAGTGGAATCCCCAACGCAGGTGTGAAACCACTCTTATTTCCGGTATTCTAGTAACCACCAACTACTCATAACTTGACTGACAGTAAAGAGTAAATTATAGGAAAGCCTCTTTAGCAAAAAAGTTAAATATAAAAAGTATGTTGCATTCATTGGATGCCGTTGAACAATCCAACATAGGTGATTGTATTTTCACTAGAGCAAAGACTGTAGATAGTAGATTATTAGCAATATATACTGTATACTTAAAACATTTTTTAGTTTTCATAGCAGCCTTGGTTGGGGTGGGGGGGTGGGGGGTGCGTTGCATTATTTTTGTTCTTACCATTTACTTTAGTTGCTATTTAATATTATCCCCCAGCGCCCTGCTGTGATTCATTTCTTTAATTGACCATTACCTACAGCAGGAGTTGTGTTCGTTTGTGTTATGTCTACAGGGTTCATTTCCTAACGGGTCTATATCCTTATTATGTCCTACATTTTTTTTTACTATGAACAAAGAAATATCTTGTGCATATTTTCTCCAGCAGTGTCCATTCCTTCTAGTATGAATGTACTTATCGGGCGGCTCTAGGGCCAAGACAAATAACAGGGAAGATAAGGACATGATTAAGTTTGCATTTTATTGATTGCTTTTCTCTTTTCTGTGGAATGTAAGAACAGGACAAAATATATTTGTATCATAAACAGCAATGTGTATAGTAATAGTTAAGCAAAATAGAACATATGCAATAAATGCAGAATGAACATCCGTTGAGCATAATGCGCGCCTTTGTGTATCCATATTACATTAAGTCTCACCCTGAATGCAGGTCTAATAACTCAAATAACGGCATGATAGAAATTAGGATGGTGTTAGCTTGGGTCAATAAGGCTATACTTCTGTGTCATGCTGCATCTTAGGGTAGAGAAACATGTGGATTGCACCCGGTTGGTTCCTGTGTACCCGGTAGGGCAGGCGACCCAGGAGCCAAGGAATCTGCACACTGGGTAATAGGGTCAGCCCACCCCCAGCATCAATAGGCAGTGAGGCAGCACTTCCACTTTCACTTTTCAGTACACAACACTCATTGAGCGCTGTGTACTTGCGGAAGGAGAAGACAGAAAGGGTTAAAAACTCCTCCTGCCTTCTCCTCCAGGATATCAGCTGTTACTAACATCTGACAACCGTCCTGCCATAATTTTACATATGGCTGGGCTTAAAGCCCAGGACCAGGTGCTGTAAATTTACAGTACATGTTACCTCAGCAGTATAAGAAATAACAACCAATCACAGCACAGCTTTCATGTTACCTGAGCAGTATAACATATAACAACCAATCACAGTGCAGCTTTCATGTTACCTCAGCAGTATAATATATAACAACCAATCACAGCACAGCTTTCATGTTACCTCAGCAGTATAATATATAACAACCAATCACAGTGCAGCTTTCATGTTACCTCAGCAGTATAATATACAACCACCAATCACAGCGCAGCTTTCATGTTACCTCAGCAGTATAACATATAACAACCAATCACAGCGCAGCATTCATGTTACCTCAGCAGTATAATATATAACAACCAATCACAGCGCAGCTTTCATGTTACCTCAGCAGTATAAGAAATAACAACCAATCACAGCGCAGCTTTCATGTTACCTCAGCAGTATAATATATAACGACCAATCACAGCACAGCTTTTATGTTACCTCAGCAGTATAATATATAACAACCAATCACAGCGCAGCTTTCATGTTACCTCAGCAGTATAATATATAACAACCAATCACAGCGCAGCTTTCACGTTACCTCAGCGGTATAAGAAATGAAAGCTGATCTATGATTGGTTGCTAGGAGCAACAAAAATTACAGTCGATGAGTTTCAAATTTTTTATTTCCCCAGTATTCGTCGTCCGGTGCTGAAGAACGCTCATGCAAAATGTCACTCAAATCCGACCTGAACTGTGGATGTGAATATGACACAAACAGACAGATTTTGCGTTTTGTATATAAGATGGCAACAAAAGATGTAGAAGCGAGTAGTTTTTTTGAGATTTATTATTATTCAGTAAATCAGTTTCGCAAATTAATTCCCAAATGTCGTCTCCCATCATGTTCACATATAGTCCTTGGTAACAGCATTTGGAGTCTAGTATATTCTGGTGGATACAATTGCTTTGCTCCTCAGAGTATGTGTCAGGGCTTGAACCTGGGACCTCCTGTGCTTCGGACGGTGTCTCTCCCTTGCTGAACGTAGTCTTGTTCCATGTTCCTGTTAATCCAGTTCCTGTCTCCCTGTCCTGCCCCCCCCTGCTTCTAACTAGGCTCGTTATAAAAGCCTGACCCTGCCACTGCACCAATGCATGATTATTGTGCTCTGCAGCCGTGATCTATCTCCTCCTTTTCCACTACAAGCAACCTGAGACTTCCTAGTAACGACTCCTGGCTATCCTGACTACTCTCTGGTGACCTGCAAGGCTACTACACCCTTGGCTTCTATCCAGTGCTGGAAGACGCTACAGTATGCTTCCATGCTCTTCTTGAATTTATCAAGATGAGTATAAAGTAAATGGACTTTGAGGACATCCTGCAGTACTTCTTTGCCAGAGTCTCAACCAACTCTACATAATTTTGCAGCTTTTGATTGCCCAGGAAGCACTAAACCAAGTCACATTCTCCTTACTAGCAAGTATCTTGGGAAAGCTCTTGTAAACTAGGATCTTCTTTATCTGGGGTCCTTTGAGGTCACCTGCTTTGCCTTTGCCTCAGACAGCTTGGAAAAATTAAGTCTTTAATGTACTTGAAGGCTGCTGACCCCTTATCTAGACCCGTGACAAATTGCTTTATATGGCTCAATTTAATGTTCTCTGGGAGTATTAGTACCTTCTGGGTTTCACAGTGGCTCAAACTTAGTTACTCCTTCCCACAGAAAACTCAGTCTGCTGTGGCCAGTACCACAAATGTAGAGAAGAGAGCCTTACTCTCCTCCCATGCTCTGATGATCTGCTCACTAGGACTAACTGCATTTATCTGCAGCCATCGGCTGCCCTACTTCACCTGTGCAGCAGCTGTTACACAGGTGCTTACACTGCGCTCTAGTGAACCCGGACCATACTCTGCTAGGCCTCCTACTCACTGGACCCTGTTACATGGACCTGTCAGTGTCTACTGGGCTTTGGTCACTTGGCCATGACCACTTCACCTGTTGTGGCTACAACTGCAGCAGGTCTCTTCCCTGACCTTTTCTACTGCACTATGCCTCCACAGGGGCCAATTCTCTGCAACCCCAGCAGGCAACTGTGGCCGGTCACACTGCTTATGCTGCTCTCATCTCAATATGGCACCCACCTGGAGCTTTTTATGTGGCTCCATGCCTACTCTTGAGCATATGGTGATCTTCTTTTGACACACTGGTCACATCATCAATATTGGACGGGGCTTGGCTCAGTGCTTGGATTGTCTCTGTTACACTGACGAGAGGGAACTGGTCTTCTGTCTTAGTGTTCTGAGCATCCTCTGCCACAATATCTTCAGTGGAGAAGCAGATAAGATCCTCAGCAACCTTCCAAGCTCTCTGTCCAAAAAAATGTTTTTCCAATGCCACCTATTTAAAGGTAGCTACAGAATAGGTCAAGTTGTGACCCTTTAACAGGTCTTACATCATGACTAAGAATTTAATCCAAACAATGATCTTCTCCATAAGGAAAAAAACATTAATCTCCAGATAACTGTTTCAGGGTTCTTGCTCTTTATCAGTGCAGAATAGAATAGTATTCTGCAGGGTCAAAGAACTTCGATGTGGGCCAGGGTGCCAGTTTCTCCACGGGGAGAGTGTAACGTCGGCATAGAGAGCCTTATAGACCATGCAATGCTTCATCAGTGATAAGCTCTGCAAATCAGTTCTTAAGGTCTGTTAAAGGGTTGGACATTGGCTTATAAGGTAGCTACCTTCCAATAGGGGACACTAGAAGTGGTTTTATTTCTTCCCTAATTTTGACCCCACAAAGCTTCATCTGCTGGTCCATAACATAACATTGATAAACATGGGCTAATCTATTCTACTCTAAATTTCTATATTAACGTCACATAAAAATAAAGCAGTATAACTTCTTAATCTTACCTATCAGTAACATTTCTATCCTTCTGAATATATAATGAACCTTCACTTATTTTCCCAAGACTGACATCAAATCACTAAGGCTTAGTAAAAATCAGTAAGAGCTGACAGGTTTAGAGAAATGTAAAAATATGAAAATAAACACAGTAGACCTTGCTGTCTGTAGACAATGCAGAAAACCGTATACAAGCCGCCAGCCAGCTCTGCTTCTTATTAAAGAAAATAGCCCTTCTCCACAGGCATCTGCCATGCCATGTTGATTTTGTATGTGTGCCCATGCTTGTAGTTCTCGGAGATTCCTGCCGTAGCGGTTCACTTCTAGCTGGAACTGTAGTAATTCAAAAATCAGCGCTCACAGTATGAACAATTTTTTTAAGAGTTATTGTAAGTGCTCAGCCTATCTATCATTAAGTAAAAGTTCCCAAACGTGCCCAGACGAAAAGTACCAAAGTGTATCTAGTGTCTGATAAAGATCTGAAGAAGAAAAGGTACTGCACATGAAAAAGTGCCGGGTTGCCCACATCAACCCAACACAGTGCATTGTAGGTGCAGTACCTATGTAAGACCATGGGTGCATTTGTTTTACTTTGTGGTCAGAAGCAAGTCTTTACTCGTATGTAGAGGTATAGGTCGCATGCAGAGCCTTGGTGCTTGGAGGTGGGAAAATGGTCCTTCTTCTACACAATAGGATTACACTATTAGGGTCAATTCCCTTTGTTTGCAGTGCATATTAAAGGTTTAAGGTGCTTTTAAACAGAACAATTATCATTCCAAGAAAAATAGTTCAAACTAGTGGAAGTGAATGATTATTCAGTCTAAGGCCTCATGTCCACGGGCAAATTAGGAATTACAATCCGCAGCGTTTTTCCTGCACGCGGATCCGCGCCCCATAGGGATGCATTAGACACCCGCAGGTAGTTAAATACCTGCGGATGTCATTTGTACCTGCAGGTGCGGGTCCCGCGTGCAGGAAAAGATCCGGACCATGCTCCATTTAGGTGCGAGTCTCCCGCGGGGACGGCTCCCGCAGGCTTCTATTGAAGCCTATGGAAGCCGTCCGGATCCGCGGGAGACCCGCACCTGAATTAAACTTACCCGCTCCAGTTGGTACGGGTCTTCCCTTCTTTGCGGCCGGATCTTCTTTGTTCGGCCCAGTGGATGTGCCCAGCGCATGCGCGCGGCACGCGCCGGCGTGCCGAGCACATCCGCCGGGCTGAAGAAAGAAGATCTGGCCGCGACGGAGAGAAGATCAGGCCGCGAAGAAGGGAAGATCCGGAGCGTGTGGAGAGGTGAGTAAATTCTTATTTTCAGCCCTCATGTCCGCGGGGCAGGAGGGACCCGCTGCGGATTCTCCATGGAGAATCCGTAGCGGGCCTGATTTTCCCCGTGGACATGAGACCTAAACGCAAGCCAATGACTGAACAGTGAACGACATTCATTCACTTTTCGTTTGGTGTTCATTCTATGCAAGCATAAAAATCATCGTTGGCTCGTTCACTTATTGTTCGGTTTAAACAGCGCTCGTTCAGTCGTTTTCATTCACTTATATAGTGAATGTGAAAGACTGAACAATTCGGAACAGTTCTTATTTGAACAAGCCAACAATCTATCTGCCTGTCTAAAGAGGCTACACGAGAGCGAATGAGCTAGTGGTGACGTCACTCACTCGTTCTAACCATAATTGGCTCGTCTACAAGGACCAGAGTATTCCAGAGTATTGCTGGATGTAGAATCATGGAATAGTAGAGTTTGAAGGGACCTCCAGGGTCATCGGGTCCAACCCCCTGCTCTGTGCAGGATTCACTAAATCATCCCAGACAGATACTTGTCCAGCCTTTGTTTGAACATTTTCATTGAAGGAGAACTCACCACCTCCTGTGGTAACCTGTTCCACTCATTGATCACCCTCACTGTCAAAAGTTTTTTCTAAAATCTAATTTTTGTCTCCTCCCTTTCAGTTTCATCCCTTTGCTTCTAGTCTTTCCTTGTGTAAATGAGAATAGGGCTGATCCCTCTGCACTGTGACAGACCATCAGATCTCCTCTCAGCCTTCTTTTTTGCAAGCTAAACATTCCCAGATCCTTTAGCGTTCCTCATAGGACATGATTTGCAGACCGCTCACCATCTTGGTAACGCTTTTCTGAACTTGCTCCAGTTTGTCTATGTCTTTTTTAAAGTGGGGTGTCCAGAACTGAGCACATTATTCCAGATGTCTTTTTTGGCTGCTGCATCACATTGTTGACTCAAGTTCAGTCTATGATCTATTAGTATACCCAAGTGTATGTGCTTTTTTCATTTTTCTTGCCCAGTTGTAGGACTTTGAATTTCTCTTTGATAAATACCATTCTGTTAGTCGCTGCCCACTGTTCAAGATTTTCTAGATCTTTTTGAATACTCTCTCTTTCTTCCCTAGTGTTAGCTATCCCTCCTAGCTTTGTGTCGTCGGCAAATTTGATCAGTTTCCCATCAATTCCCTCCTGAACAACGCTGGGCCTAGGACAGAGCCTTGTGGTACCACACTTGATACATTCTTCCACTTGGATGTGCAACCATTTATGACCTCTCTTTGAGTATGATCACTCAACCAGTTGTGAATCCGCCTAACAGTTGCTATGTATACTGTGACAGAGCAGTAGCAAGAGTGGCCTGTAGAGGGCCTCTGAGCACAGTCATTGTGTTTGATTTAGTTAACCTGCACCTACAAGGGTGCGGCTACACAGTTTAAATTTCCCCTCCCTCACAAACTCAGTGTCCTTGAAGCCTGTGGAGCTTAGGTCCATTGAGGCCTGTGGGGCCTGAGGTCTATGTAGACCTGTTGCTGGTCTGTAAGAGAACTTGAAGCACGGAGTGGACACGGGGTAGTGGGCCCCTCGCTCATCATCTGTCGGGGCGAAGTCACCTTCCTGGAAGGTCCGCTGGAAGAAACAGTGTGCGTTGCTGTGAACACTGTGGTGGACAACAGTGTGCAGTTGCATATGATATGCTGGACTGCATGTAAACTGAATACCTATGCTGAAATAAACGCTGGAGGAACCAGCATTTGGACTTTACCCTGTTTCTGGACATCATTGCGGTGCTGCCACCCTTGGGCAGGGGAAAATAAGCAGGAGATCCCGGGCAAGTAACCCCAACTTGCCACAATACCTATGATATAAGCTACTGAATAGCCATACAGTGTCACACTTCGCAGATACTGAGCAAAAGAGACAGCCACCAGGATCTCTATTAATTCACAAAGACAAAGAACTTTACCAAAAGACAATCATAGCCATAGGTTGTGTCCCCATTAAACATAACCGTTATTATAGATATTAAAAGTCACACCAAAGAGAATTAATTAAAAATACAGGTCTCATGACATGCCAAGAATGTTCACAATAGATAGCCAAGTGACTATACTATCTCGCTGTAATATAGTCCACCAACATTAACAGTGGACTTAGAAGTAGTGGGTTCAAGTTGACAATGGTGACAATGGGGCTGTTTTTTTGAAATATCTTGCATGTCCCGTATAGATATAAACAGTTCTGTGTCAAAGGCACTCAGCTGTACATTACGTATCACAAGCAACTCCCTTAGGACTATGTCCTCTGCAGAGAGATGCTTTTGACACGTGTGCCAACCATAACAATCAGTCTTAGTATTCTCAGCATTGTAGAATACGTACTACCCTTACAATGGCGCGTATAAGCTTTAGCCGTTTGAAGAAGCGTTCAAAGTGCCGACAATTCAAACCACTCTTCGAATATGCTGACAAGGGTACCGACTTCAGGACAAATCTCTCTGCCATAGGGCTTGGAGACTGAAGGCATCATCAGTGGAAGTTCCTTTGGTCTGGTCCAGCAGGAACTCCAGACCTGTCAACCAAGAAGAATTTGTGAAGGCACTAGTGAACGCTGGCCCGGTGGTATGATCAGTAGGGTTAAGATGGGATGAAGCATAGTGCCATTGCTCAGGCTTAGAGGACTTCCTAATCTTTCTACATAATAACTGATATAAACATAGAAGCTTTTTGTCTGATTGAATAGGCAATCCAAAACAACTTTGCTGTCTGTGTAAAATTTAATAAAATCCATGTGAATATTTAGCTTCAACTGTATAAAGTCTGCAATCTTCACAGCTAGTAGAGTTCCACAGAGTTCAAGCCTAGGGATGATATACTCAGTTTTAGGAGTTAATTTAGTCTTTCAGAATAGAAATCCAACATAAGCTTCATTGTAAGAGTCTATTATCTTTAAATAGGCGATAGCTGCTATAGCCTTAGCAGATACAACTGAGAATACATTAATTTCCCTTCTCCAGTTCGCATACCAAGGAGAAGGATTTTCCTTCTCCTTGGTATGTGAAATTTATCCAAAGCACATAGAAACTTTTTACAAGACTCCCACGTTAGTTGTTTGTTGGTGGGCAGTGGAGTATCCTAGTCCTTAATAGTCTCTGAGAACTGTCTTAAGAGAGATTTGCCTTGTATAGATAAGAGTGCTACAATCTTAGTGGATCATATAGACTCTTCACCAATGAGAGAACCTCATGCTTAGTGAATGGTTTATCTGGAAAACTAACTTGAAAGCCAAAGGAATCATTCAACAAGTCTTATCTCAAGCCCAGACTTCTCTGCACAGGTAGGTTGTCCAGACCTATAGTAGATTCCCGTCTCTGAATTCCGTGGTTTGATCGCTAGGCTAGGCCTTCATGAGAGCAGCCGTGTGGTAGGCAAATTTATGTAACCTTACATAAGCCTTAGAAAACATATTTTATATCCTTTCGCACAGATCTCCATGTGGCTTGCTTATCAATGTGTGAGTCTGTGGTCCACAGAAAAGTCCCTTTAAACGAAGTGTTGGGCATCTTCTGCAGAGTCCATGCTGTGATTCACCTTCAGAGACAGGCCTACATAGGCAATATGTTGCGACTGCAGGCGAAGGACTATTGCCCTACATGTGCACAATCATACAGTATTCACTCATTTTCTGGTTGGTATCTGTTACGTTCATGCAGGTCTTCTTCCCCTTTTTCTATACGAATGCAATCTATTAATGGCTAAAGGAACAGCATATACACATGATCGGACACTGCTCACACCAAACAAACTGAACGCACATGCAACATAGAGAAAAACAGGGACAAAGTTCTTATGCAAATACCATGCGGCCAAAGTACTAAAACACCAAGGCAGATGGAAATATACATAAGTAAGAGGTATTGGTTAGTATTTTGGCCAGAATATGTGAGCCTACAAGCCCACATCAAGGGTCCTCATTATCTTGTGAGTCCCTACTTTAAAAAGATAACTAAAGCACAAGAAAGGGAACCCTGTCTACAAGCGGGTCGGTCATCCCAATAAGAACGGCAGCACGCTGGAACCTAGAGACCACCTGTCTTGAGCTAAATAGGAATAGGCAGGAACACCAAAATAAGACATAAAGGCCCATTAACACGCAACGATTATTTTAAAATTCATTCAAATGTACCACAAATAAGCGATAATCGTTGCATGTAAACGCTACTAATATGCACTTTTCGTCTGAACAATGATTTTTAGGTGAGTTTAAAATCCATCATTCAGACCGCACACTGTGTTCTCCAGAGGAACTGGAGATTACATTGTATTCTTCCAGTAGCCTGTGCGAGAAAACAGACTGCATGCTGTTATCTCTATGGGAGCTGGAGATTACATTGAATTCTTTCAGCAGCCCATAGGAAAACAATGGAACTGATTGCAGAGCTCAGACCACCTGCAAATGAAGCTGATAGTGTCCACTAGCACTTTATGCAAAACGATCGCTAAAACTTTCAATCTTTCAATTGTTTGTCTGAAGCCCCACCAGATATCTGCACACATACAGACATACACTGAACAAGTAACTGCACACCAAGATGTCTACACACTTAAAGACACAAGGGAATCCCACACAGAACCTCATGCATGCATTCATACAACCAAACAGATATAGCTTAAACATCCATAAACACGTAAGGGGCAGAGCGTCAGACCTTACCCCTCTAACGGAAAAGGGACAAGGTGTCAGACATCACCCATTTGACAACATCAAGGACATCCGATGTTTGGAACCACACCTGACAAGGGTAAGGGAGAAGGGGCCCGCAGAACAAATGAACAGGGGAATTAGTTGTCCAGACCATCTTCAGGAAGTGTGTGGGAGAATGAAACAAACAAGCCTTACAGCATGCATGACTCCAAACACCAGAGAGAGGGAAGGTTGAGAAATAGATAATGAGGGGCTGGTATTTATATACAGGTGCATGGTGATATTGGCTGGCTGGAGAAGTCCACACCATCAACCAGCTAAATCAGCCACACCTACAGCAGTGTGCTCCTTGACACCTACAGAACCACAGGCCGATAGTGTTAGTCAGATTGGGACCAGTGAGGACGACATCATTCAGAGAAAGGCGTGATAACTGGTACTTGAGTCGATCACCACCATAATAGGTTTAGGTTTTCGTGGGTGATATACTCCAAAGGAGAGAAGATATCAGCAACTTTTAAGCTCTTGTAAAGACCATGGTCATTGCAAAAAATCCTATGCATAAAAGCCACAAAATGGTCTTTCATTTCAGGTTTATTTCTTAATGTTCAATGCAGTAAATTAAATCTGGATTAAACCTAATTTCAGTTGTTTAGAAGCGTGGCTCTTGTAGCCCCAAAGGGTAAAGGTGCAACCCAATGGTTAAATGCATCTTTGGTGAATCCACTGTTTATTAACTTAATAAACTCTTTGTCTTCTATTGATAAGACCATTTTGTTGTCAACTTATGTTGTGCGGGACACGGATCTCCCTAAATTGTCATCATAAGGGGTAGGGATTACATTAGGCACCTGGATGAGGTTGCTTTACCTTGTAATGATGAAGTGTGGTTCTTGAGGTATTTGTGGTTCTTATCCAAGCATATATCACCCTTAATTACTCAACCTAAATCAAGTCTTTGTGCACATGGTACACCATCTGGACTATTATCTTGTTGATGCATCTTAGGGGCCCAAAGAATATCCCTCCTGAGTAAAACTAGATTAGCAACATTCATGCCATAGCAGAACTTTTCTTTGTATTGAGGTTTAAGGAGTCGCAACACTTTAAACATACCCCAAACTCCTTGCGTGTATCTCTACATACTTGTACAGTCTTTGACATGAGCCCATGAGGGCAAGGTCTTTTCTGGATAGGATACTATTAGAGCGTTCTGCTGGGATCTGTTGTTCTACTTGGGTTTCCCGCAGCAATGCTCCACAGGTGGGGTTGATTGAGCTAGCTGGGTGTGGATTTCTCCAGCCAGTCAATCCCACAGGTCTGCTGCTCATATATATCAGCTCCTCTGCTGTGGCTGCTGGCCTTTCCCCTGTTTGTTCAGTGTAAATAGTGTTATGTTCCTGTGTGTCTGGGCATGTGGCCAGACATGAAGTGTGAGCGGGCATGTTCAGTAGGTGTTTTGATTTGATCAATGTCATGTTCCAGCGAGTCTGTGCAGTTTGCCTTTTGTGTCGTGTGAACTGTCTCCTGCTGTGAACCCTTCATCATCTAGAATGCAAGCAGGTCCCTAGGTTCCAGTGCGGGGACATCCCTGTCAGGACGATCGCCCCGCATTAGGCAGGTTTCCTGGGATTAGTTGTTTTGTTAGAGTAGGGATCTGTGAGACGAGGACCCATGAAGTGGGCTCGCGAGCATAAGTATCTTGGGCAAAATATGACCGAATACCTCATACACCATATAGTTATTCCATCTGGCTATGTGTGCAGATATGTAGGTGAGTGTTTTGAGCGCTTATCAGTCGTTGTTTTTTTGTATGTGTGAGAGTATGAAGTCGGTTTCGCAGTTCTGCGCTTTCATCTGGGTTCGCCTGTCGGCGAGTATGAAGTCTATTTTGCAGTTCTGCATTTCCATCTGAGTTCATCTGTTGGGGAGTATAAAGTCAGTTTTGCAGTTTTGCTGTTCGGTCTGAGTTTGCCAGTTCGTGGTTGTGTTTGATGTAACAGATACATATTACTGGGATTCCTTTCTCTAAGAGTAGGAGCATCTGGACTAGTGGCGGACGATGTGGATAGCAGAATGTTAGTCTTGATTACAGATATTGTTCATCTCAAGTCTCTAGGTTTGGTTATTTTGTTATCATGCCTTGAGGATGATGAATAAGCTTGTAGAGTAAGTTCAGCAAAGTCGCAGCTGAGGTACTTCTTCTTCCAAGCCTGGTCACTTCTAAATCTGGAAAAATAAGAGGAATGACACTTTATTCTCTCTTTTGTACCTTAAGCCCTGGTGTGCCCATTTCCCCCTGCATGCCATATGACAGCTTGGACATCACTGGATTCATGCAGTGAGCAGTGTCTAGGTAACTCAGTCCTAGCAAATGAGGGTCTAATTTAGCCATTTCTAACCCATTTAGCAGGCCACTCAGATCTTGGAACTTGCTTATGTTCTTGTTAGTTATCTTTGGAAAAGTTTGAAGTCTATTGTAGGTTTGTTCAAGTTTTGCCATGCTGCAGCAAGAACAGCATCTAAATGACCCATATGAACTGATCTTAATATCTTGATACATTCTGCAGGTTCTGAACCTAACCAACTAGAAGAGCTGTCTAGGACTTTTTCAGATTTTTTTTCTATTGATGACCTGTTTTCAGGTCATCAATAGATGATCGGCAGCAGTCTACCACTCAGATTCCCACCGGTCATTGTGCTGACCATAGCACAGTACCATCAAACTCATCACATAAATTAACCTTTTCAAATCCAATTTATATCCTGGTTTTCCTAGGGGGCTTACTCTTTTTCTGTCGTTATACAATGGTGCTATATGCTGGCTAAAGCCAGTACTGCATGAGGTGACATGTTGGATAGGCTCTGACAGCAGAGAGGCTGGCAATATACAGTAAGAGAACCCTGACGGACGTCTTCCAACATCGGAGCTGTACAGCCCTAAATCATACTGTCTTCAGAGGTCAGACAGTGGATTGGAAAGGGTTAAAAGGCTACAGGCAAAAGGACCAGCCTACACGCCCATTCATTTACTTGGGGTGGTTGTGAAGGGGTTCATGTTTTATCAGAAAATGTTCTAGGGGGCAGGTTGGGTGAACAGCCCAGTGCCTATGGTCTACTCAATCTACCAGTGCCTTTGAAGATGATATAGATCTTACATAGTTCTATTATGTCCACATAGCTTGAATGCAAACTATGTTGGTAATTATTAGTAGAATTATATAAAAACCAAGCTTTGGATTTGAGACTTGTAAGCAGTCTTGTCAAAATCCTAGAACCAGATGAAAAACCCACACTCATTCATCTTATATTTAACATGGCTTGGGAAAAATGTAAACTGTATATACAAATGTAATACGCACATTCTTCGACACATAGTATGTACAAAATATCTTGTTCCCTAAATTTCCCATATGTAATGCATATACCCGTTCTGCTGAAGGGGTATTAAGCCACTAAGTGAAGTAAAATTCTGCTAGTTTCATTAAAAAAAACCTCAAAAATATTCTCAAAGATGGCTAAACAGCAAAACTACAAAGAACATGTATCTATGAGTAAAAGCTTTTAGGTGGTCGTAGGTTCTATGCCCGTTTGTACACCTGAGTACTGTTCTTCTTGACAAAACTGCTTGACCTCTCTCATGTTAAAGGGATATCATGAATGGACAGTCATTTGTAACCGCAGTCACAAATACTCAACTCTGACCTGCTGTATTCATACTATCTATCTTATTCCGTTTAGTCGGGGCTGACTCTCGGTTCTGTTTTGTACGGCTTCTTTCCATTCGATCATTCACATGTTGGTGTCAGCTTTGATAGTATCAATCCAGCGTGCTCTTTGGCAGCCGGGTCTTCTTTTGCCGCTGACCACTCCAGGCACTATTGATGCTTCTAATGGATTAGCTCACATTATGTGGCTGGAGTATGAGAGTCTGTGCTTCGTAATTTTGTCTTCCAATGAAAACTTTGGTTTGATCCAGTCTATTGTGTTTTTGACCTTGGCGGTCCAAGGAATTCATGAGTTTTCTCCAGTACCAAAGTTCGAAGGAATTAATCTTGCTCCGATCCATTATCTTCAGTGTCCAACTTTTTCAGCCATAGGACTTATTATCGACTGGGTTTTCACGCCAGACCATGACCTGAAAAGGTTGAAACGCGTCCTCAGGACGTCTGTATTTTTCTTGTTACAATTGGCACGTATTAAATAAAGACAGAAGAAAGTTTTATTTCTATGCATCCAAGCTCCTATCTTTTAAATGCACTTGCATCCTAAGTGAATGACTTACATGCTCCACCCCTGATCACATGACTGTGACATCATCAAATGTCCTTAATTGCCAGTGAGGAAGTTACATACTCCATCCCTTATCACATGACAGTGACGTCATCAAAGATACTGCATCCTTATGCAGACTACAAACCCCCTGAGGCCTCCATTGCTATGGAATACTAATGAACACCTAGCCAGACAGTAGCCACGTGTGTAAAGGATCTGTGATTATGTCACTGTCATGTGATCTGGGGCAGAGCCTGTAACTCCCTCACTGGGGATGAAGAACCTTTGATGACATCACTGTCATGTGATCAGGGGTGGAGCATGTAAGTCACTCACTCACTGACGCACGGACGGACAGGTCGTCGTTAGTAGTTTGATTACAGCCCTTCAGTCATAGCTTGCAACATAATATAAACCGGTGACTTAAAGCAGCCAATGAAATAAATCATAAAAGTCATGTGATACAAACATGAAACATATCAATTAAAAGACAAGGGGATTTAAAAATAATGGATATAAACAGAAACAAATGTCATCCCATAATTGTTTTACGCAATAAAACTCATATATTCAGTACTGCAATATCATATCTAGCTTGCGGTTTAGACCATATGAAACACGCAAGACAGCAAAAACATCCAATTGGATTTCCCTGTTCAGGATTTTGCGGTAATCCCGCCTCTGAAAGTATAAGTAACCTGCTCAAGGGCAGAAAATCTTCCCCCATATACCTGCAAGAGACTGTAGGCAGACAGCAGAAATGTTCTGGTATCGGAGATGGCATGGGGTTTAGTGTGGTGCTGTGTTTTGCCTTATGCAAAATTTCGCATTTTTGTGGCTAAGAAGCTAAATGATGTTTCAACAGCTGATGTCAACGCTACAACAGTGTCAACAGCGCAAGTGACAAGTCTGGTGTGACGTGTGCCCAATCTCCTCCGCATCACCACCTTCAGATTTACAACTCTGACATTCTGTAACCATTAAACTAAAGATAAATACTTGTATCCCCCATGAAACAGAAGCGCTGTGCTGACAGATGGTGTGGGGACACATCGCAGTGATAAGAGGAGTAACAACACTCCATTGTCAATCACTTCATACATTTTCAAGAGGAATAACAGAGTAACAGCACAAGGCAGAAGCTGCTCCAGCCATGTTATTTCATGTGGAATGCAAGATGATGGGTGCTGACATCAGGGGTGTACATAGAACTCATGGGGCAAAACTCAGAATTTATCCTCCCCCCCCAAAAAAAAAAAAATTTATATATTAGAGAGTGCAGATCTGTAATGTGGCAGGTTTACACACAGCGGCTCAACCCTAGTATAACTAAGTAATGCAGTCACCATATAATAGTAAGATACCAGCTCTGTTCAGTGATAGTGATTACAGTGCAGTTACCTCCAGTGATCACAGGTTTTATGACTTGTTTCTGCACATTTTCCCATCCTACCACTACTCCCAATAGTAATAGTATCCCAAGAAATTACTAATGTTGTCACCCCTGAAGCTTTTAACGCTCACTCAGTGTCTCCCCTTCCCCATGATGTCCAGCCAGCAGCACAACACAAGTCTCCCTGTAACTTATAGTTTAGCTGGTCCGGATGCTGCTCTCTCTTTACCTCCCAGTATAGTACTGCCAAAGAGAGAGGCAGCAGGGAGCCTCTGTATTAAGAGAGCAGCATCAAGACCAAGTAAGGTCGCCTGCAGACGGGCAGAAATTCTGCGATGGGATTTCCGCCGCTGGAAGCCTGCATAGGATTGCGTTAACAAACGCAATCCTATGCAGACGGCCGCGGTTTGGCCGCACAAAATCTCGCGCGGCGAACAAACTGCGGCATGTTCTATTTCTGTGCAGAGCCCCGCACAGAAACGTCACTCACCGGCTGCTGGCTCCAGCCGACACATAAAAGATCCGGAGCTGCGGGGTGCGGGTGAGTACGCGCTGCTCTCTGCAGGCGCTCGGGTCGGGTCCCGCGGCGAGAATTCTCGCTGCCAGATCTGACCCGGCCGTCTGCAGGCGGCCTTAACTGTAAGTTAGACCGGGCTCACATATACAGATTTGAATTGCGGATTCCACAATCGTCGTCCTCGCGGTAGATCTGTGGTAAAACCTGGCATTGAAAAACATGTATTTTAAAATTTTCTTTCAGACTTGCGGGTATAAATTGTGTATTCTGTGACCAAAAAAAGTGCGACTCTGGCGTTGTGTATTGTTTTTCCAACGACTTTCAGATGCGGTGATACCAAACATGCTTTTGGTTTTTCATCTTGATTTTTTTGTTTATAATTATGTAAAAAGTTGTTTTTTTAAAAAAATTGTTCTTCCTTTTAATTTTTATAATAAATAATAAAACTCTGTACGTTTTTTAGTCCCCATAGGGGACTTGAACATGTGATCATTTGATTGCTCATACATTATAATGTAATACCATGGTATTGCATTATACCACATTTTCATAGGCAGTCTATCATGCCTTGATACGAAATCATGCATTGCAGCACTAGAGGCTTTCAGAAAGCCCCAGGCGGTCATGCATCTGAATGGCACCACACAATCTCATCGCGGTGGGGGGGCTGTTCAGGGCCCCTAAACACCAATTGGGGCATTTAAATGCAGCTGTCAGAAATGATAAGGAAGGTGGAACAATACCTCTGTAGTGCCACCTATTGGTCTATGCAACAATTAATGGGAATTGAAAACCAAGTCAGAATCCATGCACAGACAGCTGTTTCGGGGTTGTTGCCCCTCATCAGTGTGCAGTAGGATTCTGGCTTGGCTAGTGAGAGGCCAATGACGTGAGTTGAGAGGGGTATCATCACTCCTTAGGAGAAGGTGTGTGAGGAGACTTATAAGGCCATGCATGCTCCTCTGGGAAATATATGCAAATAGGGAACATAGAACAATACCTCTGCAGCGCCACCCATTGGATGGCAGCTTTCCTGCAAATCAATGTTCGACCCTCTAGATAAAGATCTAGATATATTCTGTGTGGAGAACTTGATTTTAAAGAAAAAAATGGGTTGACAACCCCTATAATTACGTACTTAATCTGCTTACTTCTACAAAAAACTAAATGGTGAAACAGTAAGCCAGGCAGAAGGTTCAGACTCAGGAAACTAAGAGGTGACAGAATAGAGTGGTTTATACATCTAATACTGTTGTCACACATACTGCAATTTGCCACTGCATGAAAAAAGCCCAAGGTTTCTCCCTCTAGACATATCACAGGATTTGTATCCTCTTTTACTACTTATAACCTGGAGTGTCTGTAATAAACAATGATATATAAGCTTTCAGAAGACTACACTTTCCTAAAGACTCACATGAGCTTACAAATGACAGAAGTTCCCAGAGTGGTGGTTTCTCACAAATCCCTTACTGTGTAATGTATCCCCCTTACAGCAGGATAGTTTCCCTCAGGAGAGATAGCTGAGAAAAAGGGCTGAGCAGGCTAGGGGAGGGGCTGAGAAGCAACTGTCAGTTTATTCTCACTGACTGATTTTGCTAATCTGTCAGTCCAATATTCTACAGCATGGACTGAACAATGTTTTTTGGTGTGCTTCGGGTCATTTTAATACACTTTTGCCACCCACAAGGCATGGTCATTTGAATGCGGCAAACAAAGATGCACCGATTGAAATGGCTAATCAGTGTAATGACTTCCAGATGTGTTCTTTTACCAGTGGAATTACAGAGCGTATCAAGCATCTCCTAGTGTATTGTACGACTATTTGCACCAACCCATTGACTTTTATAGGGATTTTTGGTGCACAAATGCGCAGATAAGTGGAGCTTGCTGCATTTTTTTTTTTGCATGACTGAAATGCCAGCGCAAAATAGGGAAATGTGAACAAATAATCGGGGTTATTGAACAATAATCGTCCCGTGTGAAAGAATGCCGAAACTGAATGACTGGATGAGAATCAGTACTGAACGACCGCTGTTTACAGTAAATGGAGAGGGGAGGAGGGAGAGCGAGGAGAGAACGCTCTCCGGCCGCCCCACCACCCTGCTGGCCGCGCTGTGAGCGATCCAGCGATACTCGCTACTGTGTAACAGCACAGGAGCGAGTATAAATGGGGAGGAGTGTCGGGTATCGTTTGCCCAACACTCGTCCTGTGTAAAAGGGCCTTAAGGTTCGTTTCACACAGGCGAGCGCGATTTTGCCATGAGAAAATCGCGTCTCTGTTACCGGGATTTTTTAGCTACAGCGATGCTTTTTTACGGAAATCTCACATCGCCATCGCTAGCGATAAGATCGCGCTTTTTTTTAATCACAAAAGTCAGTAGTACTTTCCAATGTTAAAATTGCATTGCAACATAAGTTTGTGTGTTGTGATAAAAAGGAACCATGGGAGGTATATATAAAAATATCGCACATCCCAGAGAGATACATCATGATCATGCCACGATTTTTTTTGTTCTCACCACAAAAAATCGCTAATGGGAACGAAACCAATGAAAATCATCGGTTCTATAAATCTGCTTTTTCACTCACTCTTGCATCGCGTTAAAATCATGCGCTTTCATCGCCTGTGTAATACCTTGCGTGTAATAAATCCTCTTCAAGTAACATTGAAAGCATATGCAACAGTCATCTCACCCAGGTGTAGGTAACAGTGCGCCAATTACAGCTGCAAGACGCTAAAACGCAACAACCGCCCCCATCCAAATAGTTTTGTTACTATTGAGCCAATGAGTCGTGTGAATAATACAGTGTTTCCCCGAAAATAAGACAGTGTCTTATATTAATTTTTGTTCAAAAGGGTTTAACTTTTTTACATGTATAGCTGCCTGGACACTATTTAAATTGACTTTTTTAATGAACTGTTAGCAGGGCTTAATTTTGGAGTAGGGCTTATATTTCAAGCATCCTCAAAAAGCCTGAAAAATCATTTTGCATACTCAAAAATTCTGGAAAATCATGCTATGTCTTATTTTCCGGGTATGTCTTATTTTCAGGGAAACAGGGTAGTAAGTTAAGAGATTATAAAAGGCGTCCTTTTTGCAATTATTATCAATGTATCAATCTTGTGCACAAAGAGACATGCAAGTTATTAGGGTCCGTGAAGAATATGTTTTTGCTACAAAGTATCCGTCCACCTTTATTTCCCCATCCATTCTACTGACCACAAGCCAGCTGCAGCGATGATGATGATGATGATGAGGGGGATGGGAGCCTGTACACACTCATCCCTCCCCATCCTGCCCTTCAGTCTAGTGACAGCTCTTGAGCCTTGCGTGCGAGTGAGTTCAGCTGGTGCTGTGTGGTCTGGGTGTGTGGTCCCAAAGCCTTTGGAAAGGCTGCGAACAGAGTAGTGGAGAAAGAGTGCAACAGTGTTTACATTGATTCGTTGCTGATGGCGGAACCGTGCCCAGTGTTTCTCCCGAGCTTCAATCCACTCTTCCAATCCTTCACAGCTGCAGAACACTCTGAAGCCCGCACTTCACTTTCATATTGCCTGGATGTTTACATTGCCCTTTCCTAATGTCTTCTAAAAGCATGACTGCCATACTTTTATGTGCAATACCGCCATTATTCACTATTTATTTACACTTCTATACTGCGCTTTTAAATATTGGACATTCCTCAAAAGCCACGTCCGCCGGCGTACACCTTCTTAAAGTCCTTCTCCGTAGACAGCCGCTTGGAAGGAAACATCTTGCATTATTAGTGCAACTTCTGATCTAGAAACTATAAGTATTCCTGTTGTCATTGGAGAATTTCTATCTTTCTTGTTGCCATTTAGTAAGTTTATCACTGACCTCCGAGAGATTTTTTTCTTGGGTTTGGATGATGCATATTAATATATAATCTGAAGCTACTTTTTTTTTTTTTTCTTTTTAAAGTTAGCTTTTTTTTATTTTGGCCAAGTGGAACAAAAAGATGCAAGAATTCATCTAATGGATTGCCAAAACCAACAAAACTGTGCTTTAAGTGATAACATTGTCAGATTCTAATATTATTCCAACCACTAGTGAATCCGATATCACGTTTTGGATGTTTTTGGTTAAAGAACAAATAAGAATTTTACTGACAAATGAAGAAAAATTTAAATTGTTTCCTATATATAGAAATACGAGTCACTCTAGTTGCCATTTCTTTGTATCTTGGTTAGATACAGGATTTTCAACCATCAATAGTAGCCATTAAATTGGCCATAAGGGCTTCTTCACGCAAGCATTTGTGCACTTGAGCGCTGCCTTTTTGTTTTTTTTGCGTACGCATCAATGTATTTTACTGTACATTTACGTCTGCAGGGCTTGTTCATTTGCATGTGGCAAACAAAGACACACTGCTTGACATGGCTAATTAATCTAATGACTTCCAGATTAGAGATGAGTGAGTATACTCGCTAAGGCACATTACTCGAGCGAGTAGTGCCTTAGCCGAGTATCTCCCCGCTCATCTCTAAAGATTCGGGGGCCGGCGCGGGTGACAGGTGAGTTGCGGCGGGGAGCGGGAGGGAGAGAGGGAGAGAGAGATCTCCCCTCCGTTCCTCCCGGTTCTCCCCCGCTGCTCCCCGCCCCCTGCCGGCCCCCGAATCTTTAGAGACGAGCAGGGAGATACTCGGCTAAGGCACTACTCGCTCGAGTAATGTGCCTTAGCGAGTATACTCGCTCATCTCTAGTCCAGATGTATTGCGTATCTTTTTGCGTAGACTCATTGACTTCTATGGGACCTTTGGTGCGCAAATGGGCAGAAAGGTAGAACATACTGCGTTTTATTTTGCGTGCCTAAAATACGGAAATGTGAACAAACCCATTGAAATCAATGGGTTGTATTCTCTGCAAATTGCATGCCCAAATGCACCATGTGAAGGAGCCCCGAGTGTTATCACACTCACCATGAGTGAGAGAAAAATGGATCAGGCAATCTGGCTGGAAGGGCTTATTCAGACAGGTGTATATCGGTTGGGTTTTCACGCCCGGACGATATACGCTGTCCTTTTCTGCAAGGGGAGGAGGCGGGCCAGGCCGGGAGCAGTGCACTGAGCTCCCGCCCCCTCTCCGCCCCTCGCCACTGCTTGCAATAGGAGGCGGGCGCGTAGCTAAGTTCCTGTATTTCTAAAATACAGCATGCTCTAGGTGTGTTTTTTTTTCCTATAGACATTTCCCATACTGACCATTCATACAGTACGTGCAGAATATTTCTGCAAGACGCACCAAAAAATGTAGAAAATTCTGCACAAAAATCTGCATATATACAGGGTTACTACAAATGAGCTTCCCGATCTGAAACACTTATAGCGCATGTTTAATAACACTCAGATACATACATTTGATATCAATGGAAACAGAAACTCAAGACATTTTATTGCACAACATGAAAATTGTTTTCCACATCAGAGGTGTTCAATGACCCCCTTTGTCACTTGTTGAGCCTGCAGTCAAGTTTTTGCCATGCACGTTATAGCGTATCACGATTGACTGATGCAACGGCTTCGCAGATCATGTATGGTGGGTGGTAAGGGTAGCATTTACCACTGTAAATCATGTTTGAAGTGGCTGCCACTAGGGATCTCCCTTCCGTTACTCCCCGTTCTCCCCCGCTGCTCCCCGCCCCCCGCCAGTCCCCGAATCTTTAGAGACGAGCGGGGAGATACTCGGCTAAGGCACTACTTGCTCGAGTAATGTGCCTTAGCGAGTATACTCGCTCATCTCTAATTGTCACATTTAATTTTGTTTATCGATGATCTTCCCCAAACTATCTGTGCAGGCCAGGGTTAAAGGCGCAGCTTGTCCCTCGATATGTTTTATCACAGAAGTCTACGTGAGATTACAAATTTCGCTTTTCTAACACCATTTTTCTCATCTGTACTGACAAGTCGCGCTTTTATTGTTGTTAAAATAAACCCGCGCCAGCTCTAATATCAGTTGGAATTTCAGCATTGTTTAGCTTGTTCTCTTCCCAGTATTTTCTGGCAGAGGTTGTAGAAATAGGCTTGATACTGTTGATGCGATGTGTTGAAGAAGACTTTGGACATTTTAATTCCTGGGGGAATTGTTCAGAATGGTGGAGAATGTGAAAATTAACCCTTTTAACACTTTGGGCATTTTTCAAATGCATACAATGAGGGAGAAAGTCTAAGTCAACTTTTAGATGCAGTCGGACCATTTCGATACCTTGATTCCCTCCGGCCTCAGTTTTTGAATGTACTTCCAAACTAATCTATAGTGAAAAAGTTATGCAGCTTCTTACAAAAGAAATTACAAAAGTTTTCTGGTATGATTCCATTGGAGAAAAACTGAGGATGGGTCATCAATAAAAAAAATCCTGAAAAACTCATTTAACGCTTAGCCATGGGATAATCTCTTTAAGCTAGTAACGCTCCATAATGTACAGTTACGTCATGAAGGGTTGGGGTTTGTACAGAGGAGGATTGAGGGCTCTCCCGCTCCATAAAATGTAGGTGCCAGTTTTTTTTGCAGCAGCTACAGTCGGGACTCCTGCTGATCGCGGCTATTAGCCCTTTAAATGTTGCCATTAATTCTGATGGCGGCATTTGAAAACCACGGACGGAGTTTGAGGTCACAAAGGGCCCTCCGTGATGAGATTCTGAGAGCCCCCAGGGCTGCCATTGCTGATTGCCTATCAAGCCAATCCTATGGCGTGGCTTGATAGATTGCCTGTCAGATTGCTGTATAATGTAATACTTTGCTATTACATTATACTGCAGGAGCGATCAAACCATCGCAAGTTCATGTCCCCTATGGGACTAAAAAATGTAAAAATTAGTTTACAAAAGTTTTATTATTTAAATAAATAAAAGATAATGAGAGTAAAAAAAAACAACTTTTGGCCATATTTCTAATTTAAAAAAAGCTAAATAAAAAATCCCCAAAACATATTTTGTACCGCTGCGTCCATAAAAGTCCGAATCATCAAAGCAACGTCTTATTTAATACGGACAGTAAACATCGTCAACAAAAAAAAAAGATACAATGTCAGAATTGTGCTTTTTTGCTCACCCCGTCCTTAAGAAAAAAAATGTAATAAATAGCTATCAAAAAGTCTTATGTATTCCATAATGGTACCAATGTAACTACAGGAAGTCCCACAAAAAAACGAGCCGGCACACAACTGTCGGTGAAAACCAAAAACTGTATGGTCTTCAGAAGATGGCTGCAGAAAATAACTTTATTTTTTTCCAAAGATACTTTATTTTTTAAAAGCAGTAGAGCAAAAAACAAAACAATATAAATTTGGTATTGTAGTAATCACACTGACCCAATTTCCCACACTCCTAAAATCTTAGTTTTACTAATGATCTCTTTAACCCGCTTAGGACCAGGTCCTGTAAATATACAGCGCCTGGTCCCGGGCTTTAAGCCCAGCTGTATGTAAAATTACAGTGGTGCTTAAGCCTCCTGCTCGGCAATGAATCAGAGGTAGGACGGGTTGACAGCTGTAAGTAACAGCTGATAACCTGGAGGAGAAGGCAGGAGGGGTGAACACTGTGTACTAAAAAGTGAAAGCAGAAGTGTAACTTCCACTCCTGGAGCCAGGGGGTCACGTGACCGACGGGGTTCCCTGCTACAGCAGGGCTGGAGGGTCGTACTAGACCCTCACCAGCTCTGCAGTGACTAATGTCACTACAGGGGTGGCTTTCCCCTGCAACTGGGGCTCCTATAGATGCGGCTCCTATGGAAGCCCCAGTGGGAAAGTGTCAAATAAAAAAAAATTTAATTACTAATAGAGATGAGCGAGCACCAAAATGCTCGGGTGCTCGTTACTCGGGACGAAATTTTCGCGATGCTCGAGGGTTCGTTTCGAGTAACGAAACCTATTGAAGTCAATGGGCGACCCGAGCATTTTTGTATTTCGCCGATGCTCGCTAAGGTTTCCATTTGTGAAAATCTGGGCAATTCAAGAAAGTGATGGGAACGACACAGAAACGGATAGGGCAGGCGAGGGGCTACATGTTGGGCTCCATCTCAAGTTCACAGGTCCCACTATTAAGCCACAATAGCGGCAAGAGTGGGTCCACCCCCCCCCCTCCTAACAATTTTTACTTCTGAAAAGCCCTCATTAGCAATGCATACCTTAGCTAAGCACCACACTACCTCCAACAAAGCACAATCACTGCCTGCATGACACTGCGCTGCCACTTCTCCTGGGTTACATGCTGCCCAACCCCCCCCCCCCCCCCCGCACGACGCAGTGTCCACAGCGCACACCAAATTGTCCCTGCGCAGCCTTCAGCTGCCCTCATGCCACACCACCCTCATGTCTATTTCTAAGTGCGTCTGCCATGAGGAGGAACCACAGGCACACACTGCAGAGGGTTGGCACGGCTAGGCAGTGACCCTCTTTAAAAGGGGCGGGGCGATAGCCCACAATGCTGTACAGAAGCAATGAGAAATCCAATCCTGTGCCACCTCCATCTGGAGCTGCACACGTGGGCATAGCAATGGGGAACCTATGTGCCACACACTATTCATTCTGTCAAGGTGTCTGCATGCCCCAGTCAGACCGCGTTTTTTTATAAATAGTCACAGGCAGGTACAACTCCGCAATGGGAATTCCGTGTGCACCCACAGCATGGGTGGCTCCCTAGAACCCACCGGCTGTACACAAATGTATCTCATTGCAGTGCCCTGGACAGCAGAGCTAACGTCAGATTAAATGCAGGTGGGCTTCGGCCCACACTGCATGCCCCAGTCAGACTGGGGTTTTTTAGAAGTGGACACATGCAGTTACAACTCCGTGTGGACCGACAGCATGGGTGGGTGCCAGGAAGCCACCAGCGGTACATAAATATATCCTATTGCAGTGCCCAGCACAGCTGAGGTAATGTCGTGTTTAATGCAGGTGGGCTTCGGCCCACACTGCATGCCCCAGTCAGACTGGGGTTCTTTAGAAGTGGACACATGCAGTTACAACTCCGTGTGGACCGACAGCATGGGTGGCTCCCTGGAACCCACCGGCGGTACACAAATATATCCCATTGCATTGCCCATCACAGCTGAGGTAATGTCAGGTTTAATGCAGGTGGGCTTCGGCCCACACTGCATGCCCCAGTCAGACTGGGGTTCTTTAGAAGTGGACACATGCACTAACAACTCCGTGTGGACCGACAGCAGGGGTTGGTGCCAGGAAGCCACCGGCGGTACATAAATATATCCCATTGCAGTGCCCAGCACAGCTGAGGTAATGTCGTATTTAATGCAGGTGGGCTTCGGCCCACACTGCATGCCCCAGTCAGACTGGGGTTCTTTAGAAGTGGACACATGCAGTTACAACTCCGTGTGGACCGACAGCATGGGTGGCTCCCTGGAACCCACCGGCGGTACATAAATGTATCCCATTGCAGTGCCCTGGACAGCAGAGCTAACGTCAGATTAAATGCAGGTGGGCTTCGGCCCACACTGCATGCCCCAGTCAGACTGGGGTTCTTTATAAGTAGACACATGCACTTACAACTCCGTGTGGACCGACAGCATGGGTGGGTGCCAGGAAGCCACCGGCGGTACATAAATATATCCCATTGCATTGCCCATCACAGCTGAGGTAATGTCATGTTAAATGCAGGTGGGCTTCGGCCCACACTGCATGCCCCAGTCAGACTGGGGTTTTTTAGAAGTGGACACATGCAGTTACAACTTTGTGTGGACCGACAGCATGGGTGGGTGCCAGGAAGCCACTGGCGGTACATAAATATATCCCATTGCAGTGCCCAGCACAGCTGAGGTAATGTCGTGTTTAATGCAGGTGGGCTTCGGCCCACACTGCATGCCCCAGTCAGACTGGGGTTCTTTAGAAGTGGACACATGCAGTTACAACTCCGTGTGGACCGACAGCATGGGTGGGTGCCAGGAACCCACCGGCGGTACATAAATATATCCCATTGCAGTGCCCAGCACAGCTGAGGTAATGTCGTATTTAATGCAGGTGGGCTTCGGACCACACTGCATGCCCCAGTCAGACTGGGGTTCTTTAGAAGTGGACACATGCAGTTACAACTCCATGTGGACCGACAGCATGGGTGGCTCCCTGGAACCCACCGGCGGTACATAAATATATCCCATTGCAGTGCCCAGCACAGCTGATGTAACGTCAGCTTTAATGCAGGTGGGCAAAAAATTAATTGGATTACACTGTAGGCGAGGGCCCCAAAAAATTGGTGTACCAACAGTACTAATGTATCTCAGAAAAATTGCCCATGCCCAACCAAGAGGGCAGGTGAAACCCATTAATTGCTTTGGTTAATGTGGCTTAATTTGTAACTAGGCCTGGAGGCAGCCCAGTTAAAATAAAAATTGGTTCAGGCGCAAGTTTCAACGCTTTAATGAGCATTGAAACGTATAAAAATTGTTTACAAAAATTATATGACTGAGCCTTGTGGGCCTAAGAAAAATTGCCCGTTCGGCGTGATTACGTGAGGTTTCAGGAGGAGGAGCAGGAGAAGGAGGATGAATATAATACACAGATTGATGAAGCTAAAAGGTCCCCATTTTTTATGGTGATAGAGAACGATGCTTCCATCCGCGGGTGCAGCCTACGTATTGTTTAGGTATCGCTGCTGTCCGCTGGTGGAGAAGAGAAGTCTGGGGAAATCCAGGCTTTGTTCATCTTTATGAGTGTAAGCCTGTCGGCACTGTCGGTTGACAGGCGGGTACGCTTATCCGTGATGATTCCCCCAGCCGCACTAAACACCCTCTCTGACAAGACGCTAGCCGCCTGACAAGCAAGCACCTCCAGGGCATAGAGCGCGAGTTCAGGCCACGTGTCCAGCTTCGACACCCAGTAGTTGTAGGGGACAGAGGCGTCATGGAGGACGTTCGTGCGATCGGCTACGTACTCCCTCACCATCCTTTTACAGTGCTCCCGCCGACTCAGCCTTGACTGGGGAGCGGTGACACAGTCTTGCTGGGGAGCCAGAAAGCTGTCAAAGGCCTTAGAGAGTGTTCCCCTGCCTGTGCTGTACATGCTGCCTGATCTCCGCGCCTCCCCTGCTACCTGGCCCTCGGAACTGCGCCTTCTGCCACTAGCGCTGTCGGATGGGAATTTTACCGTCAGCTTGTCCGCCAGGGTCCTGTGGTATAGCATCACTTTCGAACCCCTTTCCTCTTCGGGTATGAGAGTGGAAAGGTTCTCCTTATACCGTGGGTTGAGCAGTGTGTACACACAGTAATCCGTAGTGGCCAGAATGCGTGTAACGTGAGGGTCACGAGAAAGGCATCCTAACATGAAGTCAGCCATGTGTGCCAGGGTACCTGTACGCAACACATGGCTGTCCTCACTAGGAAGATCACTTTCATAGCAGAGGAATGGTGACGCTAATGATTGCAGCATCGCCACTCACCATCTGGGTAGACTCCTCAAAGTTTCCAAGGACCTGGCAGATGTCTGCCAACCAGGCCCACTCTTCTGTAAAGAATTGAGGAGGCTGACTCCCACTGCGCCGCCCATTTTGGAGTTGGTATTCCACTATAGCTCTACGCTGCTCATAGAGCCTGGCCAACATGTGGAGCGTAGAGTTCCACCGTGTGGGCACGTCGCACAGCAGTCGGTGCACTGGCAGATTAAACCGATGTTGCAGGGTGCGCAGGGTGGCAGCGTCCGTGTGGGACTTGCGGAAAAGTGCGCAGAACCGGCGCACCTTTCCGAGCAGGTCTGACAAGCGTGGGTAGCTTTTCACAAAGCGCTGAACCACCAAATTAAAGACGTGGGCCAGGCATGGCACATGCGTGAGGCTGCTGAGCTGCAGAGCCGCCACCAGGTTACGGCCGTTGTCACACACGACCATGCCCGGTTGGAGGCTCAGCAGCGCAAGCCAGCGGTCGGTCTGCTCTGTCAGACCCTGCAGCAGTTCGTGGGCCGTGTGCCTCTTCTCTCCTAAGCTGAGTAGTTTCAGCACGGCCTGCTGACGCTTGCCCACCGCTGTGCTGCCACGCCGCGAGACACCGACTGCTGGCGACGTGCTGCTGCTGACACATCTTGATTGCGAGACAGAGGTTGCGTAGCAGGAGGAGGAGGAGGAGGGTGGTTTAGTGGAGGAAGCATACACCGCAGCAGATACCACCACTGAGCTGGGGCCCGCAATTCTGGGGTGGGTAGGACGTGAGCGGTCCCAGGCTCTGACTCTGTCCCAGCCTCCACTAAATTCACCCAATGTGCCGTCAGGGAGATATAGTGGCCCTGCCCGCCTGTGCTTGTCCACATGTCCGTTGTTAAGTGGACCTTGGCAGTAACCGCGTTGGTGAGGGCGCGTACAATGTTGCGGGAGACATGGTCGTGCAGGGCTGGGACGGCACATCGGGAAAAGTAGTGGCGACTGGGAACTGAGTAGCGCGGGGCCGCCGCCATCATGCTTTTGAAAGCCTCCGTTTCCACAACCCTATACGGCAGCATCTCCAGGCTGATCAATTTGGCTATGTGCACGTTTAACGCTTGAGCGTGCGGGTGCGTGGCGGCGTACTAGCGCTTGCGCTCAAACAATTGCGCTAGCGACGGCTGGACGCTGCGCTGAGAGATATTGGTGGATGGGGCCGAGGACAGCGGAGGTGAGGGTGTGGGTGCAGGCCAGGAGACGGTAGTGCCTGTGTCCTGAGAGGGGGGTTGGATCTCAGTGGCAGGTTGGGGCACAGGGGGAGAGGCAGTGGTGCAAACCGGAGGCGGTGAACAGCCTTCGTCCCACCTTGTGGGGTGCTTGGCCATCATATGTCTGCGCATGCTGGTGGTGGTGAGGCTGGTGGTGGTGGCTCCCCGGCTGATCTTGGCGCAACAAAGGTTGCACACCACTGTTCGTCGGTCGTCTGCACTCTCAGTGAAAAACTGCCAGACCTTTGAGCACCTCGGCCTCTGCAGGGTGGCATGGCGCGAGGGGGCGCTTTGGGAAACAGTTGGTGGATTATTTGGTCTGGCCCTGCCTCTACCCCTGGCCACCGCACTGGCCCTTCCAACCTGCCCTGCTGCTGCACTTGCCTCCCCCTCTGAAGACCTGTCCTCAGTAGGCTTAGCAAACCAGGTGGGGTCAGTCACCTCATCATCCTGCTGCTCTTCCTCCGAATCCTCTGTGCGCTCCTCCCTCGGACTTACTCCAATTACTACTACCTGAGTGATAGACAACTGTGTCTCATCGTCATCGTCCTCCTCACCCACTGAAAGCTCTTGAGACAGTTGCCGGAAGTCCCCAACCTCATCCCCCGGACCCCGGGAACTTTCCAAAGGTTGGGCATCGGTCACGACAAACTCCCCCAGTGGGAGAGGATTCGGAACCATTGCTGCCCATTCTGGGCAGGGGCCCGAGAACAGTTCCTGGGAGTCTGCCTGCTCCTCAGAATGTGTCATTGTAATGGAGTGAGGAGGCTGGGAGGAAGGAGGAGCAGCAGCCAGAGGATTCAGAGTTGCAGCAGTGGACGGCGCAGAGCTCTGGGTGGTCGATAGATTGCTGGATGCACTTTCTGCCATCCACGACAGGACCTGCTCACACTGCTCATTTTCTAATAAAGGTCTACCGCGTGGACCCATTAATTGTGAGATTAATCTGGGGACGCCAGAAACGTGCCTCTCTCCTAATCCCGCAGCAGTCGGCTGCGATACACCTGGATCAGGAGCTCGGCCTGCGCCCACACCCTGACTTGGGCCTCTGCGTCCTCGCCTGCGTCCACGTCCACGTCCTCTAGGCCTACCCCTACCCCTCAGCATGGTGTATTACCAGTAGTGCAGAAACAGAACGCTGTAATTAAATGTGCCGCTTATTGGCCTGTGGTTGGAGGCTGACTTCGCTTACGGAACGCACAGCAGAGCCAGGAAAGAATTTTGTGCAAGCCTGCTGTAACACTTAGCTGGCTGCGTATTAATTAGGACTACTACCCCCAGCAGAGACGCAGTACAGTCAGGACAGTCACAGGCAGCCCAAATAGAATGTTTTTTCCCAAATTTGTTTGGAAAAGCCCACTGCCTATATAGACAGTATATCTCTTTCACTGTCCCTGCCTCACCACTACTGGCCCTGGACTATGTAAAATTACTGCAGACTGTTTCCTTCTGGACAGGATGACAGCAGTGATGTAACGGCCAACGCAGAGCCAGGAAAGAATTTTGCGCAAGCCTGCTGTAACACATAGCTGGCTGCGTATTAATTAGGACTACTACCCCCAGCAGAGACGCAGTACAGTCAGGACGGTCACAGGCAGCCCAAATATATTTTTTTGTCCCAAATTTTTTTGGAAAAGCCCACTGCCTATATAGACAGTATATGTCTTTCACCTTTTTCACTGTCCCTGCCTCAGCACTACTGGCCCTATACTATGTAAAATTACTGCAGACTGTTTCCCTCTGGACAGGATGACAGCGGTGATGTAACGGCCAACGCAGAGCCAGGAAAGAATTTTGCGCAAGCCTGCTGTAGCTCTTAACTGGCTGCGTATTAATTAGGTCTACTACCCCCAGCAGAGACGCAGTACAGTCAGGACGGTCACAGGCAGCCCAAATAGAATGTTTTTTCCCAAATTTTTTTGGAAAAGCCCACTGCCTATATAGACAGTATACGTCTTTCACCTTTTTCACTGTCCCTGCCTCAGCACTACTGGCCCTATTCTATGTAAAATTACTGCAGACTGAGGACGCAATGCTCTGCACGGCCGATATACAAAAAAAAAAAATGTGCAACACTGCAAAAAGCAGCCTCAACAGTACTGCACACGGTCAGATGTGGCCCTAAGAAGGACCGTTGGGGTTCTTGAAGCCTAAAATCACTCCTAACACTCTCCCTATAGCAACTCCAGCAAGACAGCACTTTCCCTGAACTATGTCAGAACGCATCTGTGGCGAGCCGCGGGAGGGGCCGATTTATATACTCGGGTGACACCTGATCTCGCCAGCCACTCACTGCAGGGGGGTGGTATAGGGCTTGAACGTCGCAGGGGGAAGTTGTAATGCCTTCCCTGTCTTTCTATTGGCCAGAAAAGCGCGCTAACGTCTCAGAGATGAAAGTGAAAGTAACCCGAACATCGCGTGGTACTCGTCTCGAGTAACGAGCATCTCGAACACGCTAATACTCGAACGAGTATCAAGCTCGGACGAGTATGTTTGCTCATCTCTAATTACTAACATCAGTAAATAAAGATTACAGAATAAAACAACAATACATACATAAGAAAAGAAATCAAATAACCCGAAGCCGATGCCAACTAAAACCGTCGCTGTATACGCCCTGTAATCCAAAACCATACATATTATATATCAAAATGTCCGAAACAAAATGAGGAACCCGTTCCCATGCTTTATGTTAGCATAAATATACTAATAAAAAAAAAATAACTATGAATGTAAAAAAAATCATTTTTTAGCTTTTTACCCCCAATAAGGGTGACTACCCCCTAGCGTTTTTTACCGCTGCGAATTCGCTGCGTTTTTTTTTTCCAGATGCTTATGGGACTTCCTAATGTTAAAAACGCGACGCAACATGACGCAACGCAACTTTGCGTTTTTAACATTAGAAAGTCCCATAGGCATCTGGAAAAAAAACCCCAGCAAATTCGCAGCAGAAAAAAAACACTAGGGGTAGTCACCCTTAAACTAAAAAACGGGGGGAAAAAGTCAGTAAAAAAAGATATTAAAATAATAGTCCTATGTGTCATGGAAACAAAACACAGCAAAAATAATTTTGGTAGCTGAAGGGAAAAAAAGAGGGTGGTAAAACCGCCACATGAGTAAAATACCTAAAAAGTGTTTGGTCCTTAAGGTACAAAACAGCCTGGTCCTTAAGGGGTTAGGACAAGAAAAAAAGAATTTCTGGGATATTATTAATTGTGAGCGAGCTGGTAAAGTGTGAATGTGCATATAATACCGCCATCTCACTACTGAGGACAGCCAGGGGGCCGAGCAGGGCTGCTTGCGTTGGTTCACAGCAGAAAGTCACATGGACAGACTTCTGCGATTCCCTCAAGCTGGATTTTCATGGCCGTTATTCACCCAAGAGTTCTGTGCTATTGCGAGACGCTGCAGATATACCCGCCGCTACTGGATTCTCAGTGTCTACGGACATTCGAAGAGGTGGTAGTATGTCACATGTCATTATAGTGCGATATACAATAGGTCCGACCTATGTCACACTCGCTCGTAAATACGGACGCAATCTAATTTTCTATCTGTAAAGCCAAGTGCTACGCTGTCAATTAAAACGTCTGTGCATGAAAGCAACCGCATATCCAATCCTTCGTGTAACCGGGGAGCCGTTCCTTGCTTTCGCCATCTCTTGCACGTGACCCGCATTATAGGGGGTGTTATATCCGACTCGCTGGAATGCGAGCGGTCACTACAGAGCGAAGCTCCCCAGTTTGTGGTGCTCTAGTTATTGCACCTACAACTACAACTCCCAGCATACTCTCCCAGTTGCACGTTGTGGGGTAATGAATGGGTGTAATACTGCCATATAGCGCTGTTCACACTACAATCACTAGATTTTTAAGAACACGCAGTAAACAAGCCCCATGACTCACAGCGGGAAAATCTGCGTGGATTCTTCTCATGTTGCACACTGCAGGTTTTCATTGCGAATATCACTTCATTGCGCTAAGTGAAATGCTTCGACCGCGCTCACACACAGAGTCAGTAAAACGCCGTGTTTGAGACAGGTTAAAGGTTGACAGCGCTTTTTAAGGCATCCCATCGTCGTGATGGGTGAGGAGGTGCGTTACAAAACATGAAATTCACGAAAATAGAGCAGACAGCGCTCATAAATCGCGATGTTAAAAACTCCCTGTTCCAGCACAGGTCCGCGAGGCTCCATTGGAATCAGTGGGAACGTAGTACCGCGGTTAGTGCGGCGTTTAGAAATGCCTCATTAATCACGGTAAAAAGCGCCAGTGTGAGAGCCGCCTTAGCTAAATGCCAAATGGAAAACCAACAATGATATCTGTGTAAAACATGCAGATTTTGGTGCAGATTCTTAGGCCTCCATTGCATTAGCATATTTAGGGGCGTGTGCCAGTCATGTTAATTCGATGGTCTGATTGAAAAAACTCGCCACATATCCCATTCTTGTCTGCATGACGGACAAGAAACAGGACATGCTAACAGGTCTATGTGCTCCGTCCACATGAAGCGGAGAGTACATGGACAAGTCTCCATGTGTTGTCCATGTGAAGGGGAGAGTACATGAATTGGTCTCCGTGTGTTGTCCATGTGAAGCGGAGAGTACATGGACCGGTCTCCATGTGTTGTCCATGTGAAGAGGAGAGTACATGGACCGGTCTCCATGTGTTGTCCATGTGAAGGGGAGAGTACATGAATTGGTCTCCGTGTGTTGTCCATGTGAAGCGGAGAGTACATGGACCGGTCTCCATGTGTTGTCCATGTGAAGCGGAGAGTACATGGACCGGTCTCCATGTGTTTTCCATGTGAAGCGGAGAGTACATGGACCGGTCTCCGTGTGTTGTCCATGTGAAGCGGAGAGTACATGGACCGGTCTCCGTGTGCTGTCCATGTGAAGCGGAGAGTACATGGACCGGTCTCCGTGTGTTGTCCACGTGAAGCGGAGACTACATGGACTGGTCTCCGTGTGTTGTCCATGTGAAGCGGAGAGTACATGGACCGGTCTCCGTGTGCTGTCCATGTGAAGCGGAGAGTACATGGACCGGTCTCCGTGTGCTGTCCATGTGAAGCGGAGAGTACATGGACCGGTCTCCATGTGTTGTCCATGTGAAGCGGAGAGTACATGGACCGGTCTCCATGTGTTGTCCATGTGAAGGGGAGAGTACATGAATTGGTCTCCATGTGTTGTCCATGTGAAGCGGAGAGTACATGGACCGGTCTCCATGTGTTGTCCATGTGAAGCGGAGAGTACATGGACCGGTCTCCATGTGTTGTCCATGTGAAGCGGAGAGTACATGGACCGGTCTCCGTGTGCTGTCCATGTGAAGCGGAGAGTACATGGACCGGTCTCCGTGTGTTGTCCATGTGAAGCGGAAAGTACATGGACCGGTCTCCATGTGTTGTCCATGTGAAGCGGAGAGTACATGGACCGGTCTCCATGTGTTGTCCATGTGAAGCGGAGAGTACATGGACCGGTCTCCATGTGTTGTCCATGTGAAGCGGAGAGTACATGGACCGGTCTCCATGTGTTGTCCATGTGAAGCGGAGAGTACATGGACCGGTCTCCATGTGTTGTCCATGTGAAGCGGAGAGTACATGGACCGGTCTCCGTGTGTTGTCCATGTGAAGCGGAGAGTACATAAATTGGTCTCCGTGTGCTGTCCATGTGAAGCGGAGAGTACATGGACCGGTCTCCGTGTGTTGTCCATGTGAAGCGGAGAGTACATGGACCGGTCTCCGTGTGTTGTCCATGTGAAGCGGAGAGTACATGGACCGGTCTCCGTGTGTTGTCCATGTGAAGCGGAGAGTACATGGACCGGTCTCCATGTGTTGTCCATGTGAAGCGGAAAGTACATGGACCGGTCTCCATGTGTTGTCCATGTGAAGCGGAGAGTACATGGACCGGTTTTCATGTGTTGTCCATGTGAAGCGGAGAGTACATGGACCAGTCTCCATGTGTTGTCCATGTGAAGCGGAGAGTACATGGACCGGTCTCCATGTGTTGTCCATGTGAAGCGGAGAGTACATGGACCGGTCTCCATGTGTTGTCCATGTGAAGCGGAGAGTACATGGACCGATCTCCGTGTGTTGTCCATGTGAAGCGGAGACTACATGGACCGGTCTCCGTGTGTTGTCCATGTGAAGCGGAGAGTACATGGACCGGTCTCCGTGTGCTGTCCATGTGAAGCGGAGAGTACATGGACCGGTCTCCGTGTGCTGTCCATGTGAAGCGGAGAGTACATGGACCGGTCTCCATGTGCTGTCCATGTGAAGCGGAAAGTACATGGACCGGTCTCCGTGTGCTGTCCATGTGAAGCAGAGAGTACATGGAGCGGTCTCCATGTGTTGTCCATGTGAAGCGGAGAGTACATGGACCGGTCTCCATGTGTTGTCCATGTGAAGCGGAGAGTACATAGACCGGTCTCCGTGTGCTGTCCATGTGAAGCGGAGAGTACATAGACCGGTCTCCGTGTGCTGTCCATGTGAAGCGGAGAGTACATGGACCGGTCTCCGTGTGCTGTCCATGTGAAGCGGAGAGTACATGGACCGGTCTCCATGTGTTGTCCATGTGAAGCGGAAAGTACATGGACCGGTCTCCGTGTGTTGTCCATGTGAAGCGGAGAGTACATGGACCGGTCTCCGTGTGCTGTCCATGTGAAGCGGAGAGTACATGGAACGGTCTCCGTGTGTTGTCCATGTGAAGCGGAGAGTACATGGACCGGTCTCCGTGTGCTGTCCATGTGAAGCGGAGAGTACATGGACCGGTCTCCATGTGTTGTCCATGTGAAGCGGAGAGTACATGGACCGGTCTCCATGTGTTGTCCATGTGAAGCGGAGAGTACATGGACTGGTCTCCATGTGCTGTCCATGTGAAGCGGAGAGTACATGGAACGGTCTCCGTGTGTTGTCCATGTGAAGCGGAGAGTACATGGACCGGTCTCCGTGTGCTGTCCATGTGAAGCGGAGAGTACATGGACCGGTCTCCATGTGTTGTCCATGTGAAGCGGAGAGTACATGGACCGGTCTCCGTGTGTTGTCCATGTGAAGCGGAGAGTACATGGACCGGTCTCCGTGTGCTGTCCATGTGAAGCGGAGAGTACATGGACCGGTCTCCATGTGTTGTCCATGTGAAGCGGAAAGTACATGGACCGGTCTCCATGTGTTGTCCATGTGAAGCGGAGAGTACATGGACCGGTCTCCATGTGTTGTCCATGTGAAGCGGAGAGTACATGGACCGGTCTCCATGTGTTGTCCATGTGAAGCGGAGAGTACATGGACCGGTCTCCATGTGTTGTCCATGTGAAGCGGAGAGTACATGGACCGGTCTCCATGTGTTGTCCATGTGAAGCGGAGAGTACATGGACCGGTCTCCGTGTGTAGTCCATGTGAAGCGGAGAGTACATAAATTGGTCTCCGTGTGCTGTCCATGTGAAGCGGAGAGTACATGGACCGGTCTCCGTGTGTTGTCCATGTGAAGCGGAGAGTACATAAATTGGTCTCCGTGTGCTGTCCATGTGAAGCGGAGAGTACATGGACCGGTCTCCGTGTGTTGTCCATGTGAAGCGGAGAGTACATGGACCGGTCTCCGTGTGTTGTCCATGTGAAGCGGAGAGTACATGGACCGGTCTCCGTGTGCTGTCCATGTGAAGCGGAGAGTACATGGACCGGTCTCCATGTGTTGTCCATGTGAAGCGGAGAGTACATGGACCGGTCTGCATGTGTTGTCCATGTGAAGCGGAGAGTACATGGACTGGTCTCCATGTGTTGTCCATGTGAAGCGGAAAGTACATGGACCGGTCTCCGTGTGCTGTCCATGTGAAGCGGAGAGTACATGGACCGGTCTCCATGTGTTGTCCATGTGAAGCGGAGAGTACATGGACCGGTCTCCGTGTGTTGTCCATGTGAAGCGGAGAGTACATAGACCGGTCTCCGTGTGCTGTCCATGTGAAGCGGAGAGTACATGGACCGGTCTCCATGTGTTGTCCATGTGAAGCGGAAAGTACATGGACCGGTCTCCATGTGTTGTCCATGTGAAGCGGAGAGTACATGGACCGGTCTCCATGTGTTGTCCATGTGAAGCGGAGAGTACATGGACCGGTCTCCATGTGTTGTCCATGTGAAGCAGAGAGTACATGGACCGGTCTCCGTGTGTTGTCCATGTGAAGCGGAGAGTACATGGACCGGTCTCCGTGTGCTGTCCATGTGAAGCGGAGAGTACATGGACCGGTCTCCGTGTGCTGTCCATGTGAAGCGGAGAGTACATGGACCGGTCTCCATGTGTTGTCCATGTGAAGCGGAAAGTACATGGACCGGTCTCCGTGTGCTGTCCATGTGAAGCGGAGAGTACATGGACCGGTCTCCATGTGTTGTCCATGTGAAGCGGAGAGTACATGGACCGGTCTCCGAGTGTTGTCCATGTGAAGCGGAGAGTACATAGACCGGTCTCCGTGTGCTGTCCATGTGAAGCGGAGAGTACATGGACCGGTCTCCGTGTGCTGTCCATGTGAAGCGGAGAGTACATGGACCGGTCTCCATGTGTTGTCCATGTGAAGCGGAAAGTACATGGACCGGTCTCCATGTGGTGTCCATGTGAAGCGGAGAGTACATGGACCGGTCTACATGTGTTGTCCATGTGAAGCGGAGAGTACATGGACCGGTCTCCGTGTGTTGTCCATGTGAAGCGGAGAGTACATGGACCGGTCTCCGTGTGCTATCCATGTGAAGCGGAGAGTACATGGACCGGTCTCCGTGTGTTGTCCATGTGAAGCGGAGAGTACATGGACCGGTCTCCGTGTGCTGTCCATGTGAAGCGGAGAGTACATGAACCGTTCTCCGTGTGCTGTCCATGTGAAGCGGAGAGTCCATGGAACGGTCTCCGTGTGCTGACCATGTGAAGCAGAGAGTACATGGACCGGTCTCCATGTGTTGTCCATGTGAAGCGGAGAGTACATGGACCGGTCTCCATGTGTTGTCCATGTGAAGCGGAGAGTACATGGACCGGTCTCCCTGTGTTGTCCATGTGAAGCGGAGAGTACATGGACCGGTCTCCATGTGTTGTCCATGTGAAGCGGAGAGTACATGGACTGGTCTCCATGTGTTGTCCATGTGAAGCGGAGAGTACATGGACCAGTACAATGTGACTACAGCGCAGTGAGGTGACATTCAGACGAGCGATAAACTCACACAGGTTTCGTGCATTGCGTGACGCACAAAACTTGTGAGAATGTGAGCTCCAGTCTTTTGAATTGGGTCATACACATGAGCGATGCTGCAGGGTAAAAAACTTGCTGCACGTCCTATTTTTTTGCGTCCCTCGGAGCGCATCACTCATTGTTGTCAGTGGGGCATACAGACACCTCGCAGGCCGTGCAATGTGATGTTTACCATGGAAATCAAAGGAAGCACTTGCCGATCCGAAGATGTGTGTGAAACAAGTGATAGGAGGCGTTTTTGCATAGAAACTGCGACATCGGGCTGAGAAATGGTCCGTGCCCGTGTTACGTAGCATATGGCAGCAGCGACAGCAAGTAGAGCTGTAACCAGTAGAAAGGAGGAGATTGTGATCCCGCTGTACAGAGCGCTGGTGAGGCACATCTGCACACGTCTGGTTGTTGGTGTGGTGTATGCCTCCACAGTTCTGGTGCGATTTGAGTGACATACTGCATGCGCGTTCTTCAGCAACGGCGGTGAATAATGGCGGAATTATACATTGAAACCTCATCGACTTCCCCTGTAAGTTTGGTTGCCAACATCAACCAATCACAGCGCAGCTTTCATTTCTTATACTGCTGAGGTTAAAATGAAAGCTGCGCTGTGAGTGGTTGTTATATACTATACTGCTGAGGTAACATGAAAGCTGCACTGTGATTGGTTGTTATATATTATACTGCTGAGGTAACATGAAAGCTGCTCTGTGATTGGTTGTTATATATTATACCGCTGAGGTAACATGAAAGCTGCGCTGTGATTGGTTGTTATATATTATACTGCTGAGGTAACATGAAAGCTGTGCTGTGATTGGTGGTTATATATTATACTGCTGGGGTAACATGAAAGCTGTGCTGTGATTGGTTGTTATATATTATAACGCTGAGGTAACATGAAAGTTGCTCTGTGATTGGTTGTCATATATTATACTGCTGAGGTAACATGAAACCTGTGCTGTGATTGGTTGTTATATATTATACTGCTGAGGTAACATGAAAGCTGCGCTGTGATTGGTTGTTATATATTATAACGCTGAGGTAACATGAAAGTTGCTCTGTGATTGGTTGTCATATATTATACTGCTGAGGTAACATGAAAGCTGCGCTGTGATTGGTTGTTATATATTATACTGCTGAGGTAACATGAAAGCTGCGCTGTGATTGGTTGTTATATATTATACTGCTGAGGTAACATGAAAGCTGCGCTGTGATTGGTTGTTAAATATTATACTGCTGAGGTAACGTGAAAGCTGCGCTGTGATTGGTTGTTATATATTATACTGCTGGGATAACATGAAAGCTGCGCTGTGATTGGTTGCTATATATTATACTGCTGAGGTAACATGAAAGCTGCTCTGTGATTGGTTGTTATATATTATACTGCTGAGGTAACATGAAAGCTGCTCTGTGATTGGTTGTTATATATATTATACTGCTGAGGTAACATGAAAGGTGCACTGTGATTGGTTGTTATTCCTTATACTGCTGAGGTAACATGAAAGCTGCACTGTGATTGGTTGTTATATATTATGCCGCTAAGGTAACATGAAAGCTGCGCTGTGATTGGTTGTTATATATATTATACTGCTGAGGTAGCATGAAAGCTGTGCTGTGATTGGTTGTTATTAGAGATGAGCGAACGTGTTCTTCCGAGCTTGATATTCGTGCGAATATTAGGGTGTTCGGGATGTTCGTTATTTGTAACGAACACCATGCGGTGTTCTGGTTACTTTCACTTCCTTCCCTGAGACGTTAGCGCGCTTTTCTGGCCAATTGAAAGACAGGGAAGGCATTACAACTTCCCCCTGTGACATTCAAGCCCTATACCACCCCCCTGCTGTGAGTGGCTGGGAAGATCAGGTGTCACCCGAACATAAAAGTCGGCCCCTCCCGCGGTTCGCCTCAGATGCCGTGTGAGTTAGATGAGGGACAGTGCTGTTTGTACCGGAGCTGCTGTAGGGAAAGAATTGGTAGTTAGTGTAGGCTTCAAGACCCCCCAAAGGTCCTTATTAGGGCCACTGATAGCTGTGTGTTGGCTGCTGTTAGCAGTGGCAATTTTTTTTTTCTCAAAATCGGCTCTGCAGAGCGTTGCACCTGGCATTAGGGACAGAAGTGCTGCATAGGCAGGGAGAGTGTTAGGAGTGAGTGTAGCCTTCAAGAACCTCAACGGTCCTTTCTAGGGCCATATTTAACCGTGTGCAGTACTGTCCAGGCTGCTGTTAGCTGTGCTGCATTTTTTTTTGCTTCTCAAAATCGCCTCTGCAGAGCATTGCATCCTCCATTGATACTGCAGGGAAAGAATTGTATAGGCAGGGCCACAACACAGTTATTATTCATTGAATATACGCAGTGCTGCCTTTTGCTTGTAAAACAAGTGAAAATAATTCTATTTGTCCGGCCTCTGTCCGTCCTAAGGGCGGTGGACACGTGTCGGCTGCGTGTGCAACCTGTAAAAATCAGACGCACCCAGCTACGTTTTACTCCTGGCTTCGCCATTTGCTTTCCTTAATTGGGAAAAAAAATACCTGCTCTGCCACAGTTAATAACTCTGCTACCCTCACGTTCTGTGACACATTAGCAGGAAAACAGCACAGTTATTAAACTTAGATTATACATTCACTAGAGGCAGTGGAGCCTTTCGTTTTCAAAAAAGGGAAAAAATTATATTTGGCCTGCAGTCTTGCGCCAATTTATTAGCTGCCTGTGAAATCAAATCACTGGTAATACAGCATGCTGAGGGGTAGGGGTAGGCCTAGAGGACGTGGACGCGGCCGAGGACGCGGAGGGCCAAGTCAGGGTGTGGGCACAGGCCGAGCTCCTGATCCAGGTGTGTCGCAGCCGACTGCTGCGCGATTAGGAGAGAGGCACGTTTCTGGTGTCCCCACATTCATCGCCCAATTAATGGGTCCACGCGGGAGACGGTTATTAGAAAATGAGCAGTGTGAGCAGGTCCTGTCCTGGATGGCAGAAAGTGCTTCGAGCAACCTATCGTCTACCCGCAGTTCTGCGCCGTCCACTGCTGCAAATCCGAATCCTCTGTCTGCTGCTCCTCCTTCCTCCCAGCCTCCTCACTCCACTACAATGACACCTGCTCAGGAGCGGGAACACTCCCAGGAACTGTTCTCGGGCCCCTGCTTAGATTGGGCAGCAGCGGTTCCTCTCCCACCAGAGGAGTTTATCATCACTGATGCCCAACCATTCGAAAGTTCCCGGGGTCCGGGGGAAGAGGCTGGGGACTTCCGCCAACTGTCTCAACAACTTTCTGTGGGTGAGGAGGACGATGACGATCAGACACAGTTGTCTTGCAGTGAGGTAGTAGTAAGGGCAGTAAGTCCGAGGGAGCAGCGCACAGAGGATTCGGAGGAAGAGCAGCAGGACGATGAGGTGACTGACCCCACCTGGTGTGCAACGCTTACTCAGGAGGACAGGTCTTCAGAGGGGGAGTCAAGGGCATCAGCAGGGCAGGTTGCAAGAGGCAGTGCGGTAGCCAGGGGTAGAGGCAGGGCCAGACCGAATAATCCACCAAGTGTTTCCCAAAGCGCCCCCTCGCGCCATGCCACCCTGCAGAGGCCGAGGTGCTCTAAGGTCTGGCAGTTTTTCACAGAGACGCCTTACGACCGACGAACAGTGGTGTGCAACCTTTGTCGCGCAAAGCTCAGCCGGGGAGCCAACACCAACAGCCTCACCACCACCACCATGCGCAGACATATGATGGCCAAGCACCCCGCAAGGTGGGACGAAGGCCGTTCAGCGCCTCCGGTTTGCACCCCTGCCTCTCCCCCTGTGCCCCAACCTGCCACTGAGATGCAACCCCCCTCTCAGGACACAGGCACTACCGTCTCCTGGCCTGCACCCACACCCTCACCTCCGCTGTCCTCGGCCCCATCCAGTAGTGTAGTTCAGCTCACCGTCCAGCCGTCGCTTGCGCAACTGTTGGAGCGCAAGCGCAAGTACGCCGCCACGCACCCGCACGCTCAAACGTTAACCGTCCGCATAGCAAAATTCATCAGCCTTGAGATGCTGCCGTATAGGGTTGTGGAAACGGAGTCCTTCAAAAGTATCATGGAGGCGGCGGCCCCGCGCTACTCAGTTCCCAGTCGCCACTACTTTTCCCGATGTGCCGTCCCAGCCCTGCACGACCACGTCTCCCGCAACATTGTACGCGCCCTCACCAACGCGGTTACTGCCACGGTCCACTTAACTACGGACACGTGGACAAGCACAGGCGGGCAGGGCCACTACATCTCCCTGACGGCACATTGGGTGAATTTAGTGGAGGCTGGGACAGAGTCAGAGCCTGGGACCGCTCATGTCCTACCCACCCCCAGAATTGCGGGCCCCAGCTCGGTGGTGGTATCTGCGGAGGTGTATGCTTCCTCCACTAAAGCACCCTCCTCCTCCTCCTCTGTCTCGCAATCAAGATGTGTTAGCAGCAGCATGTCACCAGCAGTCGGTGTCGCGCGGTGTGGCAGCACAGCGGTGGGCAAGCGTCAGCAGGCCGTGCTGAAACTACTCAGCTTAGGCGATAAGAGGCACACAGCCCACGAACTGCTGCAGGGTCTGACACAGCAGACCGACCGCTGGCTTGCGCCGCTGAGCCTCCAACCGGGCATGGTCGTGTGTGACAACGGCCGTAACCTGGTGGCGGCTCTGCAGCTCGGCAGCCTCACGCACGTGCCATGCCTGGCCCACGCCTTTAATTTGGTGGTTCAGCGCTTTCTGAAAAGCTACCCACGCTTGTCAGACCTGCTCGTAAAGGCGCGCCGGCTCTGCGCACATTTTCGCAAGTCCCACACGGACGCTGCCACCCTGCGCACCCTGCAACATCACTTTAAGCTGCCAGTGCACCGACTGCTGTGCGACGTGCCCACACTGTGGAACTCTACGCTCCAGATGTTGGCCAGGCTCTATGAACAACGTAGAGCTATAGTCGAATACCAACTCCAACATGGGCGGCGCAGTGGGAGTCAGCCTCCTCAATTCCTTTCAGAAGAGTGGGCCTGGTTGGCAGACATCTGCCATGTCCTTGGTAATTTTGAGGAGTCTACCCAGGTGGTGAGCGGCGATGCTACAATCATTAGCGTCACCATTCCTCTGCTATGCATCTTGAGAAATTCCCTGCAAACCATAAAGGCAGCTGCTTTGCGCTCGGAAACGGGGGCGGGGGAAGACAGTATGCCGCTGGATAGTCAGGGCACCCTCCTGTCTATTTCTCAGCGCGTACAGGAGGAGGAGGAGGAGCATGAGGAGGATGAGGAGGAGGGGGAAGAGACAGCTTGGGCCGCTGCTGACGGTACACCGGCTGATTGCCTGTCATCCTTTCAGCGTGTATGGCCTGAGGAGGAGGAGGAGGAGGATCCTGAAAGTGATCTTCCTAGTGAAGACAGCCATGTGTTGCGTACAGGTACCCTGGCACACATGGCTGACTTCATGTTAGGATGCCTTTCTCGTGACCCTCGCGTTGCACGCATTCTGGCCACGACGGATTACTGGGTGTACACACTGCTCGATCCACGGTATAAGGAGAACCTGCCCACTCTGATTCCCGAAGAGGAAAGGGGTTCGAGAGTGTTGCTATACCACAGGACCCTTGCGGACAAGCTGATGGTAAAATTCCCAGCCGACAGCGCTAGTGGCAGAAGGCGCAGTACCGAGGGCAAGGTAGCAGGGGATGTGCGTAGATCGAGCAGCATGTACATCCCAGGCAGTGCAACAGTCTTTAAGGGCCTGGCCAGCTTTATGGCTCCCCACCAAGACTGTGTCACCGCTCCCCAGTCACGGCTGAGTCGGCGGGAGCACTGTAAAAGGATAATGAGGGAGTATGTAGCGGATCGCACGACCATCCTTGGTGACGCCTCTGCCCCCTACAACTACTGGGTGTCGAAGCTGGACACGTGGCCTGAACTAGCGCTGTATGCCCTGGAGGTGCTTGCTTGTCCTGCGGCTAGCGTGTTGTCGGAGAGGGTGTTTAGTGCGGCTGGGGGAATCATCACAGATAAGCGTAGCCGCTTGTCAACCGACAGTGCCGACAGGCTAACACTCATCAAGATGAACAAAGCCTGGATTTCCCCAGACTTCTGTTCTCCACCAGCGGACAGCAGCGATACGTAAGCAATACGTAGGCTGCACCCGCGGATGGAAGCTACGTTCTCTCTCACCATCCAAAACGGGGACATTTCTGCTTCATCAATCTGTGTCTAATATTCCTCCTCCTCCTCCTCCTGCTCCTCCTCCTGAAACCTCACATAATCACGCTGAACGGGCAATTTTTCTTAGGGCCACAAGGCTCACTCATCTAATTTTTCTGAACAATTTTTATAAGTTTCAATGCGCTTAAAAGCGTTGGAACTTTAACTTGAACCAATTTTTCGTTACACTGGGCTGCCTCCAGGCCTAGTTACCACTTAAGCCACATTAACCAAAGCGATTAATGGGTTTCACCTGCCCTCTTGGCTGCCATGGCCAATTTTTGGGATGTACATTAGTACTGTTGATACAGCAATTTTTGTGGGCCCTCGCCTACAGTGTAATCAAATTAATTTTTAGCCCACCTGCATTACAGCTGACGTTACCTCAGCTGTGTTGGGCAATGCAATGGGATATTTCTATGTACCGCCGGTGGGTTCCAGGGAGCCACCCATGCTGTAGGTGCACACGGAGTTTTTAATACATGTGTCCACTTCTAAAGAACCCCAGTCTGACTGGGGCATGCAGTGTGGGCCGAAGCCCACCTGCATTAAGCACGACATTACTACCTCAGCTGTGTTGGGCAATGCAATGGGATATTTCTATGTACCGCCGGTGGGTTCCAGGGAGCCACCCATGCTGTGGGTCGACAGGGACTTCACAATAGGGAGTTGTACCTGCCTGTGTCTATGAATTAAAAAGCCCGGTCTGACTGGGGCATGCAGACACCTTGACAGAATGAATAGTGTGTGGCACATAGGTTCCCCATTGCTATGCCCACGTGTGCAGCTCCTGATGGCGGTGGCACAGGATTCTATTTCTCATTGCTTCTGTACAGCATTGTGGGCTATCGCCCCGCCCCTTTTAAAGAGGGCCGCTGCCTAGCCATGCCAACCCTCTGCAGTATGTGCCTGCGGTTCCTCCTCATGGCAGACGCACTTCTAAATAGACATGAGTGTGGCGTGGCATGAGGGCAGCTGAAGGCTGGGCAGGGACACTTTGGTGTGCGCTGTGGGGGGGAGGGGGGGCGGTTGGGCAGCATGTAACCCAGGAGAAGTGGCAGTGGAGTGTCATCCAGGCAGTGATTGTGCTTTGTTGGAGGTAGTGTGGTGCTTAGCAAAGGTATGCCATGCTAATGAGGGCTTTTCAGAAGTAAAAGTTGTTAGGAGGGGGGGGGGGGGGGGAGGGCCCACTCTTGCCGGTATTGTGGCTTAATAGTGGGACCTGTGAACTTGAGATGCAGCCCAACATGTAGCCCCTCGCCTGCCCTATCCGTTTCTGTGTCGTTCCCATCACTTTCTTGAATTGCCCAGATTTTCACACATGAAAACCTTAGCGAGCATCGGCGAAATACAAAAATGCTCTGGTCGCCCATTGACTTCAATGGGGTTCGTTGTTCGAAACGAACCCTCGAGCATCGCGGGAAGTTCGTTCCGAATAACGAACACCCGAGCATTTTGGTGTTCGCTCATCTCTAGTTGTTATATATTATACTGCTGAGGTAACATGAAAGCTGCGCTGTGATTGGTTGTTATTCCTTATACTGCTGAGGTAACGTGAAAGCTGTGCTGTGATTGGTTGTTATTTCTCTTACTACTGAGGTAACATGAAAGCTGCGCTGTGATTGGGTGTTATATATTATACTGATGAGGTAACATGAAAGCTGCGCTGTGATTGGTGGTTGTATATTATACTGCTGAGGTAACATGAAAGCTGCGCTGTGATTGGTTGTTATATATTATACCGCTAAGGTAACATGAAAGCTGCTCTGTGATTGGTTGTTATATATTATACTGCTGAGGTAACATGAAAGCTGTGCTTTGATTGGTTGTTATATATTACACCGCTGAGGTAACATGAAAGCTGCGCTGTGATTGGTTGTTATATATTATACTGCTGAGGTAACAGGAAAACTGCGCTGTGATTGGTTGTTATATATTATACTGCTGAGGTAACATGAAAGCTGCGCTGTGATTGGTTGTTATTCCTTATACTGCTGAGGTAACATGAAAGCTGCTCTGTGATTGGTTGTTTGTTATATATTATACTGCTAAGGTAACATGAAAGCTGCTCTGTGATTGGTTGTTATATATTATACTGCTGAGGTAACATGAAAGCTGCACTGTGATTGGTTGTTATATATTATACTGCTGAGGTAACATGAAAGCTGCGCTGTGATTGGTTGTTATATGTTATACCGCTGAGGTAACATGAAAGCTGTGCTGTGATTGGTTGTTATATGTTATACCGCTGAGGTGACATGAAAGCTGCGCTGTGATTGGTTGTTATATGTTATACTGCTGAGGTAACATGAAAGCTGCGCTGTGATTGGTTGTTATATGTTATACTGCTGAGGTAACATAAAAGCTGCGCTGTGATTGGTTGTTAAATATTATACTGCTGAGGTAACATGAAAGCTGCGCTGTGATTGGTGGTTATATATTATACTGCTGAGGTAACATGAAAGCTGCGCTGTGATTGGTTGTTATATATTATACTGCTGGGGTAACATGAAAGCTGCGCTGTGATTGGTTGTTATATATTATACTGCTGAGGTAACATGAAAGCTGTGCTGTGATTGGTTGTTATATATTATACTGCTGAGGTAACATGAAAGCTGTGCTGTGATTGGTTGTTATATATTATACTGCTGAGGTAACATGAAAGCTGCTCTGTGATTGGTTGTTATTCCTTATACTGCTGAGGTAACATGAAAGCTGCACTGTGATTGGTTGTTATATATTATACCGCTAAGGTAACATGAAAGCTGCACTGTGATTGGTTGTTATATGTTAAACCGCTGAGGTAACATGAAAGCTGCGCTGTGATTGGTTGTTATATATCATACTGCTGAGGTAACATGAAAGCTGCTCTGTGATTGGTTGTTATTAGAGATGAGCGAACGTACTCGGTAAGGGCGATTTCGCAATCGAGCACCGTGATTTTCGAGTACTTCACTACTCGGGTGAAAAGTACTCGGGGGCGCTGTGGGTGAGCGGGGGGTTGCAGAGGGGAGTGGGGGGGAGGAGAGGGAGAGAGAGCTCCCACCTGTTCCGCGCTGCTACCCCCCGCTCCACCACACCACGCCCCCGAGTACTTTTCACCCGAGTAGTGAAGTACTCGGAAATCGCGGTGCTCGATTGCGAAATCGGCCTTACCGAGTACGTTCGCTCATCTCTAGTTGTTATATATTATACCGCTGAGGTAACATGAAAGCTGCGCTGTGATTGGTTGTTATATATTATACCGCTGAGGTAACATGAAAGCTGCGCTGTGATTGGTTGTTATTTCTTATACTGCTGAGGTAACATGAAAGCTGCGCTGTGATTGGTTGTTATATATTATACTGCTGAGGTAACATGAAAGCTGCGCTGTGATTGGTTGTTATATATTATACTGCTGAGGTAACATGAAAGCTGCGCTGTGATTGGTTGTTATATATTATACTGCTGAGGTAACATGAAAGCTGCGCTGTGATTGGTTGTTATATATTATACTGCTGAGGTAACATGAAAGCTGCGCTGTGATTGGTGAAATAACTTTGAAAGCCCAATTTTTAATAACCAATCCCTGCACTTATAGCACCCTGCAACACACAGGTATATGACGAGTCCACAGCCGGGTACAGAAATGGTGGAAGCTCTCATGGAAAAACACTGGTTGGAGAAAGCGCAGTAAATGCGGTAAGTCGCCTGAGGTAAGTGGGAGGTGATATAGCGGCAGACTGGAGGCACCAGGGGGCGTTCCTGCACTCATATATATAGATATAATTGTCATTAGTCCAGATGTGAGTGACAGTCCCCGCCATGACTGCCCGCCGCCCAGTCTCCTCCCCACTCAGCAGGACGTGGGAACAGTCTGGAACTCTGCATACAGCCCGCTTCCGATGCGGGCAGGTCATGTGACCATGACGTCACCAAGGTCCTTGCAGATAGTTGGAACGAGCGACTGTCATCGCGACTGGCTGTTTTTTGTCCAATGTACGGTCGCCGGCATCACGTGATCGTGACGTCGCAAGGTCCTGCACCCATTAGGCAGGAAGCGTCCACTGCCTGTTATTTACATTGTAGCTTGTGAGTATTTGTGGGGTCCGTCTGCTGGCCATGTCCCGGGTGCGGCAGCCCCCCCTAGTGACCGGCATCTCCCCGAAGGAGGGCACGTCCTGGACGAAGGTCACCATCCGAGGGGAGAACCTGGGCAGCGGCCCCTCTGATCTCATAGGTAGGTGGGAGCCCCGAGCATCCTCCTCATTGCTGGGCTCGTTCACACCATCACATTTGCGCTGCGTATTACGTGTGCAGACTTCTGGCTGGTAACATGCAGGGACTACAAGCCGCAGTTTTCACTGGTTCCTTCGCTGACGCCATTTTTTCACGCGATTCGCGATCTTATCAGAGAATGCGCCGCAAAACCCACTGAAATCAATAGCTGCGCAAAAACGTTCGTGACGGACGCAGAGAGCCGCGGATTCACTGCGCACAAAATCAGAGGCATCTTATGCATATTTTTTTGTGTCCGCACAGAAACCCCCCCCCCCGGAGCGCGATATTCTCGTACGCCCATCGTGGTTGCGCAAACGCTCACCATTTTTGTGCCCCGCTGGCCGCTTCTGCCTGAGATCACACGGATGGCCCTCAGCTGCCGTGTTTACCGTGGTTGTTACCGCGCCCCATCATTGTGACGGGGGATGAGGTCCGTTAGGTAGTGCGGTAAAATAGCGCAGGCAGCGCTGGAAAATTGTGGTGTTAGAAAACGCTGCGTCCGAGCGCGGGTCTGCGAGGCGTCCGGGAAATCGTTGTCCTGCGGTTTGAACGCAGCGGTAAAAAGCGCCCGTGTGGGAGTGGCCTAACGGAGCAGCGCTGCGATACCCGGGAGATGGCGGACGGAGGTTTGTGTCCGTCTCCGCGGTTTGCTCGCTCTTGTACGGTATCTGCGGGGAGATAAGCTTCTGAAAATAGTCTGGATAAAAAAAGCCTCTCGTTTTATGTCTGCAGCTCCGGTGCACACGGATGGTCTCCATGGTTACCAGCTCATCCTGTGTGTTCTCTGCACTTGCTGCTGCCGAGTCTAGTTACGCATGAACGGTTTTTTCCCCCCGGACCGTTAAAACTTTGCGCAATAGTGCAGGAGTTTGAAGAAGAAAAAAAACCGCAGGCAGATTTGTCCTGTCCGCTCCGTCCTGCCCGTAGCGTTAACGCGCAAGAATCCCGATAGTGAAAACGAACCCACTGAGATCACCGCGCCCCGCTGTGTAAGCCCTCAGTCTGAGAAAATCGGACCGTTATCGCACTCGTTACGCCTGTGATTTTTTTCTGCAATTGCAATGGGTTTTTTTTTAAAAAAAGCCTCGCATCTGGCGCGCAATTTTCACATGCATGGAAAAAAAACCGTGTTATTGCAAGACTCCTATTGCATAATATCGTACGGGATTGAAATCACATGTCGTGATTTTTTTTGTTTATTTTATCCCCTCCCCCATCCCGCTTGAACACATCGGAAATAATAGACAATTCTTGGAACAGGATCACCAAAAAAAAAAAAACACGCTGCGACTTTTTTTCTTTTTTATCTAATGCGACCGGGGCGAGCAAAAAATCACGTATGTAAATCAATCCGTAAAAACCTATTAGTTGTTTTCCGGTACGCGTTCCGTCCGTATGACAATTAGATGGAAGCGGTTGGTGTAAACGCACCCTTGCGGTGCCTTTCGGCCGGCGTCACATGATCATGTCTGCAGGGTTTTGATTTCACTTGGTTTCACATAAGCATATTTTATGCGCACATTTCGCTCACAAAAAAAAACCGCCGCGCTCCGCGGACCTGAGATTGGTTTGTATAAAAACAGAAAGCTTTTTTTTTTTTTTTCTTGGTTCGTGTGTTTTCTCTCCCTCCCTCTGTCCCCCCTCCCAAAAAATTTGCCATTGACGCGCACGCTGCGGCAGGGAGGGGGCAAAACAGGCACGTCACAGCAAGGAGGAGCCAAAAACTGGGGCGGGGTGGAACTCAGCGGGATGCTCGTCATTGAGAGATTAAAAATCTACTTTAGGCAACCGAGTACATTTACCTGAGGTGTGTCCACACCGGTCATCTGTCCACAACACTGGCAGTTGGCGCTCATGCTGATCGCGGCTGTTAACCCTGACAGGGGTATTTAAATGCCCCCTGCCCCGTTCTGCCATTGCAGATTTCCTATAAAGCCACACCTGTAGCGACTGACCATCAGATCGCAGTATAATCTAATACTACCGTATGAGTTTAAAAAAACTTTATTAAAAAAAAAAAAAGATAAACATTCAAATATTCCCCCCCCTCCCCTTACCCATATTTATGGGTCATTCCATGGCAACTGGCCTAATTTCGGAGAGGGTCCCTGCTTGACCTCCTTCAATTTTGCTGACATTTTTACAGAATGTTCCTCCACCACCTATATGAAGTTCTGCTCAGTTTCAGCTTGGTGTATAGCTTGGTTGAGGCACTAGAGCCATTTGCATAAAAGTCCCTCTTCCCTTGAAGGTCGTTTCGCAAAAATATCCAAGATTGTGTTGCCACTGATCTTGATCTAAGCGAGCTAATTCACTGAAACTTGGTGCACGCGGTCAACTTTTTGTGTAGCAGCCAAAAATGTTACAGGAGGGCTCCCTAAGCATTGGTTTGGTGGCTAATAAGGCCCAGAAGTGGCTGCTAAATGTTGTCACGACAAAATTGTTCACAAATTTAGGAACTTATAACTTATTAACCCCTCAAGGACCAGGCACTGTAAATTTACGGTGCCTGGTTTCAAGCTTTAAGCCCAGCTGTATGTAAAATTACGGCGGCGCTTTAAGCCTCCTTCCTCTGTAATCAATCAGAGGTAGGAACGGGTTGTCAGCTGTTAGTGACAGCTGATGACCCGGAGGAGAAGGCAGGAGGGTGTTTTAACCGTTTCTGCCTTTTCCTTCTCCGAGTACACAGTGCTCAATGAGCGCTGTGTACTCAAAAGTGGAAGGGTTTCTTCCACTACGGGAGCCGGGGGGTCATGTGACCGCCTGGGTTCCCTACTACAGCAGAGCTGCAGGGTCATACAAGACCCTGATCACCTCTGCCAGTGACTTATGGCACTACAGGGGATGCTTCCCCTGTAACTGGAGCTTCTATGGATGCCCCAGCTACAGTGGGAAAATGTCAAATAAAAAAACAACATGTGAACGTCCCCCAGAGGTCTTATATGACGTCATGGGGGACATAGATAGTAAAAAACATAATTACATAAATAAGTAAAACAAAATAACAGAATAAAACAACAATATATACATAAGGAAGAAAATAACCCAAAATCGTCGCCGTATGCGCCCTGTAAACCAAAACCATACATACTATATATCAAAACGTCCGAAACAAATAGAGGAACCCATTCCCATACTTTATTATAGTGTGAATATACTACATTAAAAAAAACTATAAATGTAAAAAAAAAAAAATCATTGTTTTAGCTTTTTACCCCCAATAAAACAAAAAAAATGGGGGGAAAAAAGTCAGTGAAAAAGATATACAACTCCCCCTATGTGTTCTGGGAAAAAAATGCAGCAAAAGTAATTTTGGTAGCTGAAGGGAAAAAAAAATGGGGCAGTAAAACCGCCACATGGGTAAAATCCCTAAAGTGTCTGAACCTTAAGGGGTTAACAAATAGCTGAAAAAAGCTGGAATGTGGACAGTGAGAACCACAAGTGCCGACCAATGCACTGGCACAGCGGCGTCTGCTCTGCTTCATACTGACTGTTTTATCCTCGCTGAAATTGGTTTAAAAAAAAAAAAAAAAAAAGTCATTTTTGCAAATGTTACCCTTTTTTTTTTTTTTCATGGTCATTGAAAAAGTCCACTAGCCATGTTGTTCTGCTTTGTGCCACTAGAAATAGCCGGTTCTACTCTGTCTGTTCCTGTTGTTTATGTTGGTGTCTTTCCACTTTCTTGTCTAAAGACCTGATAATTGCCATTATGGCTTCTGAGAGATGGGATTTTCGACCAATCATTGTAGGAATACTGGAAGGTATCTGCTCTGGACGCTGGCCAATAAACTAACTGGCCGGCCCACGAGGAGGCATGACGTTTATCAAGGCTTCACGGTCTCACACATGTTTCCAATGCACCGCCGGTCACCATAAACACAGGCTACGTACTGCCTGGGTGACGGTCTGCCACTGGCACTACTAGAGAGCCAATCAGTGAATGCACTTCAGTAATACCAGTCATATGCCCATGCTTGGGCAACCTGAGGGATCACTTGTATACCAAAATGATGTGACTGAGCAAAAAAGGATCCTGTGGATGTAAACAACCTAACAGGGGTCAGAGGAGGATGCCAAGAATCGTTCTGATGAACAGCTGGTGCACGGTGTAGCCAGATACAACGCTGGTGCTCCAGGTAACCTGCCTGAATGCTCCCTAGTACGGATGGGCTATAACGGCAGACCAGTATGAATGCCATGACTGTCACAAGAAACTGAAAGGCGAAACTCCAGGGGGCAAAAATGGGGCAAAAACTGCATACCCTGGTCAGACGAATCCAGATCTCTCTTGCACCACGCTGATGGGAGGTCAGAGTTGGGTGCACGCAGTCGAAGACCCCTTCCTGTCCGCTTGTCAGATGTTGTCAGTGTGATAGACATGATAATTAGTCAGTGTAAAATGTCTATTGATTTGTACTAAACTAGATGTATTACGCAGCTGTAGTGACTTGAACTCTTAGAGGCTAATGACTGCATGATTTCATTATACTAATTGCTGGACAATGGCATGGTGAAAGATGTGTGTTATAATGTTAGCTATATATATATTCCACAAGCAGCCTCTGAGAGTTAAAAGTCTTAGTACTACATGTATACCTGTATTCAATACTGAGTGTTTCCCCAGTCCTTTCCCATCCCCCACACAGAAACTTCTCCAACAAAGAGATACTTTCAGTTTCAGTTTTGACCACATGTTGTTAAGACAAAGGCTCCTACGTAAGAGAGGTGGGGAGAGGGGGAGGCGGGGAATTCTATATAACCCAGCAAATAAGAATATATATATGTTACTGATGTAATCTGTTAAACGCCCATAAAGGGCAGGTGTTATGTCTTTCAATAAAAGAGGCTGTCTGGACGTTCCTGCCCAGAGAGCCATTTTGGACATGAGACTGATAACTTGTGTCTGATCTGGTCGAGGATGTGTGCACACTATACAATTTGGAAGCTACAGAATACCCCGAAACCTGCTGGAGGAAAATATGATCCAGTACAGTCAGGACCTCCATTTCAGGATCTTCCTGTCCGCAGGGGCCGATATTCCTGTAGAACGATTCCAACGATTGAATCTAAGTCACAATCAATCCCTGCTGTTAGGAAGGACAGAGGAGGCCCAGCGTGCTGGGAGATGGGGGGACTCTAATAAAGCCGCTGCTTTCATGGAAAAGACACTTTCACTCAAATACGATGTATCTACACAGACACTTTTCTTTTTTTTTTTTTTTTCCTAAACCCCTTTAGGACGCGGCCTTTTTTTTTTTTTTTTTTTTTTAATTTAATCTTTTTTTTTTTTTTTCATTGTTTGTTGTCCCTTGCCACTTAAGAAAAAAATCATCATAAGGGCTTATTCAGACGACCGTATATCTGCCGCGTGTACACACCGGCCGATATACGGCGTTCTTCTCTGCAGGGGGAAGAGGCTTGAAAAGCCAGGAGCAGTGCTCTGAGCTCCTGCCCCCTCTCTGCCTCCTCTCCACCCCCCTGCACTATTTGCAATGAGGGGAGGCGGGACAGGGGCGGGGCTAATTCCTAGAACTAATGCCATAGCATTACATTATACCACAATCTGCAATGGCAGCCCTGCGAGTTTTCAGAAGGCCCCTAGCTGCCACGGCACCCCACAATTGACCCCCGAACTCCGATCGGGGTATTTAAATATCGTGGTCAGAATTTGCAGCGACATTTAAAAGGTTAACAGCTGCAATCAGCGCTGATGCTGATAGCAGCTGTTGCAGGCGGGTGTCTGCTGTAAGAAACAGCCGGCACCTGCATTTTATGGGGCGACCTCCGATTCCCTTCTGTACAAACTTTGATCCCCATGATGCAAACATAAGCCCTGGAGTGTTAATGAGTTAACGAGAATGTCACTATCTTTTTGCAGCTCATGAATATCCACCACACTGAGAGCAGCATAAGGTAAGTGCCGATCACACTGATTACAGTGATATGTCTGCTGTGTGGATCTGTGCAGGAGTTTTGGAGAAACTTGCATTTTATTAGTAGCAGCCAGAAACAGAACTAGTCCTGCATATTCATGAGCTGCAGCTAGCCACACCCACCCCACCGGCCAATGATTGGCAGCTCTGTCTATGTACAGTAATAATCATTGGCTGGAGGGTGGGGTGGGTGGAGCTAGCCTGCCGCTCATGAATATCCAGGACTACTTTTAGTAGTCCTCTGATGTGCTGCTACTGATAAAATGCAAGTTTCACCAAAACTTCTGCACAGATCCAGACAGCAGACCGATCACAGTCATCAGTGTAACGGACACTAATGATGCGGCCCACAGAGGGGGAAAGATGGTCACACCGTCTCTTTAAATATTCCATGCATTTTTATTTTCTTTTTGTACGATTTTTAACTTTTTTTGCCTGCGAGGTGTTTTCCCCCGTTGACTTTAGAGACTCCCCTCTGAGTAGTTGCAGTGGGAATGCCTGAGAGACCACATGTAAGTAATTAGCTCCCCATTGTAATGTAACCAGAAGCAGGAAGATGGCTGTAGTAGTGGTCCCTGGCAGGATGACACCCACTTCCTTCTGCTAACAGTCCCAGTCCAGAACAAGTCTAGGATTCCTCGTTTGGCCGGTGCGTATGACTCAACTCTTTCCAAGGGTCCTTCCAGTAATACCCCGCAGTTCTTGCCAGCCATGAACCTTACACTACACATGTGCATTGTCTTAACAGAAAATTAAAGCAATGATCTCTCATCAGGCGGCAGGAAAGAGGTAATCTGACAATTACAGTAATAACAAGGTAACTGACACAAGCTTTCACTTATTACCAGTACATAGTGTCGGGTTCCCACTTATGGAGGCTTGTTGAAATCATCCTACGGGAAGTCTTAGGTACTTGCAACCTGAGTCTGTCATACCTAAAGCACATTTAGCTCGTTTGGTCATTAATCTGTCATTTGCAAACGAGAGGTGTGGTCAGAAATGTGGGCATACTGAATGCCAATGATCGCTGAGCTGAAGGTCCAGGAATAGAACATCCATAGAGGTATCTGCTTGGGAACCTACAGTCAATGGAAGGTCATTTAGAACAGGGTGTCAGACTAATATTCACAGAGGGCCTCATCCCGGGCTTATGGATGGTTTCAAATGGCTGATTGTAAGACTGTTTAGTAATAGTGGCCCCAGTAATAATAGCAACCCCAATAGTAATAGGGTTCACCATAGTGACCCCAATAGAAATAGGGTTCACCATAGTGGCCGCATCAATAATAGTGACCCCAATAGTAATGGGGTCCACCATAATGGTTCCAGTAATAGTGACCCCCATAGTGGCCCCAATAGTAATAGGGTCCACCATAGTGGCTCCAGTAATAAGTGACCCCTGTAGTAGTAGTGGCCCCAGGACAGTAGTAGACCCCCCCCCTCCCTCATAGGGGCCCTAGTAGTAGTAGTGACCCCCCATAGTGGCTCCAGTAATAATAGCGACCCCTGTAGTACCGTTTCCCCCGAAAATAAGACCGTGTCTTATATTAATTTTTGTTCAAAACGTGTTAACGTTTTACATGTATAGCTGCCTGGACACTATTTAAATTGACTTTTTAAATTAACTGTTAGCAGGGCTTAATTTTGGAGTAGGGCTTATATTTCAAGCATCCTCAAAGAGCCTGAAACAGGGTAGTAGTGGCCCCAGTAGAAGCAGTAGATACCCCCCCATAGGGGCCCTAGTAGTAGTAGTGACCCCCATAGTGGCCTCAGTAGTAGTGGTGACCCCTGTATTGGCCACAGTAGTAATAAATGATCTCTGTAGTTGAGTAGTAAGCGCAATTCCCCCCTCCCCCTATTGGCCTCTGGCCGGACAGCATCCCTACAGGCATTCCAATCATGCAGCCTGCAGTCCCAATCTGGCAGCAGCTTCTGCTGAGTCGGTGACCTCTTCCCTCAGTGTCTGCGCTGCATATAGGACGGCGCACACAGACATCAGTGGGAGAGAGTTCAGTGGTGACAGACCCTGCGCTGCCGCCGGCAGACTGGAGCTACAGGCTGGATGAGTGGAATTCGCCACAGGATACCGCAACGCCCGTGGACAGGGGGCCTTAGTGTGCTGCACGGTTGGCCAGCCACAAAATGAGGTGGCAGCCAGGATCTGCCTGTGGGCCTTGTTTTTGACTTGTGATGTAGAAGGTTGTACTCACGGCTTTGATGTGATACATTTACTACTTATCCTTGTTCAGGGCATCTTCCAGGGATCGTTACTCCACCAACATTACAGGAGAATCGGTGAACTTGATGGACTATTACATCTTTTATTCAACATTGCTATGTTATAATCTGTTGGAATGCAGTATAATGCAGTACTGTGGTATTGCATCATACTGTATGAGCAATGAAAGATTGTAAGTTCAAGCCCTATGGGGACTTAAAACTTTGTTTTTTCTTTTTACATTTTCTAATAAGTTTTTAAAGAGCACCTGCGATTTATTATTTTTAAATGCATCGAATCGATGATTCTAAGCATTTTTACAATAATCTAGCAGCCCATAATGTACATTTTTCTTAAAGGAAAAGCCCCTCTACTGCTTTGCAGCCTAATGCAGATGTGGCTGAGAAATCTGTTTTCACCTAGCTGCATAACAGTAGAGGGCGCTGCATCCAGATGTGTCTATGAGCCAGAATGGAGAAGCCGCACTGTAAGAGCAACCCCCTGCTTCTGTGAACTTGAGTCATCCATGTATTACAAGGACATTCTTCTAAATGGCTGACATATAATACTACATTTTTCTTGCAGGGTACATGTCTGGCTTGCCATGGCTTCCCTTAGCAGCACAATTGGCCAGTCTCAAGGCGATCGGCTAAACCCTGCAGCTGCCCATTTTGTTGATGAGTTGTTATGTCCACAGGACTCCCTTTTGCTCAGTGTTCTTCCTGATCACACGATTTTTGGTACACGAGAAAACCCCACAAGTTTGGCTGTTTTTCGAAAATCCTAGGACTGCAGCAATGCAGAGCCATCAGTACCAACCAATGAGCCAGCGAGCCGCCCGCCTTAACCTAAAACAAGCTTACCATCTCAGTAGAGTAACTTTTTCGTAGTTGCCGTCATTGGAGAATGTTTTACAGAATGTTAGATGTTTCAGGCATTGTGACTTCTGCAGATCATGCTGGGAGTTGCCGGCACGGCTAAAGTGTGCAGCTCTTGTAGAGGGAAAAAAGTGCTCCGATTAACTATTTTTGACATTTTCCATCTTTTTTGTTTTACAGGTTTAACCATCTGTGGACACAATTGTCTGCTAACAGCAGAGTGGATATCCGCCAGCAAGATAGTGTGCCGCGTGGGGCAAGACAAGAATGATAAGGGGGACATCATTGTTACTACAAAATCTGGAGGAAAAGGGACTTCCACTGTGTTTTTTAAGTTAGTCAAGCCGGACAAAATTGGTAATTTTATTTTTGTCTAAAAATTCCATATTTTCATTGCAATAATGTCCCATTTACACGAGATGTGGGGCAGATGATGCCTGCCGCTCGTCCCAGTGATGTTCGCTGCTCGGCTATTAAACAGGAGCGAGTCCACCAGGACTGACATGCCGCCGTTTTTTTCCTTTTCTTTCTTTATTTTGTTTCTGTTTCCTTACTGAAGATATTAGCATTGAGTGGGGATACTCTACTTTAGTTAGAGCTCCAGTATTATCTGCTCGGGTTATCTAGACCTAATTCAACCTTAGCTTATCCTTGCTTGCAACAAAATTTAAACGGCGCCATTCTTGATTAGGAACCATATTTATGGCCTTAAATGACCTAGGAGAGTAGATTTCTAGTCTAAATCCCTTCACTATTATTACTGAGGGATACTAGATACGTTATTTTCTGTAGACTTTGTCTTTTTGAAGCCACTATCCAGCTATATTATCGTTTGTTGGTATTTATCTATTACAGCCACTACCCGGGTCCACAATCTTTACTGGAATTACTCCATCTGAACCCCTGAGGAACCCACTTTTTGTGGGGGAAACGCGTAGGGTTTTTACCACTACTCAGGTTTTTTGTAATGTCGTCCTTAACCACTAGGAGGACACCTGAGCAACAACGTTAATTTCTTTATAAATCCCAGGAAAAAGATTAGATAATAGTTGAGGGCAAATTTTTGTCATTCCACCTGGCTGGTCTTTTCCTGGAATAAAGTGGCATTAAAGGGGTTGTCTCGCGAAATCAAGTGGGGTTCAGCACTTGTGTATGGCCATATTAATGCACTTTGTAATGTACATCGTGCATTAAATATGAGCCATACAGAAGTTATACACTTACCTGCTCCGTTGCTAGCGTCCCCGTCTCCATGGTTCCGTTTAAGTTCCGTGTCTTCTTGCTTTTTTAGACGCGCTTGCGCTGTGCGGTCTTCTCCCTTCGGCTCCGCTCGGCAGCATCGGCGTTTTGGCTCCGCCCCTTGTACGCGTCATCGCGTAGCTCCGCCCCATGACGTGTGCCGGTTCCAGCCTCCTGATTGGTCCACACCCACGTATAATAAGTGGCATCGATCAGCATATATATATTTTTTCTGATCCGTCCTCCTCTTATACGATCTATGTATCTGTGTCTGTTCTTCTTTTTTAAGTATTGTGAATAAAAGGTATATTTTAAATGTATTAGTTTGAGGGTCCACGCAGTAAGTTTTGCTAATTTTTCTCCCTGGACTGATACTGCCTTTGTGAAACTCTTGTGCCAGAACTTGTAGGAGAGACAGTGGGACTCCTGGTTACCTTGTCCGGGTTGTAGTAGTTGCCAGTTTTCTCAGTATCCGTATGTGAAGCTGCCGACAGCTCGGTGTAGACGGGATAAGCAGGACTCATTGTGTCTGCAAGGAGTCCTGTCAAGGTTGTCTCTGCTTTTTACTGGTAACTCCAGGCTGAAATCCTGTAATGCTTTCTATCCCAGAGCCTCGCTTGTCTCCGTCTGCCATATCCTGCTCACGTGGGGGGAGCAGAAATCTCCTGGCGGGTTTGCTTTAAATTGCGCAGCGAGAACCATTACTGTTTAACCATTTGTAATTGATGGTGCAAGCGTAAGACTTCCGGATTTTGCATTTGCTGTAGATCCTGTAGTGAATGTCTTATACCTTATGGTACGCATTGGCACATTGTACTTTATGCGCGCACAAGTCATCTGCAGTTGTGCGCGCAAAAAAAAAAACACGCCTGAAATGGCTGATTAGTTTTAATGAGTTCAAAATGTGTTCGTTCTTCTGCAAATATACAGGAAAAGAAAGCATGCTGCATTTTTATTTTTGCGCAATAGCAATGCACACGCCAAATACGTTCGCGTGACTCCGTCCTAAGGCCGCCTGCAGACGAGTGGGTCGGATCCGGCAGCAAGAATTCTCGCCGCGGGACCCGACCCGAGAGCCTGCAGGGACGAGCGCGTACTCTCCCGCGCCTGGCGGCCCCAGCTCCTTCATGTGCCGGCTGCCGCGCAGCCAGGTGCATGCGCAGACCGGAGCCGGCGGCCGGGTGAGTGCGTGCCCCGCACAAAAATAGGACATGTCGCGGCCGTCTGCATAGGAGTGCGTATTGTAATGCACTCCTATGCAAACTTTCAGTGGCGGAAATCCCGCGGGAAATACCGCCGCGGGATTTCCGCCCATGTGCAGGCGGCCTAAGACATTACAGCTGCTGTGAATGACCAGTGCTGACCATTCAGATCCGTGTCTTAGGCCCAATGGCCATGGGCAAATGTGATTTGCGGGAGATCCACAGATCAAGCTGTAAATATTGAAGCCGAGGCGTCCGCAAATGGGTTAAAAGCACGTGAGTTCGATTTGCGGACCTTTTTTGTCCAGAAAGCAAATCGCAGCATGCTCCAGTATTCTGCGGATCCTGCAGGGACGGCTTCCATTGAAGTCAACGGAAGCTGTCCGATTCGCTGCACACTACAGAAGTGCGCAAATCCACGGGAAAGCGGGAGATTTAAAACAGTGCAAACTGTACTGCATATGTCTGACGGCGAGCCATTAGGACCATGCGCAGTACAGCGACCCCGGAAGGGAAGGAATCCGTGCGTGCCGTGGACATGAGGCCTTAGACTACTGATTGATACTAATGTACAGTGTCAGGTGGTGCGGCCATCTTTGTTTCTCCAGCCCGGAGGTCGCTTCCCCGTGACTCCGAGCGCCTACATCAAACTTCAAAGCATATTTATTCTGAAATGCTGCAGCGTTTCAAGATAAAACCTACGCGGGCGCAGTGCACGTATCTGCCCGTGTTAGGGTGCCCGGGTTTGGGCAGCATGAGTCTGCTGACGGGTTCCCTCGACCTGTAGCACACAATACAAGTGATTACAGGATTGTTTTCTATCATAAGGATCGTGTGTTCTAAAGAAGAGGGTAGAACTGTAAGGTTCTGGAAGCCACCCCCAGGAGGCGACAGAGTTTAGAAAGGCTTAGACATATTTCTCGAGAGACTCCGTACATGGGATTACTGTTATTAACCCCTTAATGACACGGCCTATTTTGGCGTTGAGGACCAAGTGATTTTTGGTATTTTTCCATCTCCATTTTTCAAAAGCCATGACTTTTTTATTTTTCCGTCGACGCGGCCGTATAAGGGCTTGTTTTTTGTGTGGCGAACTGTAGTTTTTATCGGTGCCACTTTTGGGTACATAGACTATATCGTAAAACTTTTATTATTTTTTTATGATAACAGGGAGAGAAAACCCATCAATTCTGCCATAGATTTTATTACATTTTTTTACAGCGTTAATCATGCAGCATAAATGACACACTAAATTTTTTCTGCGGGTCGGTACGGTTACCACGATACCAAAATTCTTATTTATTTTTTTAGGTTTTTACACTTTTTTGCAATAAAAACCCTTTTTTGTGGAAATCTTTTTTTTTTTTTTTCTCTATAGCTGCATTCAAAGTCCTGAAACGTTTTTTTTTTTCTATGTACGGAGCTCCGATGCCCCCCCCCCCCCCCGCTGTTGCAGCGGGATGCCAGCTGTGACTGACAGCCGGCTCCCGCTGCGGGATAGTGCGAGGTCAGTCATGATCTCGCGCTATCCCGATGACGTACCGGTACGTCATTTTGCGCGAAGTACTCGCCTCCCATGACGTACCGGTACGTCATGGAGCGGGAAGGGGTTAAAGGTAAATTCTCACGGGGCGGAAATACTGCAGAACTTCTGCATGCAAAACGGAGTCAAAATTAGCAAAATCGCATCAACTGACCTGCAGCTAAGCGCTCGTTAGAGGTTGCCGGGGTGCGCTGACAGCACAAGCACTGCGAGGTGAGGGGCGTGCTGTATTTTCTGAAATCTGCTGCGGGTGTGCAGGTGACATCTAATCCAATCGTGCGGATTTGGGAACTTTTTTGGATGCGGAAATATTGCGGAATTTGCAGCTGAATTTTCTGCCGCGTGTGAACATACCCTAAAGGGTCCTGTTTGCATCATTTCTGCTGCGCCGCTCCAACCTGAGTTACTTCACTTCCAGTTGAGAGCTGTCCGCGCATGCACAGTGCTGCTCCACGTGTAAATAGCTGAGCGCCCACCCCTACCGATTCTGAGCGGAATGTTCTCGGGTTCAGTGAGGATCACCGCCGTTGGACCCCCACTGATCTAACCGTTTTCACCCATGCAGTTGATGGGTGAGAACTTGGTAAAACGATCCCTTACTACAATATTCCTTTGACCCTTTCCAATCCACTGTCTGACCTCTGAAGACATTATGATTTTAAGGCTGTACAGCTCCGATGTCGGAAGACGCCCGTTGGGGTTCTCTTACTGTATATTGCCAGCCTCTCTGCTGTCTGAGCCTATCCAACGTGTCACCTCATGCAGTACTGGCTTTAGCCAGCAGATAGCACCATTGTATAATGGCAGAAAAAGAGTAAGCCCCCTAGGAAAGCCAGGATATAAATTGGATTGGAAAGGGTTAATAGCCGTAATTCTGCTCTTTATAATACAAAACAAGGCAAAAATGTCAGCTTACCGGACTCCCCCTTTAACAGTGCAGAGTGTTGGTCCAGGGGTCTGTCTGAAGCCACATGTCCTCACCGCAGCAAATAGGTCTATAGCGTCTATCTTTCTCCTAATCACCTGGAGGTTGTAATATACTTGCAGACCAGGAGATTGATAGGTAGTGGTTTGGAGGGGGGGGGGGGGGGGGGATGTTTAGATTATTTTCAACTTTTAGTAAGTTTTGTCTTCTTATGTAAGTAGTTCTAATACGCTAATCAGTAATTGGGAACTTGGTGTAATACCAGGCCGGGCTACTGCAGTGGGAATGAAGTTGTCTGCTTCCTGCAGAACGACTGAACAACTGACTGGTGGGGAACCCGGACAACAGATCCGCACTGTTCTACTATTTATGGCCTATCCTGAACATAGGTCATCAGTAGTTTACAGCTGGACAACCCCTTTAATTTTTCAGCACAAACACTGCTCTAAAATTGCAGTTCCTCTACCACAAGCACCCAGAATAAAGTCACCATTAATCGGCTTCTGTAAGCCGACTGCACGCGGACGGATTTGCATTGCAGAATCTGGAGCTGGCATCCGCCTCTGGACTCCGCAGTGAATACCGGCCATAGCATGCTATGGAAAAGCGGTGCAGAATCTGACCAAAATGTACCTATACATGTTGCATGATTTTCCACTTTTCTGTTGTAGGTATTTTAGATCAGTCAGCCGTATGGGTAGAAGAATTGAATTATTATGACTTGCGCACAGACCGAAATAAAGGGATATCTCCCCTGTCTCAAAGACCCGCTAATCCTTTGGGTATTGATATAGAAAGGTAAGAGTTCCCTTACATAACGGATGTTAGAAATAATTGTGGTCATATTTGCCTTTAGAACTCATATGTTTGCTTGGAGAGCTGTTTTATGACCTTTGCCACTAGGGGTCTCCCTCTCAGCTCCTTTGCAATCCACTGCCTGTGTTTAGGTATTGAGCTTCTGTAGTACCTGGGACATTTTCTTAGCTTTGGGGCAGGGTCTTTCTTTACAGGCTGTTCCCATGTACTCACAAATGGACAGGTCTGCAGACACTGTGTAAACAATCTCCACATTCTCTGCCTCTTCTACTGTTACAGAACTTGTATGTGCACATTTACTAATCATTTGGTGAGAATGTCTCCGAATTCCCAACTTCTACAACATTTCTAGTACAACCTAAAATAGCAGAGGGGTGAACATTCAGGTACCCACTCCATGCTGTTTAGACGAGAAACAGTGCAATACAGCATAGGAGATGAGGGAAAGGAAGTACAGGACAGTGAACTACTGGCAGAATGGTAGGCTTGTGACACACCCTCTCCTGAAGGTCGACTGCAAATAGCAGGGCAGTAGACAAATAGGGAAGAAAGTCAGAACTTAGACATGAAATGGGGTGCAAAAAAGCAGCAAATGAGCGGGTAAGAAGTCAGTCACATTTTAGAAAACTTGTTTAAAACTCAGGTACACTTTACCTGTTTATAGGTTCTCACGATATTGCCGTCTGTGAAGGTAGATGGGACCTCATTTGCCCAGGGATATACTGCTGACCTGTAAGTTAGTAGCTTTCTTCCCTGAATCGCATCCAGGTTTTACTACGGGCTCATAAAATAAATGGTCTAGGAGTGAAGCACTGGTATCAAGTAATCCTCTAGACGGCAAGAAGAAGCCCTGTTGATGCGGAGGACTTGGAATCTGACCATCCACCTGGTATTTTCATCTAGATATGTCATGTATGTAACAAATGACCCACTTGTTGACATCTATCATGCGGAGTCCTGGCTACACGCCTCGTCTTTGTGTCCTCCTGGTTGTATCTCTCCAGAGCGATGACATCACGTGTTACAGGTCCTTCACCTAGACAAGAGGCCGACCTCACTGGACCACTTTCCTGACACCTCTGATGCAAACACTTGTGTTTAACATCAGGGTGTGACTATTTGCAGGTTGTGAAGTGTTTTTCCTTCAGTTTAGGTTTCTCTTACATGCCTGAAGGTAAATTGGTGAAATTGTCGCGATGTAACTGGTGTTCATTTTAACCCTTTGACTGCTAGCCATTTTTTCAGGTTTTTTTTACTTTATTTTTTTTTCACTCCCTCCTCTCAAGCTGTAACTTTTTTTTTTTATTTTTTCCGTCGACCTAGCCGTATAAGGGCTTGTTTATTGCAGGATGGGTATTTTTATTAATGTTAATTGCGCCATATAATGTATGAAAACATTTTTAGAAATGTTTAAGTGGATGAAATAGAAAAAAACAATTGTGCCATTTTTCTGGGGTGGTGTGTGTGGTAATTTCTTCTTTTTTTTTTTTTAATGTGTTTTGTGGCTTTTTATGATGCAGTTAAAGTGACATGTTCACTTCATTCTACGGGTCAGAACCATTATGACTATACTGTTTGTTTATACCGTATATACCGGTGTATAAGACTACTTTTGAACCCCGAAAAATCTGCTCTGATGTCGGGGGTCGTCTTATACGCCGGTAATACAAAAAAAAAAAGTGTCAAAAAAAAAATCATTACTCACCCCCCCCCGGCGTTCTGTCGCGCTCCGGCAGGCTGTCGCTCCTTCCTGGTCCCCGGCAGAGCATTGCTTTCTGAATGCGGGGCTTGAAATCCCCACCTCCAGAAAGCTAATACACACGCCGTCAGCCAGTTACAGCCATTCAATGACATCATTGAATGGCTGTGATTGGCTGAAGGCGCACGTGTGTTAGCAATCACACCCATTCAATGATGTCATTGAATAGTGTGATTGGCTGAAGCCACGTGTGTTTTAGCCAATCACAGCCATTCAATGATGCCATTGAATGGCTGTAACTGGCTGACGGCGTGTGTATTAGCTTTCTGGAGGCGGGGATTTCAAGCCCCGCATTCAGAAAGCAATGCTCTGCCGGGGACCAGATGGGAGCGATAGCCTGCCGGAGCGCGACAGAACGCCGGGGGAGGTGAGTAATGATTTTTTTTTTAAAGTTGGGGGGTCGCCTTATACGCCCCGTCGCCTTATACGCCAGTATATACGGTAGTTGTTTTTTTTTATGTTTTACTGCTTTCAAAAAAATAAACCCTTTTTTTTTTTTTTTTTTTTTTTTTTTATAAATAAAAAAAAATGCTTTTTGTCCTCGTGTTCAGAGCCCCATAACTTTAGTTTTCCATCAGTGGGAATTCAATTTCTGTTGACCATTTTTGCATTGTCTTTTTTCCCCCCCTTTTTTGGACAGTGTTCACCATGTGAGATAATGCAATACTTAGATAGTTGGGCCTTTTTTTGGACACGGCGATACCAATTTATATTTCTTTTTTTTTTTTTTTTTTGTGGAAAAAGGTGGGTTTTTGAATTTTTCATATTAAAGTTTTTTTTCCTATTTTAAAATATGTTAACTTTAATCTTGCATATATTTAATCCCTTAGGAGACTTGAATTTGCAAGTGTTTCATTGCTTCTACAAGCTGCAATACTTCATTATTGCAGTATATTGTATTTGTAACATTCACATATTAAAACCTGCCAGAGGAGTTGGCGGTCTAGCTAGCCACTCGCCGCGGACCCCTTGTGACTCATAGGCGCGCTCTCAGTCAGGTGTAACGAGTCTCGGGAACTCCTATGATTAGTCCAGCACAAAGACATTTTGTAATTCCCTTCCTTTTTGCGTTTTTCAAACTTCTCAATGCCAGTAACTCTGAAGGACATAGTAGACCCTGCTTGTTGAGAACCGGCGTGCCGCATTGGAAATATTCCTATTGCCGAGTCTGCTAATAGGATTAAGGTTTGTAATACTCCCTTTCTGAATCTTCTTGATGTATATCCAACATAGGATGATGGGCATGCTTCACAGGGGATCTTATAGATAATGTAAAGGTTTTGCTAACAGATGAATCGGGGAAGATATGTGAAGAGTTAAAATAACTGTTTTGCAAGCATTCCCCCGCATCTAATATAACTAGAGATTCGGGGGGGGGGGGGGGGGGGGAGTGGCGGGTGACAGCGGGGAGGAACGGAGGGGAGATCTCTCTCCCCCCCCCCCCCCCCTCCCCACCGCAACTCACCTGTCACCCGCGCCGGCCCCCGAATCCTTAGAGACGAGCGGGGAGATACTCGACTAAGGCACTACTCGCTCGAGTAATGTGCCTTAGCGAGTATACTCGCTCATCTCTAAATATAACCCGTCACACTGCAACCAAATATTACCACGGGGGTTTTCTGGTGTATACTTGACTGTGAGATAATCCTCCCAGTGTAGGAGAACATCTATAGACCACGTCGCATCCTTTGGACAATTTCACACACCGTATTGTCCTCATACAGCACTATGTAAATATATCTGGACGAGGATGTTAATGCAATAAAACACATTGCTATATTCCAAACCCAATGCAGGACAGGGCTTGACCCCAGCATCTCTAGGCCTATTCATCACAAGATCTGTTTGTGCTCTATTGGAAGTGATACGGTTGGCCCCTGTAGGCATCTGCCAGCGGTACCCTCTGTTTCTCAAGTGGTCACTGATTTTACCAATTTCTTGCATATACATATATCCAAATCACTAGAATTACATTCACTATCTATTCTCCAGCGGGTTTTATCCTAATAGTGTGCTTTGGGTGCCAACTGGTGTTATTAAATATGGTACTACCTTCCAAAATGTTGCTGTCTGATTGATATGTCCATCAATACCCACCAATGTTAGATCAAGAAAATGAATTGTGGTGGACTCAAAATGATATATGAATGAAATGACAGCTGTGACAACCATAGACGCCCCACAATCACATCATGAGAGGCTGATGGTGGGGGTGACCCCCTCTGGCTGACGGCTTGTATGCTGCAGGCAGGATCGACAGTCAAATACCTGGGATCGGGTGCTTTAAACAGCCAGCACCCACCGGGCGTGCAGCAGGCTTTATACCCAACCCACACCTTTGTAATGTACGTGTATATAAAAGAGAGGAAGGGGTTAAAGCATTTTAATTGCCAGTGCCATGTACATATGAGAACTGGGGATTAAATGCATTACATGTCAGGAACAACCAACCCTTACCGACAAATGGATAAAGAGAGAGAGGAGGCCCTGCCTGCAAGGGCTAACTGTCTACAGTAAGTGGAAAGGAGCCAATGGGTGGGGTGCTCTTGTTGTAGCAACATCACATCCTGTCCTGACCATGCAAGGAACAGAAAGTGTAATAGGAGCGCAGCGCTTCCATTGGTTCCAATGGGAGTGATGGCAGTGCTTCCACTTCCTCCTCTGACCAGCCAGCCGGTCAATCAGCTGAAATGGATGGGGGGTCCCGAGTGGCAGACCCCGTCTATCAACTATTGATGACCTATCCCGAGGATACAATGTGGTTTGTTGTGTTAACTTTGGTGTATAGGCTTTAAACAAAAAAAGCCCATAGGTGCCCCCCTTTCAAAATGCATTGTAAAGTAATTAAAAGTGTAAATATCACAGCACACTGATATCCCATTGTGTTAAGAGTCAAGCAAAAGACTTCAGCCCCATTTACAGGGGACAATTATCGCTCAAAATTCACTCAAACGATGTCTTTTGAGCGATAATTGTTTGTAAATGCTACCATCATTTGCTTTTCGTCCGAACGATGATTTTCTGTTGAGTTTAAAATCCATCGTTTGCCTGTGCAGCTGATAGCAGGGACCACAAGCTGTGATTCTCCATGGGCGCATTTGATAACCTTGTTTTCAGCTGCAGCCCTGTGGCAGAACAAAGGAGCTTATGCAGATAACAGACCACCTGCTGTTATCTGCATACAGCAAAGGGAAGCTCATTTACATGCAAATAAAGCTAATAAGCATCTAATGGACATTAGTGTCCATTAGCAGCTTATGCAAAATGCTCACTCAAATGGTCATTCTCCCTATCTGTGAACGAATTTTGAGCGGTCATCTTTTGAAAACAGTGAATCTTTTTTTGTGTATCTACACTTGCATCGATCAGTGAAAGCCCATTGACTCCATTCACTGCATATCACACGGCCGTACAAAGCATGAGTTTTAAGGGTTCACTTTCACTTTAGAGGAAAAATCGGAATAAAATTATGCAAATTAATTGCATATTTACTCAACTAATGAGTAGATTTAAAAGAAAAGTGCTGTAAATGCGTATAGATTCCTCTAAGTCCTATTGGCTTATGGACCTACTTGTGCGCCACTCGCTATACTGCCGGTTTATGGATGGCCGTTCCAAATCTGCCATTTCCATGCTGGTTTACCGATGACCTCTTGTTCTTGTACCTGCATCCGTTTTACATTTTGAGGGAAAGCACCGCGTCTCTAATATTTTCGGCGTTCTGATCCGGCCGCTCGGTAATTGCGGTCCGTGTAAATAAATTCTAGGGCCGACATTAAAATCTCATCTTGTGCACATTACTGATTGAACACTTGGCACACCCATCATTTCAAATCACCTCCTCCTTCCAAGACGTGACTCGGATTACCCTGGTCGTATTTAGAACTTACATTGTATACATAAAGCAAACTCTTAATCCCTTTTTGATTTTGCTTACACTGAGCTGAATGGGAGCGAAGTCAGAAAATCTGTTTCCTTCTCTTTCACTTTGAAACTGATGAACAGAAATAGTTTAAAGAACCGTGTGGTTTCTCCCCAACGAGGGCGAGCGAAATCAAATCCACAGATATTCTTCTGATGAATGTCTTAAAGTGAAAGCCAAGGAAACGCCCTGCGTGAAGGTAAAGGAGCCTGTAGTCCTTTCAGGGGGAATGTTTATGTAATGTGTCCCAAAACTGACTGATAGGAAATCCATTGGGAATGCAGGACAGTGCATTTGTAGACTAGCTGGGTGGCCCGAAGTCTGGGGATCTCGGCTTTAGCTCTCCCTGGTGCAGTGCGCCGCCGCGTTTTATTGTTTTAATTTGTCCACATGCTGCTTTTTTTTTTTTTTTCTTCATTTTTAGACAGTCTGCGCGACTGTGAAAGCGGCTGCGATGCTCTGACGGCTCAGCAATAACGGAGATAACGGAGGTTTACATATATTGATATTAATTTGCTTCATATGTTAAAAACTTTATAAAGTTATTTCTTCAGTTTTTGTCGTGTTTTTTATTTTTTTTAATTTTTTTTCTGGAATTCTATAATTTTATTATTTTTTATTTATTTTTTTAATAAAGTCACAAATTGAATTGTTTGCTGTCAGACTGAGGATCCCATCAATTTATACTTTTTTTAATTTTTTTTTTGCATTTCTATAGTTCTAAAGCATTAGTGACGTCTTGCAGTATGGTAATCCAATCTTAAGTATCCCTATTTTTGCACAGTCCCTTAAATTAGGTCAATAAGAATACTGAAGCCGCCTTCACACAGCTAAGAAACGCCTGCGAGATTTCTGCATTGCGAGATGCAGAAATCTTGTGCAAATATGAACTTCATTCTTTTGCATGGAGTTGTATACACAAGTGAAGTTTTTCCGCATTGCGGTGCAGAAGAAGATTGCGGCACATTCTATCTGCGTTCCCCAGAATTTTTAATGGGACCTTTTTATTGCATCCCCCGACTCTCGCTCACCGTGCGGGGCGAGGTTTCCCATTGAAATCTATAGTAAACTCTTACAATGCTCTGTCACACGAGAGGATATGAATGCCACAGATGCGATGGAGTTCTGCCTGAAAATCTTCTTGCATCCACAGGTAAATCGCGTGATACGCGGCCAAGTTTCTCGGACTGATATCGCGCTCGCCCGTGTGGGGATAGCCTTCCGAGAACAAAAAGTTGTATGGGGTGGTGTCAATCTGGAAAAGGTGTATGATAACATTTATATATACTTTTCAAGAACCCTTCTTAACGTACCGATATTGTCCTGACGGCCCCTTCTGTTTGGAGCCTCCGTTAGTCAAATGAAGAACGAACAGCAGTTTCATTCTGGAAAATGTCGCCATAACGGTAATCGAATAGACCCCATTATACCCAGTTGGGCCCATTCGGTGCTGTTTGATTCCTATATAAGACAGATCAATTCGACCACGTTCTCATAACGGAGCGGAAGAATGAAAACCACAGCGCCAATGTGAACGAGCCCATAATCTGGGGCCGTATTATTTTGTTTTGTGGCCTTTTTGGAGTTGTTTTTTGACAATTTTATCAAATTTAACAATTCAGAGGTTTTTTTGGTGCAAGAAAATAATAAAGCACAGTTAACCATTATTACTAGAGATGAGCGAGCACCAAAATGCTTTATTCGAGTCGAGCTTTTTGTAAAATTCGAGAGCTCTAGTCGAGTAACGAACCCAGTTGACTACAATGGGAGACTCGAGCATTTTTGTATGTGGGACGCCGGGTGCCGAGCTTTTTTTTTTTCTTCTTGGTTTGTCTCTGCCTGCCAAAACATTTTGCCATTGACACGCATAGCGGGGAGAGGCCAAAACAGGCACGTCACAGCGGGGAGCCAAAAACGGAGGCGGGGTCGAACACGGCGTGATGCTTGTTCGAGTAACGAACACCATCAAGTATGCTAATACTCGAACGAGCATCAAGCTCCACAGAGTATGTTCGCTCAACTCTAATTATTACCGATAATGTGCCAGAAAGAAAAAGTTGTATGTGGAGCTTGATCCGTGCAGGTCAGTGTATTTATCAGCACCCGGTCATGGGAAGGTTAAGAGTAGCAGATCCCCACTTGGACATATCTAGCTCATGGATATATAAAATAAAAAGAAAAGAAAGGGGGAAAAAAAGTCCCTCGAGCTGCACTGTTCTTGACGTCAAAAGTGACGGCACCCCCGAAAGAAGTGATTGGAGTCTTGTTTATAAAATGCCGATAAAGAGCTTCTCAAGTACGGGATGTGACCCTGGCTGACATCGTAGGTCGGCCTGTGGAAAACATTTACATATTTACTTTTTGGTTTCCTAAAATCTAGTTGAGCATGGCAGATGGGCGGCCATGTTTTATCGCACACCAGTTGCGTTCTTCCTTTATTTTCGCATCCTTTTGTTCATCAGACTATACTCGACTATTGTCTTTTATTTTCTTCTATGTGCGCTCGAGCAGCTGCGCCTCACCACTGCAGACCCCGCGCACATGTTTTATTTTTTCTACTGCCAAATTTACGGAGATGCAGCCGCTCAGATCCAAAGCGATGCTCTCGCTCCTCTGTGGTCAGAACTCAAAGCAATGTTTGTTGTTGTGTGTGCTGCATCGGGTCAATACCAGAGATCAGACCCCGTAATAAAGAATGAATTCTGAAAAGTTAAGTAGGTTCCAAGTCCTTTTTCAGCCACCCACTTATTGTCCAAAGTAGATCTTCCCACGGCCCGGCGCTCTCCTGGTTCCTGGTAGGACACTGCCATCTGCTGGAGCATTTACAGAACTTGAGTCTTCATGACTCAAGCGTAGATCTGTTGGGCCGAGTCCCCATGCTGCTGACTATTAGAGTTCAGTTTTACACACATTTCACATTAGGCAGAACAATACGGAGACTTCATATATTACGTACACAGTACCTACCTAGACTATAAATGAGGGTGGCTTCACACCGGCACTCGGGGTTGCACTTTTATGCTCTGTTCGGGAAAGGGGAATCCACACCGGACCGACCCCATTGACTATAATGGGGTCTGTTTGGTTTCAGCCCAGCTGCTCGGTTTGTAGGCGGAAGAATAAGCGCTTTTTCTTTCGGGTATTTCCAGCCGGATCTATGGCAGAACCTCCGAGGGAAGGCTCCGGCACAGATGTGGAAGCGGCCTAAATCTTTTGTCCGTTCTGATTTTTGATTTGTTTGAAAGCTACTGCTCTCTAGAATATAGGAATGAAAGGGAATGTGTCTCAAACATTATTCCTAGTCTGTCACTTTCTGATCTGTAGAGAAAACTTTTCAGCAGTCCTCTCACTATCATCACAGGCAGGATTACACCGAAAGGTACATACTTCTTATATATAGTTATCACAGGATCCACCATTCATAAGAGGTATAAATGGTAACAATCTACTCCCCTCCCTGCACAATGACCCATGCACGGGTCACAGAGCATGTCTAGACCAGCCTCCCATACAAGTCAATGGGACCCCCTCTTGTCCATTGTGTGAATGGCCCATGCTGTAAAGTCTATCTCTAAATGCTGTTAACTGCAGTTGAGGAAAGATGGCCGCCCCCGTAGTCGTGTATAGACAATAGAATAAAACCATTCTACCATCGGAAAATAAAAACATTCGAAAATGTTTCTCTATGTGGTTTTAATTAGTATTAAAAAAAAATTATTATTATATTCCCTTTTAACTTGCATATGTGGAATATCTGACTATGTATGATAATGAGGGGGGAGTAGAGTTGAGGGGTACGGGTTCTTGGTACTAAATAGATGGAAGATTAGTTCTAATCTGAGCATCTCTCAACAGTATTTTTGAGAATTTCTGTTTTAAGCGACCTTCCGGCCCTGGAAAAATAAAGATGGCCGCACCGGCAAGACACCTGCTAGGATTAACCGGTGGTGACCATATGAGTAGTGCTGGCCGGTCAGAGCGGTATGCAGTGTTATAGACTCATGATGTATACTAATGCAGACTGTGCATTCGGCAGTCAGAGAAATGGTTCGGCCATCTTTGTTTCTCCAAAGGAGGGTCACTCTAACCCTAGAAAACCTTCAGCTGTAAGAAGTATTTGGTCTCCACTGGTTTTCAGTTTAAGGGGTGTTTCTGTTCACCTTGTATTAGAAGTTTAATAACTTTGCATAGTACAGTGGTTTTCTGGGAGTCAAATAGCGGCGGTACCGTTATTGTTAACACGGCGGCTGGTCTGCAGGGAGGGCTGCTTCTGCATTCAATTGAATGAGACTAAGCTGCAGTACCGGGCACAGCCACACTCGTAGGGACGGTGCCGTGTCTGATTAGTGGGCGCTTCAGCAGTTGAACCCCCTCAGTCAAAAATTCTGGCCTATTGAAAGGATAAACAGGAGTTTGAATATGTGATTATATGGTGAATGGAGAGCTGTCACATAACAGGGGTTTCTCGACCCCTTCAGTTACCTTCCGAATAGCAGGATTTAGAACTATGCCAAAGTCGATGCTAAAGTGTACTGCGCGATTCCAAAACGGTAAGATGAAATCGATGCAGAGTTTGTGGACAGACGCCCCTTTTTATATGCCTGCTATACCCGATTGTGGGCTTTTAGCATTGTCTATAGGACCAATAACGCCATCGCCGTACTTGGAGGTTCTGTGCATCTTCTAATTACAGACAGGTGCCAGCGGGTACAGAAGCAGTCGGAGCCGGAGATCACAGTTGGTGGTCGCCTGAACCTACGAGACATCTGTAGAGGAGGGGAGGACTCAAAGCACATCTGTGTCGGGGTTTCTGTTTTTCTGCTCCGTTATGTGAGCAGGAAAGGGGAATCCCTTGGCCGAACGGTTCTGTCTTCTGACGGGCCCGAACAGCGCCCATTGACTATAATGGGAACCGCTCTGCCTCATAGCAGCGTTGCGTACGCAATGTATTGTGTATAGACAGCGTCAAATACGCGAACCCATAGAGCACTATAGGCCTGTACAAGCATAGTATGTGGTGAAATAGAACATGCTACATAGTATCATAGTAACATACTGTGTTTCCCCGAAAATAAGACAGTGTCTTATATTAATTTTTGTTCAAAAAGGTTTAACTTTTTTACATGTATAGCTGCCTGGACACTATTTAAATTGATTTTTTTAAATTAACTGTTAGCAGGGCTTAATTTTGGAGTAGGGCTTATATTTCAAGCATCCTCAAAAAGCCTAAAAAATCATTTTACATCCTCAAAAATTCTGGAAAATCATGCTAGGTCTTATTTTCAGGGAAACAGGGTAGTATGTTAGGCTGAATGAAGACAATGCCCATCCAGTTCAGCCTGTTTCGACCCCCTTGTTGGTCCAGAGGAAGGCAAAAAACCCCAACGAGGCAGGGAAAAACTCCCCTTTCTTTTTTTACGCACGTATTCCATGTAATGTACACACGCTAATGTGAGTGGATCTATGAAAATCGATGTACTTTCATTGGCTTCATTCACCACGTATTCAGCAGGCGTACATCGCATGCGTAAAAATCACGCCCGCGGACATGAGCCTTTATTCAGCGGCTTCTATGGTTACCATCCTTAAATAAGTATGAAGGTGTAACTCGGCAATGACTGACTATAGAGAGGAAACTATTCTCACATGTATGTGTTAGAAGTCAATCAGCGCTGCGCCCCCACTCCGCGGTGCTTTAGGAATTAATGCGATTCCTGTTTTGTCTGCACTCATTACATGATCTGGCCGCAGCGCTCCCCCTAGGGCTGCCCCCTTGTAGCGTATCCTCTCTTTCCTGAGTGTTAAAGTTCTCGGCGAGGAACATGTCAGCAGTGAGCTATGAAAACATGTATATGTGGGAGGCCCGCTCTCCAGTGTATGATCTCAGCCAGACACATCCACAGCCTAATCCCGCTTACTTTTCTCCCGTTGCAATTCCCAAGGTTGCATGGGAAGCCGAGAAACTTAAGTTCACTTGTCTGCGGGTAATTCTCAAATTCTTTAATCTGGTTTACGAGTATGGATGCAGAGGGGAGAATTCCAGTTGTCTGGTAATGGGAACGGTTCTGTTACGTAACTTAATGGCTCATATTATGGCTGTTCGGATGTTATTATAGCCAATGAGCTTCTGTAAAAACACTTGTCAAAAAGGCTTTGTTTTCTGCTAGAGCTTTTTTTTTCCACATTTGACTTTTTTGCACAAGATTTCGCTGTTCCAAGCCCATTCATTCCAAATAATGCAATCCCCATCCCCCTTCCCTCACACACACACTTTTGCATAATTAGTGATATTTTACCATTCAGCTATGTGGGAAAGCTGGGTGATGCCCTAATATATCGGTTGTTACAAAACCTTCCCAGAAGCCTTGTCCATTTTAACATATCTTAAAGGGGTGGTCCACTATTGAACAATCTTCTTAGAAGAACCTCTAAGCTAATCACATGGTGATCAGCTGTAATCCGCAGCAAGTATTCAATCTCCCTGCAGCGCTACTACAGGGCAGATGAAGCATTACACAATGTCTGTAATAAAACAGTGGGCAGTGGGTAAAGGACAGACCTGTGGGGTCCTCCAGCTTTGTAGCTTTATTTGAAATGATTTAATTCTGAGGCTGACCAAACCCTGTGGAGATTCTGCTGTCACATTAGCAGCAGACTGCAGACTGTCACTTTGCATTGAGTTACAACTAAGTAATAAAGCTCTAGTTTGTAGCCGCCTCAGTGAAACGGCTCTAATAGACAGGGTCTAATAGACTGCCTGCTAATCATAAATTGGCAAGCTTCATAGCCTGCAATCCCAAAGTGATCATCACACCCCTCCCCAAAAATGGAATGAATTATGTCCCCTAAGTAGTACCAATGAAAACAACGCATCCCACAAATAAAGCCCTCACAGCCCCCTCAATGGAAGAATAAAGTAGAGATGGCATCACAAATTTTTGTGTGTTTTTACAGTACAGAAATGATAAAACCTAAATTATGTATATAAATTTGTATCCCTGTACTCTCACTGACCCAGAAAATAAACGTGACTTCATTTATACAGCATGGGGAACAAAAAATAACAACTGTGGAACTTTTCAACATCTCATATGTACCCTAAAATAGGAATTAAAAGATACAACTTGGCCTGCAAAAAAATAGGCCCCTATGTTGATACTTCATGTAAAAAAAAAAAATATTAATATTAATCTCAAAATTCTATGGCTTTTTGAACAGTGTTGATGAAAACAGAAAAATCGCTCTGTCCTCAAGGCGCAAATATCAGTGTCCTCCGGGGAGTTAACTAGCATGGGGCAAATTCTAGCAAAAACGCACCCCTTTTAAAGTTTGACCTGCTGGATGCGGTGCCGGCGCTCAGTATTCATGTGTTTGTGTTCCTGGCCTGGATAGTGGCCCCGGCTTTTGTGCTCGCTCATTCTCATGTTTGTGCTTCTGCAGGGGGAAGGTTCCACACTCGGACATTGAGACCTTGTTTCCTGGAAAGAGCGGAGACTTCAATAGTGAGAAGTTTTGTGCTACGTGGTATCTGATCGAGAATCACTCAGCCGCGAGGTAAGTGGCCGGCCGCTCTTCACCGTTCCTGTCTGTTTCTACTAAAATTAGACTGGGTAAAATGTTTTTTAATTTTTGTGATATTGTGACCCGTAAAGCAATGGTTATTGATGTGTTCGCTTGTGTGATGTGTTCAGGCCTTCCTACACCGCACAATGATTGTATGGCATGGGGCGCAGGTGCTTCCCATACTCATATAGTGTTCTTGGCCACCCAAGGAGAAGCGTAGTGTCTTAGTATCTAACAGACTGCAAATGAAATACCAGTTTTAACCCTTTCCAATCCACTGTCTGACATCTAAAGACATTCTGATTTGAAGGCTGTACAGCTCCGATATCGGAAGACGTCCAGCAGGGTATTCTTACTGTAGATTACTGGCCGCTCTGTTGTCGGGGGCCTCTCCGGCATGTCACATACCGCAGTACTGGCTCTAGCCAGCAGATGGCATCATTGTATAATGGCAGAAAGAGAAAGCCCCCTAGAAAACCCTGAATCCAAAATTGGATTGCAAAGGGTTAATCACTTCCGGAATGTTTAGAGAAAAAAATCCTAAATTGAGAAAAAATAACTTTTTTTTTTTTTAACTTTTGACACAAGGCTATATTATAAAACAAGATGAAAAGCATGAAAAGAAACCTACAGATTATTGACATTGCTGAACTTTAAAACAACCTATATTCTGAAACTAAGGCTTCATTCACATTGTCGGAGGGTCTGTTCGTAGTCTTGCGCTGATTTGCATGGAAATCATGGACGAGATTTTGTCCGTGAAGATGCTGGAGTGTATAATGGCACGAGCGAAACCTATTCTATTCGGCAGGTACCGTTCAGCACCTTGGGCATCTGGCACCTCCGCATTTTGTCATTGTTCGGCTCTTAGGATAGAGCCAAACAATGGAACTGTCCAATGACAACGGGAACAAGCCCCAACGCATTGTTTATTCCTGTTTTGAGGAAGCAGGATGAAGAAAAGTGCCTTTTTTTTAAGGTGCAGGATAAACAGTAATTAAGAAATCGCGTGTACCCCAAAATGGTGCTCTTAAAATAATTCCGCAAAAAACAACTTCCATGCAGATGACAAGTGTCTTATCGTATCACTGCCAAACCATTAACTGAATGGTGTGAGAGCAACTTGTTCAGCACGGGACCCTCTTCTATACTGTCCATATGCCTTTATGGGTGTATGCAGAAGGGTTGTCTTGTGAAATAATTTAAGAGAGTTATAAAAATGTCTGATAATTTATCCAGTAACTGCTCATGGTGACATCATAAGGATCAGTTGCATTCACAGAAGTGTTGTTTCTGTATGGCTCTGCTACATGCCCGTCACACACACAACACTGCTACATGTACATCACATACAGCTCTGCTACATACATTCTTCATATAACAGGGATCAAAAGCAGCACAGCAAAGTCCTGCACACACTGATCACCCCCGGGTCATGTGACCCTGGACTCCTCCCACACAGGTGACTGATCACATGACGGTGACGTCATCACAGGTCCTGTAAGCACACGGCTCTTGTAGGTATTCATTAGTATTCCATAACCCTACAAACCCCCTGCGGCCTCAGTTGCTATGGAATACTAACAACCACCTAGCCGAACAGCAGCCGTGTGCTTACAGGACGTGTGGTGATGTCATCGTCATGTGATCAGGGGCGGAGCATATAACTCACTCAAGATGAAGGACCTTTGATGACATCACCGTCATGTGATCAGGGTTGAAGCATGTAACTCACTCACGGACAGACAGGTTGTTGTTAGTATTTTGATATGTTTTATAGGGAAGAAGCATAAGGCTAAGTTTCCTTGCTACTGTAACCATGTGTGTATGAAACCCTGTCCACTTGCTACAACCAATGGTCACACAGTTTTGCTAATAATGCCAACAAGCTAGTGCGGCCATTGGTTGGGGGTAGGCAGGGATTCAGACTCATGTGTTACTGCAGCGTGGAAACCCAGCATAATATAGGGATCATTCATGTGGCTGTTCGGTGACAAGTTTGGTCCGCAAATTTGGGTGCAAAAGAGCAATTGACTGTGGGGCGTCCGATTTACTTTGAGGCCCTCACACTGCTTATCCTACTTTTGTCTGTGCAAATGAACAAAAATGCAGTGGTTGTGTTGTTTAAAAAAAAGGTAAATAATGCTAAATCATTGCATAACGGCTCCCACCCACTTGCGTTTTTCTTGCGCGTTTTTCCTTCACGCGATTGTCAATAGGACTTTCTAATGTTAAAAACGCATCGCAAGTTTGTGCTTTGCAATTTTTGTGCGATGCGTCTTTAACATTAGAAAGTCCCATTAACAATCACGTGAAAAAAACGCAAGTGTGCAGAAGCCCTAATAATGATAAAATTGTAGTTTGTAGACTGTCGCCTCAGTTAATAGGCCCTAATAAACTGCCTGCTAATCTTAAATTGGCAGGCATAATACACTGCAATACAAAAGTATTGCAGTGTATTATTGTAGTGATTAAGGCGAAGGAATGGTCAAGTCCAGTAAAGCTCTATACAGATACCCATCAGCTCATTCTATCCAGGGATTCGGTTATAAATGCCCAAAGAAATAGCGCAGCATGCTGCGCTATGTTTTCCGATAAATTGACGGAACTCTTGGATGGAACCAGACAGGACCCATTACAGTCAGTGGGTTCCATCAGGCACAGGTGGGTTCTGTCATTTGACAGATCTGGTAGCCGTTTTATTTTTGATCTTTTTGTTCTAGAATGGAGCAGAAAAATTGGAGTCAGGTTGTTACCTCATCTTCGCGAATGATACTTTATTGCAAATTACCAGAGAGGATTATGCAGCTGCTGGAGTTTGTAGCTCACAGAGCATTGCCTAGACCGGATACAATTGTACCAACTGCTCAGTTCAGAGCAGGGATTTTTCTTCCAGTATGTTCCAGTTTGCTTCTTCGGAATATAAGAAAGTGTTCTCATTCCTTGGCTGCAAATATCTTGAAAATGCTGAGAATCGGAAATACAGATTGTTTGGAAGTTGTAGAATCGTTCATGTTCCCCGTGATGAAGTATGATTTTACATTTCCAATAAACTACTTTCCTGCCGTCTCGCCTCTTTCTAACCATCACTGTGGTAACTTTTACATTTGCTCATCTCTTACTAGTAACGGAATTGTAACCTACAGCAGCTATAAAAAAGTCTACCCCCCCTCCCCCCCTACAATGGCAGGTTTGTGTCATGGTAAAAAAATCTGATGAATCGTTACAGGTTTATTTCCACCTTCCGTGTACCCCGCTATCTGTACTGTTCCATTGGAAAGAAAACTGAAATATTAAAATTATATAAACAAAACTTTATAATGTGGTTGCATAAATATTCACACCCTAACGGCTTATTTACAGGAACGTATATACGCCGGTGTTTTCACAGCCGGACGATAATACGCTTCCATCTAAGCAGTTTCCCCCTCACCAACTCTCTCCCGCTCTCCTCCAGTCTGGCGTTTGCAATGGGAGGGGACAGGGGCGGAGCTAAGCTTCGCTCTGTCTCGCCCAGTTCCATTGCTGGCTATGGGCAAGGGGCGGGTGGGAGCTTGGCTCCACCCCCATCCCACACACTCACATTAAAAACCACTCGGAGGGGAGGAGAGAGCCAGAGAGCCGGTGAGGGGGAGGGAAGGAGGGAACTGTTTAGATGGGAGCGTATATCAGCCAGGCGGGAAAACCCGACCGATATACGCTCGTGTATATAAGTACTTAAACTAATACTTGGTTGTAAGGAAGAGTTAGCAAAGATCGCCAAGTCAAGATGTGCCATGCTGATAGATGCCTACTAGTGATGAGCGAGCATACTCGCTAAGGGCAATTGCTTGAGCGAGCATTGCCCTTAGCGAGTACCTGCCCGCTCGAGAGAAAAGGTTCGGCTGCCGTCGGCGGGCAGGGAGTGGCGGGGAGGAACAGAGGGGAGATCTCTCTCTCCCTCTCTTCCCCCCCCCGCTCTCCCTGCTCACTGCCGCAACTCACCTCTCACCCGCGCCGGCAGCTGAACCTTTTCTCTCGAGCGGGCAGGTACTCACTAAGGGCAATGCCCGTTCGAGCAATTGCCCATAGCGAGTATGCTCGCTTATCTCTAATGCCTACCCAAAAAGGCTGCATGCTGTCACAAAGCCAAAACGGTACTTTCACCTTAAAATTATTTGTTTTTTCACTGGAATTGTACAGATAACGGGTCACATGGAAGGTGGAAATAAACCTGAAATGATTCATCTTTGTTGGATTCTTGACATGACCCAACCTGGCATTGTAACAGGGGTGGCTGGACTTTGTATATCCACTGTAAATGCTACGGTTTTAAAGAGGTTAACAAAAGTTCCAGAATAGAATTGCATAACAAAAACAGTAAAGAGAAATACAGAATTCCCCAAAATATCAGCGGACACATGGCGGGCGATATAAATAGAATATGGCCTATATCTCCGGCAGCCGTTGTGTTTCGCTCCACCATCTGTCTTTGCGCCACCTTCTTGGCCCGCAGGTGACCTATGAAAACGTGATGTTGAAGGTGTTCCGAGCGCTTTTGTTTTGCTTTGCTTGACTATGTTTTTTCCTTCAAGGAAATGTCTTCCCTCAGACCTGAAGGCCACTCTTCCTGGTTCAGCAGACGTCGCAGACTATGGAAACAACTGTTGCACTTTTCGAAGTCCTTAAATCTTGGCATTGTCCTCCGTGTGTCTGTGGTTGTGTTAATATTTATACTGCTTGTGTAGTATTTGTACATACTTTTAACAAGCCTTTCCATCAAGCCCTTGACAAACCAAACTGCGTAATTTGCTTGTATTAACTATTCGCTATTTATAATAAAGTACGTTGGTTGGAGTTCGTAGCCGTATAACACGGCGGTCACATCTCCAAACCAAATACAGTATATTTTGCAAAACGTCTACTTTTATAATTGCTGGAATGCCACTTTTTTGAAACTTCGCCCAAAAGTTCTGAATTTGCAAAATGAACTTCTGCACTTTAGTCAACACACAGGGCTGGTTTTTTTTTTTTCGATCTTGTCTCTCAAATCTCACTTTTCAAGGCTGTCCATAACGGCTACTGCTGTATGTTACAGGGTAGAAGAGGCGGAAGTATGGAGTACAGTGCTGCCTGCTCTGCCGTCATTGGCTGAAGCTGCACCTCGCAGGTCTCCTGCTCTGCCGTCATTGGCTGAAGCTGCACCTCGCAGGTCTCCTGCTCTGCCGTCATTGGCTGAAGCTGCACCTCGCAGGTCTCCTGCTCTGCCGTCATTGGCTGAAGCTGTACCTCGCAGGTCTCCTGCTCTGCCGTCATTGGCTGAAGCTGTACCTCGCAGGTCTCCTGCATGCACTCTGCACACAGAACTGGAACCTTCTGCCCCAATATATTTACTTAGGCCGACTTTAGGACTCATGACCGTATTTTCACCGTGTATTATGCGTGCGTTCCACGTGATACGCGGTGAATGAGTTATTGAAAGTCATTGGACTTCCATTGATCCATGCACACCGGCGTGTAGACCTGCATATTGATACATACGAGAAATAGATCGTAGCATGCTCCACCATGCAGCGTGAGCCCTATACATTGGTATAGGTAGCGTATACAATGTATACAAATGGACGGTGTTTTCATAGGCAATCCTGCTCTGAAACAGATTTAAAAGGGGAAAGAAAAAAAGTCCCAGTGCGTGTGATACGCAGGCGTTCACAGTGCGCTCGCAGCTGAGAGCCAGTGTCTACAAGCAGCGGTCTCCCCGCAACGTTTTACTGATACCTTCGTGGGCATGAGCCCTTACACGGACGTATCCGCGCGTATAATATGCAATGAATAGAGACCATTGGTTTCAATGGGTTAATTTACATATGTGTAATTTCCATGCACATTTCAGCTGCGCAAAAAAAGATAGAACATGCTTCTCTTTCTGCGTGTTTGCGCTCCTGAGGTCCCCATAGAGGGCATAAATGCGTAATTCTGCTGGAAAAAGAACACATCTGCAACTAATTAGCCACTTTAATGGTTGCGTTTGTTTGCTGAACATGCTCTGCGGCAGAAAAAGGGCAGTAAAATATGCCAATACGCGCAAAAAAATCCTCGTTCGTAGCACAAAAACGTCGCAATTGCGCTTCCGCCCGTATGAAGCCAACCTTCTCAAGTGCAGACATGTGCAAGGTAGCAGAGATGTGTGATTAACATGTCCTATCCATATTATGGGATCACGCACTATGGTGACAAATAAGCCTCACCCTTCGGTGATTTCAGACGGCCGTATGCGCAACTACGCTCGCTGGTATGGAGCCTAGTTGGCATAAACAAGGTTTTGTTTTTTTTTTTTATTCGACGGCCGTTCAAGCTACGCACCATAGCACAGGAGTTTGACAAAACTAGCGGGAAGAGAGGTCCTGTCCGATCTCTTATGCACGTAGGTAATACTACCGTATGTGTGGGAGTGAAAGGGCAATTCCAATAGTGAAAGCAAAACCACTGATTATCATTTGAGATTGGGCTTTTTTTTTTTTTTTTTACAGTTATGTGCCCGTATCTCGGCTGCATAATGGGACAAAAACATGGCCATCTGTTTAAGCCCTCAAGCACGAGCACGGCGGTGCGCTGTATGATGGGGGGCTGGAGAGGTGCAGCACTGTAAGCAGTGATAACAAAGATCTGGTACCGTGTTAGCCAGTAGAGCAAAGTGTGATTGTTCTCAGCAAGAGAAACCAAGTAATCTTGTAGATATGATAGCTTTTATGGCTAACAAAAATACATGATGTTATAGCGAGCTTGCGGACCAACGCAGGGTTCTATTTCATTTAAGCCCGAAGCAGAACCCTGTGTTGGTTCGCAAGCTCGCTATAACATCATGTATTTTTGTTAGCCATTAAAAGCTATCATATCTACAAGATGACTTGGTTTCTCTCGCTGGGAACAATCACATTATGTAAGTAGTGCCAATCATGTCAGCGCCGTCTTGTACCTTGTCTGAATATATTGTAATGGCACCACTGCAGTCATTTTGGAATGATTCAGCTGTATTTCTAGACTCTAAATCACTGGGTCTGAGAAGGTGTTGTGATTTAGGACATATCGCACTAATGTTCTGCACCGTCCAATCCGGTTCCTGCCTGCAGCTGGCGGCGCGGGATCAGTCAGTAATGTTCAGTCTGACTCTAGCCATGCTTCTTTCTTTTATGAACTCAGTTTCGAACAACTCAAGATAGCGGCCAACAACTTGAAAAAGCAAGCAAGCAAGAAGAACGAGGGGAACGTTGCTTATGTGAAAGGAGGACTCAGTACTTTCTTTGAGGCTCAAGATGCATTGGCAGGTAAAACCTTTTTATGTTTTTCTCATTGACATTCCCAGATGACAAATGAAATCTTGTATTTCTTATTTTTATGGTTGTTATTTTCGTGATCCTAGTTAGAGATGAGCGAGCGTACTCGCTAAAGGCAAATACTCGAGCGAGTACCTGCCCGCTCGTCTCAAAAGATTCGGGTGGTGGCGGGGGTGAGCGGTGAATTGCGGGAGTGAGCAGGGGTGAGAGAGAGAGAGAGAGAGATCTCCCCCCTGTTCCTCCCCGCTCTTCCCTGTCGCTCCCTGCCCCCCGCCGGCACCCGAATCTTTTGAGACGAGCGGGCAGGTACTCGCTCGAGTATATGCCCTTAGCGAGTACGCTCGCTCATCCCTAGTCCTAGTATAGCACATGTCCTTATGTTATTTCCCTATCATTCTCTATTTGGATACATCTATGCCTTTTCCCGGTATTCTTAAATTCATTAACTGGTGATTTTTCCAACCACATCCACTGAACGTTTGTTCCAAGCATCTTCTACTCTTTCAGTAAAAAAATATTTTCTGACTTTGTGTTCTTATCTCCCCCTCCCCCAAGTAGTCTCAGGTTGTGCCCCCTTGTGTTAAGCCTTCTAATGCAAACACTTCCTGAACCTTATTGATACCTTTATCATATTAAGGGCTTCTGCCCACAGACAGATGTTTGCTGCAGAATCCGCGGTGGGTGTCCGCTCCGTAGATCCACAGCCAATGGCGCCCATAGCATGCTACGGGAAATCATTTCTTCCTGCACACTTGCGGAAACCAATCGCAGTTTTCTGCAAGTGGGGGGAAAAAAATCACAGCATGCTCCATTTTTTTTTTTCGTGGATTTTGCGCGTATGGCTTCCATTGAAGTCAATGGGAGCCATCTGATCCATGGCTTTTCAGCAATCACATTGCGGAAAGGTCGCGGATTTCACATCATCGCTAAGCGATGATGCGGGAAAAGTAGTAGTTCAAATAAAAAAATAAAATAAAAATCTGCCCTGCACATGTCCGGTGGCTCGCTGTGCGGACTATTCACAGCACAGAGGAAAAAGAATAGTGACAGGTACGCGCGGACGCCACTGCTGGCAGAGACGGATTCCACTGGGGGATTCCATATACGGAATCCGGCTTTGCAGTGTGCAGGAGGCCTTAAAGTCCCCATCCTGTCCCCCTTCTCTCCTCCAGGCTATACAAATTAGGTTCTTTTAAGTCTTTCCTGATAAGTTTTTTTTGTTCTTAAGATCTTCCACCATTTTTGTAGCCCGTCTTTGGACTTGTTCTCTTTTATCAATGTCTTTCTGAAGGTGAGCTCTCCAGAACTGAGTGCAGTAGTCCAGATGTCAACAGAGCTCTATATAGCGGGATCACAATCTCCTTCTTTCTACTGGTTATACTGCCAGCTATGCAGCCAAACATCCAACTTGCTTTCTTAATGCCGGACTGTACTGTGGACGCATTTTAACTGTCAGAAATCAGAACCCCTAGATCCTTCTCTTCTGAAGTCTTGGATAAAACAGAACGTCCAATATGATACTCGGTCTGAGGATTTCTTTCACCCAAGTGCATTACTTTACATCCTGAGACAAACCCATTCGGCCAGAAGATACCCCTTTCCTGCTTCCTAACCGGAACCCCATAGGCAGGTGTGAAACCACCCTAATTTATCTGGCTTCTCCTTTTTTGGTACTATAATCTGCCCTCGGTAAAGCCGTACTTCCATGTGTATTTGCATTGTTTTTAAGGCATGCAACAGCCCTATGCCATAAATGTCTTACCAGTTGGAGTCAGACTACTGGGACCCTCACCAATTTTGAGATCAAGGGGCGTTTTCAGTGGGAAATTTTCTATTGAACTCAACTGAAAATCTAGAAATGGCTGAACCAACGTGTTTCCATCGTGTTTGTGTATACCCTGCAGATAGACGTTCGTGGATGAGCCATGCTTGCATGGCATGTGGTAGTGTGGATTATAATGAGCATTCTGTAAACGTTTGTAGGTTTGAGTTGTAATTAATACATGGAGATGATTGCATAAGCATGATTGGGAAGCTTGACGACGCCAACAGAAAATTGGATATTCTGGACAAATTACTGGCTAGTTTTACCCAACTTGACTGTTTTTAATATCAAAAAATTGTAGTAAAATTCCCCCAGAAAGCTTTAGTTGACTATTTGCATGTTGAGTGAACCTGAACCTCGTATTGTACTCCATCAGGACAGACTTCACTTCAGTGTTGAGATAACGGGCCCTGCATTAGATTGACAGCCGCGATCTAATGCCCTCTTAGTAACGTCACCGCTAGATTGACAAGGCAGGCCAGAAGACGAGGTAGATCTGATAAAGCCATGTTGTTTGGCAGGAAATTAAACCAGCGCTCCGGATAGTTGACCAACTTGACCTTTTACTTTCTGTGTAAACATTTCCAAGTTTCAGGACACAAGTGACTTCTTCATTACAAACCAGGACTTGTTACTCCGGCTGATTGCCACCAGGATAAGTCTGAGGTTTATTTGTAGTCCAGAAGTCACAACTCTTGACAGACAGCAAAAATCAATAAGTGGCGGAGGCCCTGAGAAACACAGGAACCCCGTTATCAAACGACTCATGTGTTTTTTTGACGGATGAGCTTGAATTGGATTATTTGGCTGTTAATCTCGTCTCAATGGCAATCTGTCCAGAATGCAAACCTGATACTGAGCATTGCTGTATAAAACTTGTATATAAGGGGTTGTACGCATAGATTGGAGAGGAGCTTCGGACCATTTAATGTCTGGGGCCCTATAACCAATAGAATGTTAGATCTCGCCAACTTTAATGCATCTGCTGAGTTATAGATGTGAAATGACACATTTACTATCATGGCGCTTCTCTAGTTTTGGGAACCAATTTAGTTTCCATCCTTGTTGGGGGCTAGGTCATAGTTACATGCCTGAGAGAAAGTTTGTGCGAGATGCTCTGAGCGCGGTACGATGTTTACGGGAGACCACACATTGCAAGTCCTGTTCTTGTACGAAAATGGAACATTTTTCGCTCTCGCATTTTCAGCGCGGGCGAGGAGTTACTCATGGACATTAACCCATTGGAAATAATGGGTTGATAGAACATGTAAGTTCTGTGTGTCTTGCAGTTGTACAGAACTTGTGCGCTACTCTCGGCCATGTAAATGCAGCCTTAGGGCTCGGCACACGTGCACATTTGCAGCTGCAAAATCTGCATGCCGAATGCGCCGTGAATACAACCAGATTGTGAAGGAACCCATTTAAATCAATGTGTTTGTTTTTTTTTCTCGAGGAACACAACATGCTTTATTTTGATGTGCATTTGCGTATTAAAAGCCCCCGTCTGCATGAAATCGTGCACTGAAATGCACGATTTTGCGCGTAAAATCGAAAACACCTGGGACTAAGTAGGCTGGCCTGTCCACCTAATCGGCTGGCCCCGCCTACTCAAACATGGCACTGCCAGGACCGCGCCAATGTGAGCGGTTCTGACAGTGCAAAAAAGTACAGTCACAAGCACGTCCTGCATAGCGCAAATACGTCACGGTATCGTTGGTGTATACACACTTACACCCGTGTGCAGCCGCTCTAAAGGAAATGGGAAGATGGAACAATGGCATTTTTATTTTAAACTCCTGCTTTCCTACGGAAAGTTCAATGGAAGCCATCTATGTGGGAACCGCACTGAAATAGAGCGTGCTGAGACTTGTTTCTGGACCAAAAAGTCTGCAAAACAAATCCGCATGCTTTTAATTTATGTGCGGGTGCTTGTGCTTCCATATTGGTGGCTTGATTTGCGGTTCTTCCGCACGGATCCGCAAATAACATCCCCCCCTTGGACATTGGGCCTAAGGCCTCATGTCCACGGGGAAAAGAAGAATTAAAATCCGCAGCGGATTTTAGCTCTTCTCCCGCGCGCGGATCCGCACCCCATAGGGATGCATTGACCACCCGCGGGTAGATAAATACCCGCGGATCGTCAATAAAAGTGATTTAAAAAAAAATGGAGCATGAAAAAATCCGGACCATGCTCTATTTTCATGCGGGTCTCCCGCGGGGACGACTCCCGCGGGCTTCTATTGAAGCCTATGGAAGCCGTCCGGATCCGCGGGACACAAAAATCATATTTTACTTACACGCTCCGGTTCTTCTCTTCGGCGCCGCGCCATCTTCTCTCAGCCGCGGCCGAATCATTTTGCTTCGGCCCGGCGCATGCGCGGGGCACGTCACCGACGTCATCATGCACATCCGCCGAGCCGAAGAATGAAGATCCGGCCGCGACGAGAGAAGATGACGCCGCAGCGAAGAGAAGAAACGGAGCGGATGGGAGGTAAGTTTATTCTCATTTATTTGTATTTTCAGCGCTCATGTCCGCGGGGCAGGAGGGACCCGCTGCAGATTCTACATGTAGAATCCGTAGCGGGCCCGATTTTCCCCGTGGACATGAGGCCTAAGACCCAGATAACCACATTAATAGTAATGCAACCACATACAAGACTTCGTTGGGATTTTAAAGTCGTCCATAAACTTTTCTTGTATGAAATGAAGATTAGGGTTTTTATGAGTTGTTTTTTGTTTTTTTTTCGTTTCTTTTTCCTTTCATTAAAGTCCATGAGAGCAAAACTCTACATAAACAAAAAAAAATCACAAGACTGTATAAGACGTGCCTACTGTTACTGGCACTTGTAAGGCCCTTGTATTAAGATACCACAAGGCTTCTATCCCTTCATGAGGCAGGGACAGCGCTGCATGTGCCTTTCGAACCTTGACGGACCCTACTAAGTGGTGTAGTTGGCTGTTTGGATCCGTGGTATGATGACTATAGCCACAGTGTGATTGTCCACATTAGATGTGTCACGGGAAGCACTAACATCCACAGTTTACACCTTGGTTGGGGATTTGGTTCTGTGCTTTCTTTCTTTTTTGGAAGTTCAGAATTGGCATGAAAAGTTTTTAGTGTTTTTTTTTTACTTTTCGCTCCTTGTTCTGCGGATCAGTCGTCCTCACACACCGGCCCTCCAGCTCCTGCATCTATCTTGGGCTCCAGTATCTTGGTTATTCATGGCAGATTCTGTCCTTTTTAAGCAGAGAAATAGAACCCTAAAGACCCCATTGTAAGCCATTGGGGTCCTTTGGTGCCAGTGGAGTGCGTTGTGCATTGCATCCATCACAGAGCGGTGGCCTCTGAATGTAATGGAGTCATCAGAGCCGTGTGGGAGATGCAAGCGGCGCCTCGTTCAGTTCTGTATTTTAGGATGTGTTTGCCATGTATTCCCGATCCTGGATCTGTTGGGTGCTGGGCCGGCCCCTTCCAGCAGTACAAAACCTGGAAGGCAGCACCGTCCCGTAAGATGAATATGTCTTCTTGGCATTGCAAAGTCATTTTGCTGCTATTTAAGTCCAGGCTCCATTTCTCATCGATGTCTGGGTAAGAGATGGTATATTTGCTGCCTGCACTCAGACTTCCTGAGAAGATGCTCTAGGAGTCTCGTCACATCAGTTCGAGGTATTGAAGGGCAGGAACACTTTTTTTTTTTTTTTTAGTCCAGCGTCGATGATTGGTGTCAGATTATCACGTTTCGGACATCGATGCCACCTCTGTCTGTGATGCTGTTTGTTTAACCCCTTAAGGACCATATAGGGATTTTACGTATGTGGTGGTTTTACGGCACTATGTTTTTTTGTTTTGTTTTTGTTTTCTTCGTCAGCTAGCAAAATTATTTTTGCTGCGTTTTTTTTTCCTTCCGTGACATATAGGGCTATTCTCATAATATCTATTTTTCATTGAAATTTCATACCACTATTTTTGGTTTTATTAGGAGTAAAAAACAATTGCTTTTTAATTTTATTTTTAAAAATTTGTATATTTACGCTAAAATAAAGCACGGCAATAGGTTCCTCATTTTGTTTCAGACATTTTGATATATAATTTGTATAGTCTTGGATTGCAGGCTGCATATGGCGGTGGTTTAACATCAATGTTCCCCATCACGTCATAATATTCCGCATTCACAGTATCATTTTTTTCCTCCTCTGTTTCACGCTTTTCCACTGCAATTGAGGCATCCATAGGAGCCCCAGTTACAGGGGAAAACATCCCCCTGTAGTGACAATAGTCACTGGCAGAGCTGATGTGGGTATACTAGGATCTTGATCGCCGAGTTGAATAGTGGAAGTAACACTTCGGCTTTCTCTCTATATTACATAGCACACTATGTCGCCTGCAAGAGGGAAGGCAGAAGCGATTAAAAACCACTTCTACCTTCTCCTCCGGGTCCTTGGCAGTGAATAACAGCCAAGGACCCAACCTGCTTGTTCAAGATTTCAGGTGCTTTAATCCCGTAGCATGTATTATTTTTTTTTTTTTTTTTTTTACTATTGACCAAGATGAACCCTTTGCAATCCAATTTAGGGGTACCTAGGGGGCTTTCTTTTTCTGCCATTATACAATGGCGCCATCTGCTGGCTACAGACAGTACTGCGGTATGGGATATGCTGGAGAGGCCCCCGACAACAGAGCAGCTAGTAATCTACAGTAAGAAAATACCCTGCCAGATGTCTTCCAACATCGGAGCTGTACAGCCTTCAATCTGAATGTCTTTAGACGTCAGACAGTGGATTGGAAAGGGTTAAAGCCCAGGACCAAGTGCTGTAAATTTACCATATTTGGTCCTTAAGGCGTTAAAATTGCTTCAATCATAACCATTCTGTACTTCCCGGTTGCTGCTGACCAGAACATGTAACTGCTATAGAAGGTCACAGCTGTGGCCAGTGATTGGCTGCAGAAGTCACATGTCCTGGTCGGCAGCAATCGGGAAGTACAGAATAGCTGTGAACTAATTTTATGTCCTGGGAAAGTCCCTTTAATTGTGCTTAGCTCGCCTCAGGCTGATCAATTCAGAGAGAGGTGAAAACCCTTTAATTAGGGAACCAGATCTTGACTGACACAGTTGTTCCATTTCGGTGGGTCTTGACAGTGTCAGCAGTTACATAGAGGCACAGACTTTTGCATCCTTTCATGGAATCTAGAAGTGCTAAAAGATTTGTACCCTTTTTGGCTTAACAGATTCTGGAAATAAGGTTGGAATGTCTGACACGTAGGGTTCTAAATTTTGCAATACTGTTTTCTGTCTCTTCGCCTCTGCATGCGAGCGTTCATGTGCAAGGCGGAGCGCAAATTGTTTCCTCTAGAAGAATTTTTGTCTTTTTAGTATAGGCTGATGTCCCCATTAAATCTGTTCACCGTGACCTTTTCTGTTGTTGAGGAGGTCCTGGTTCTCCTTGTAAAGGTCCAGATGAGAATGAACCTCCCGTACCACTATGGTCGCCCCCTTGTCATGTGTAGCACACGGTCTACAGGAGGCCGGTGTGTGGGATTCAGGCTAGTAATGCTCCATTGAAGTTGCTCATTGGAAGGACGTATAGTACAGCCCATAAATCACCACTGTACAGACTGCCCTGTGCATGCAGCAATGTCATGTTTACATGTGATCCCTCACTGAGTTTTATTGATGCATGGAAAGGAAAATGAAACACCATAGTGTTCTTTGTAAAGTTTCAGGAAATATTTAAACTTTTTTTTTTGCACTCGGTTGGAAGTAACCCAGTAGAAACGTGTGTCCTATAAGAGACATACCACCCAAACAAATCTTACAGATGGCCTGTATAACGTCCTGCTGCAGAGCAACATTTCATCGTGTAGATGTACTTGAACACTTGTAACGTCTGAGGCTGCCTTCACAGCTGCGTCGGGGGGTTAGTTTTCGTTGAGCAGGAAAGCGAAACCCTCTGGCCGAAAGGGGTTCGTATTCTGATGAAATTAGACCGTGCCAAACGGACCCTATTGACTAGAATGGGGTCCGTTCAGTATACGCCCGGCTTTTACCCCAGAAGAAAGCGCTGCATCAAAGTGGGATGAAATCAGGGGGAAAAAAACTCTTTCACCATGTTTTGGGGTCTTGCTTTGACAGTGTACACCATGCAACACAAATTACATGTTATGGTACCTTTTATTTTGTGGGCCAGTACAATTATACCAAATTCACATAGATATAATGGGGGAAAAAATAAATAAATAAATATATATTATTGTATTTTATTTTTTTTAACTACTTTTAAAATATAAAATATTTTTTCTGACCATAAAAGTCCTTTCTGTCGCCATCTTCTGACCACCATAACTCTATTTATGAGTTTTAATTTTTGGTGAATGGGATTGTGTGAAGATTTGGGTTTGCGAGGCAACCTGTATTTTCTTTTTACACCATTTTGGGGTACATATAACTTTTTGATTGTTTTTTATAATATTTTTTTTCTTTGGGGCACAAAGCACCATTTTGTGTATTTTTTTTTTCTTCTTTGGATGGTGTTGACCGTGTGGGATAAATAATACATTATTATAATATATCGGTCTTCTATGGACGCATCAATACCGCATACGTTTTTCTTGTTTGTTTTTAATTTTTTTTCTATTACAAAAAATAAAACTATTACTAGAAGTTTAAAAAAAACTCACATTTTCCCATTAGTAGTAATAAAAAAAAAAAAAACTTTATTTTTAATTAGCATTTTATTTTTTTGGTCCCCAAGGAGACTTGAATTGGCAATCATCTGATCGCTTATAAATTATACTGCAGTACTTCAGGGAGGCAGTGAATGGAGGGGCTTGGGCTTGCGATTTATTTGTTATTTATTTATTTTCCCTATTCCTCATGGACAATCCATGTGGAAAAAGTCTAGAATACGCGATCATCCACTTTTCCGCTATGAAACACTTCTGCGGTGGAAATCTGCATGTGGAATCCGGCCCTGCCATGTGCAGGCAGCCTAATGATACATTTAGCTTTACTTAACCCTTTCCAATCCAATTTGTATCCTGGTTTCCCTAGGGGGCTTACTCTTTTTTTTGCCATTATACAACCACGCTATCTGCTGGCTAAAGCCAGTACTACATGAGGTTACACATTGGATAGGCTCTGACAGCAGGGAGGCTGGCAATATACAGTAAAAGAACCCTGACGGGCGTCTTCCAACATCGGAGCTGTACAGCCTTAAATCATAATGTCTTTAGACGTCAGACAGTGGATTGGAGGGGATTAAGGTAGTCATTTGAATACACCCGAACCAGGTGACTACGGTATAGAATGGGTATGGGGCGACGCAAATATTCCCCTATGTTGCAAGAAAGAAGGATCAGTCTTATGGAATTTTCACATGCTGGAGATAAGCTGCCGCCCAAACTGTCTGGCAGCAGCTTATTACCGTCCCCCTATTCTGAACTCTATTACTCTGTATGTTAAAGTCACTTCTAAGTGCTGAATTCTGATTCCTTTCTACAACTTCACACAAGTAACCGTTACATCAGTCTGGTTATCTGGGCTACAATAACTCGCAGACACCTTCTAATGATCATCTTTTTTCCAGCAATCCATCAAAAACTCGAGGCGGATGGCACGGAAAAAGTGGAAGGGTCAATGACGCAAAAGTTGGAGAAAGTTCTGAAAAGTAAGTGTTGTGTTCCATAGCAAACCTCTCTTAACAGCTAAACGGCTTCCTTTCATTCCTGCCTGTTTCCACAGGACTTAGAAAGCAGTCAGTCAAACTCATTATGCGAAAAATGCTAAACGCGATGATGGAGTGTCTCTGACATTACACCGCCGCGTAATGAAAGGCAGCACTATTTTTACCTTGTACTTTTTTTGCCAAGATATATAGAAAAAAATAGTCCTTTTTTTTTTTTTTCACCACTGTGTTATTGATATAAAAACTTCCTTGGCTTGTTTGGCTCGTCTTCTCCTGGGCTCGGCCTCCGACTTACAAGGTTCCACAATATTAGAAGTGCTGGGATGACACCTGCATGCATTCTGTATGGAACATAAACTTCATTTCGTGGTATTTCTTCTACATGTTAAAGTGGTTTTCCGATGCGATGCCATTATAGCTGAATGATTGTGTAGGAAGTTGTGCAACTTTTTAATATATTTCTATTCCTCATTAACATCTCTGCTTGCTGTCAATATGTGCTGTATTTTTCACCACTTATTACGCGTGCGATGCACGGCTGTGTGATACATGGGGAATGGAGTTGATCCATGTACGTGCATGTAGACACTGCATATAGATACGCACTAGAAGTGGCATGCTCTATTTATCTGCAAACCGCATAGCGTGGGCCCTATACATTTACAAAGGCAACGTATGCATCGCTGTCCCTATGCATTACATTGCGTGTGGGTGCCATTTTCATATGCAACAGGTTTGAAGACCGCGCTTCCAGCAAGAGATTGCTCTGATTGGCTGAGCCCACGGACTCAGTCAATCAGAGCCAGTGCTGGATACACCAATCTCAGCCATTCATTGAATGGCTGTGATTGGTTCCTCGATCACTGGCTCAGCCAATCAGAGCAATCTCTTGCTGGAGGTGGGGTCTTCAAACCCCTTTAACAGCAAAAGATGCTTTGTCGACGCTGACCGGTGCTCAGAAGCCTGCAGAAATGCTGGAGCAGCAGGAGGGACCCGGACGGCGCCTGCTAGGTGAGTACTGGTTGTTTTTTTTTTTTTGTTAGGCAGTGTAGCTAGGGCTGCATTTATCTCTGTCAAAATCGTGGTACCAAGTTGTGCCGCGTTATCAGGGGGCTGAAACCCCTGCCCATTCATTTCAGTGGGTGATACAGAGCTGAATGGCCAGAAATAGAACATACATGGCTGTCAAAGCGCAACATTTAAAGCGCTGCGTTTTGACGCTTGTGTGAACAGCCCCATTGATTCATCTAATCACCACAACTCTAACGATTTGTATATCTGCCTGAGATGGAACTGCATGCCGAGTTTTGCAGCAAAACGACAACTTCTTCTAGGGGCCGGATTGTTTTTTTTAAATGAGTGTATATTTTACAAGTGGCTGCACAAGGCTGAAAAAAATGGCGCCAAGAGTGTGTGTTTGTTTTTTTTTAGATAAAATAAGGGTGCCTGTCCACCGTGCCTGTAAACCGCCGGCGAATCACGCCCTCTGAAACTTTCCATAGCACTGCTATGGAAAGCGCCGTCACACTGTCCACGAGCGGAGAATCATTGCGAATTGCCCCGATTCTCGGCGGTCCGCCTATCTATCAGATAGGGCTGACCAACGGAGATTCGGCGGCGGCTCCTGCGGCAGAGCTTTGCCGCAGGATACCGCAATGCCCGTGGACAGGGGGCCTAATAATCTTTATAATGTATGTCAAACATCTCCTGTTCTGGCTATTAATGTATAAATCTGGACTTATCACTATACGAACTATTTGCAGAGGCCTGACTAGATGACACAAATTAGGATCGGACAACTTGTGTAATTTTGCTGGACTCTAATGAAATGCTAAGCTTAATGTATGAACCCACAACTAGTGCCAGTCCTCCACACAGATCTGATGGCTGTCGTGTGCTGAATTAGTACTGTCAGCCGACAGCTTTATTATCTGTAACAACACTTTTTTTTCTCCCTTTTTCTTCTTTTTTTTTTGTCTCCACTTGTGAAGGGAAGCCTTAGCTTCGTGTGGGTGATGAGTTTTTATTTTAGAGCTACAGGCTCCTGCAGCGTTCCACCGTTTGTATTTGTATTAAACAATGATTGTAGCCGGTGTGCTCAGATGCCGGGGCCACCCACAGTGCTGAGCAGAGGCCATGGCACGCAAGCCACCCAGAGAGGCTGATGTCATTTCTTCGACTTTTGCTTAAAGTATAGTCACTAGACCAGATAATGTAGAGCCTCTCTTCTGGCAGTGATCAAAACGTTTCCAGTTTTTCCTCTTATTTTCTTTTGGGGTAAAGGAATAATTAGGATAATTCACGGTTAGAGAAAATGGTGCTATTTACAAGCAGTATATATCTTTTTAGGTATAAATGGCCTCCTGTATCGGGCAATCACAATAGCACCTTTGTAATCTTTTGAACGAAACACTGTTTCACACCAAGACGTCTAAATAGTGAATTGCTAACAATCATGATGCACTCCAGGGATTTCGAGACCAGAAAGGACTGATAATATCTCCAGTTGTTGGTCGTTTGTCATAGATCGACTGCATCGTAACGGGTTTCTTGAAGGAACATAGAGATTGATGCACCCCAAAGTTGGGTTTAGTTGACGGCTGTCCCTAAGACTCTGCTTGCTCTTGTCAGGTGCGAGTACTACGGCAGATACTCTGTTTCAAGAAGTGCTGGGGAGGAAGGATAAAGCGGACTCCACACGGAACGCACTCAACGTTCTTCAGAGATTTAAGTTCTTATTCAATCTCCCCCTCAACATTGAGAGAAACATTCAGAAGGTGAGTTCATGTCACTGTATTTAAAGGGATTTTACTACTACCGTATAACCCATTTAGGGATCGGTGAATGTAGAGCGCATAAAACACTAAAGCCGCAATGCTCTGATTTCTGTAGTGTTTCATGAGTTACTGCAGCATCTCTTGTCTACGGGCCACTTTGTTTGGTTTCTGTGGTTCCGTTTGGCCAGAGGCTACATCCCCCGTGTCCATTGGTTCCTGTGGCAATGCATACATGTGTCTTTGTCTCCACCTATCCAACCAATGCTTCTGCTCCTCCATCAGGAACCTTGACTCTCCGTCAGTCATCTGAGTAGAACATGACAGGTTTGTCACACAAGGCTCTTGTAGATTTTACAGCAGCCGAGGAAGAGACAATGGGAGGAATTCATAAGTGTTCACTCCAGAATTGTCAAAAGTCAAACATTTTAACTAGAGTTAAGCGAACGTACTCTGCCGAGCTTGATGCTCGTTCGAGTATTAGCGTACTCGATGGTGCTCGTTACTCAAAGGAGCATCAAGCCGTGTTAGACCCCGCTCCAGGTTTTCGCTCCTCCCCGCTGTGATGTGCCTGTTTTGGCTGCGACACCGCGCATCATTGGAAAATTTTTTTGGCTGGCTGGCGAGAGAGAGCGAGAGAACTTAGAAAAAAAAAAGCTCGGCCCCCGGCGTCCGACATACAAAAATGCTCGAGTCTCCCATTGTAGTCAACGGGGTTCATTACTCGAGTAGAGCTCTTGAATTTTACGAAAAGCTCGACTCGAATAACGCGGACCCGAGCATTTGGGAGCTCGCTCATCTCTAATTTTAACAGAAGTCCTACTTGCACAAAAAAATTGGCATTTTTGGTATTTTTCAGACCCAGAACTTTTGTGAAGAGTTGGGAGAGCTTGGCTGGAGGAGGTACCTGCTTGTGGAGCTTCAATATAATTAACACCAGAAACTATCGTAAATCTGTGGCTAGTTTTGCCTGGCGTAGATTTCTGGAGGAGGGCCACAGGAAGCCCAAGATGTGACGCATGTATTAAGAGGCTTGCGCCTCTTAATACATTCAGCCCATCTTACTCTAACGGCCCTTATCTAAGACCAATGTGAAATATTCTGGTCTTAGATAAATGTGTGGTGGGACAGACCGATCTGCTTCTACATAAGGATCTAAGCAGATCACAGGAAAAAAAATATTTATATATAACTTTATTTTTTTGCCATTATTTTTGTGCAAAATGATTCACCTTTGCCATGTTTTTGCTCAAATCGCTGCCAAAAACAAGATTTGACCACAACATGTGAACTCGCCCTTAATACAAGCAAAGATTATTTTAGCACAAATCAAGTCTGTTTTTGCTGTCGCTCCACCATTCCCTCACATTTTCATAAATGTTCAGTGAGATACATACAGGAGTCCTGGGGAATGTGGGTATGGTGGGACAATAGAGCAACACTTCAGCACATGACCAGCCCACATGTCAGAACTGGAGGTGGCAACGGAGGAGAGCACAATAACAAAAAAGTAAGGACTTACAGCTTAGAACGAGCTCTGTTCATTCTGAGGGAAAAGGACATTACAGTTTTGGATGAGCAGAGCCTGATCTACTTTAAACAGCTGTAGCTCTGGTTATATGAGGATTCTTGGCTTGTCCAAATATATCTTTGGCCCTCATAGAACCGGAGATACAGCAGATTGAAGTTTAGTCGGGAATACTGAATTTACAGCTGTCTGTTTCAGTTAGTCGCAGAGCAGAGACTGAAGGGAAGGGGGTCGAGCTAGCAGCAGAGAACCGTCTGCGATTCTCCTGTATACCTTTCTCCTTGTCCCAGAAAAGGAGTGGCATACATTTTTTATTCATTTTATCACCCCCTATCAATCAAAAATCCTATTTACTCTCTGATTGTCACATATAGGGTTTTACCCAGAAAACAAGTAAAATTATGAGGACTGGCTCATCTAATCATTCATCCATATATTGTAATCCCACAGATGCTGCAGTCCTTGCTGACCGCGGCATCTAAATCATTTTAACAGAAAAAAAAAATGTTCCCCTTACACATAAACTGCACATAATTGGTATTGCCATATCCATAACAAGCTGTACTATAAAATATAGCATCATTTATCCAGCACAGTACATTTCGTAAAAACAAAAAATTGAAAGTGCCAAAATATCAGTTTTCTGATCATCTCCCTTCCCGAAAACAGGAATGAAGTATAATTAAAAAATCATCTATACCTCAAAATGGTAACACTTCAAAATTTACAAACTGTCCAACAAAAAGCGAGCCGACATCACAGCTGTCAGCTGAAAACTAAAAATGGCGTCATACAAAAAGTCTTCTTGTGGGGAAAAAAAAGTACTTATGTTGTGACAAAGTAGTAAAACAGAATAAAACCTCTATGAATTTGGTGTTGTCATAATCCTAATGACCCATAGAATAAAAGTTACATAATAGTTACACCACAATGTGAACGGCATAAAAAAAAAATCTCAAAAAAAGAATGGAGAAATGGCTTCTTTATTTTCTGTTCTTTTTTACCATTAACCCAGCAAAATTTAAAAAAAAATGTATTGAGAATATATATATATATATATATATATATATATATATATATATATATATATATATATATATAAAATATATATTCTCAATACATGTAATCGAAATTGATTCCTAGAAGAACTAGAAGTCAACCTGCAAAATACAAGGTGTCGTACAGTAAGACTGCCGAAAAATGTTAAAAGCTTGTGACTGCTGGAACACAAAAGGGGATAGGGCTTACTGGCTCTTAAGGCTAAAATTAGTTATGTCACTAAGGCATTAAAAAAGCATTTAAAGTAACGGAGTTCTGCGCCAAATATGTTTACATGAGACATAAATTCAAAAACTACAGTTAAAGAAGTAAAAAAAGTGAAATTTTGGAGGTGTTTTTCTTTCCTTCCAAGTTTAGCATGACTGTTGGGGGGTTAATGCTATTACAAGTTTAGATTGTGCTATGGGGTGGGGATGGCTCAGCTACAAACCTAATAAATCCTCTGCCATTGCAGCGTTGCTGCTTTAGTCCTCCTTCCATGCTTTGTTTACTTGTGATGACATCACGCTTACAACGCCCAAGAATTGCAATGAGTAAATGGCCTTAGCGTGTTGTAGAACCCATGTCCTTGCTGCAGCCTTGGTGCTGGCACAGTGGTGTATTTACTGGGTAACTAAGGAGTATTTAGGGGTTTTTTTCATGGCAGAATACCCATCTTGGCAAGATTTTGTCTGATTGCAGACAGTCCCTTTTTAATTTTTTTTTTTTTTTTTAAGGGGCGGTGGGGTGTCAGGTATTTTTGAAGCAACAGTGACACTGCAGACTTGGCTATTTTGTTTCACTGTATTTTGATGGCAACTCTCCAAAAGTCCACCTCTTTGAGAAGACCATCCCCTTATCCAGACTATTTCCTGTGACAGATTTACAGTTCCACTATATATTATGTATACCAGCCGTCATCTGAGAGGACCACCCTTCCCCTAAAAGACCACTTTTCGATGCAATTTTGGATGGTGGTTTCAAGGAGGTTTCCCTATCGCAGAAATCCTGATCCGATGCAGTAAATGTCCTGTTGGGGGCCTTATGTTGGAGAAATGGGACAAAAACTGAAAGCCAGGATGAGAGCTAATCGCCATACAATTGAACAGAGAAAGACAGGATTACCTGTGGCAGAGTACTTTTCTAGTCGCAGACACGACATAGAAGATATGAAAGTAATCATACTGAGAGGCAATTTCAAGACACAAAGCCATAGAAGAATTTGGGAATATAAATTTATTGAAAGTGTCAAAAGTTGTTAGAGGGTTAAATTCTTCACAAGGATTCATGTGGGAAGTATGAGAAATCTATAGCACAGATAACACAGCTGGCCTGGTGACACCCCCCCCACCCCACCCCCACCCCCACCCCCACCCACACACACACACACACACACACTAATTCAGGGACCATAAAAACTTCACTTCCTTATCAGTGACTAGTTTAAAGATGTTTGTATTTCTGTTGTAGTATTCTTTTAAGTGCAAATTAATCGTATCCATGTCTGTGCCTTGTCATAAGTATGTGTGTACAAAGACGCATGCCTCTTCAGATCCATTTCATTTAAGCCTGAAGCAGAACCGGTGCGTGGAAAACAAACCACATGTTAGTCGTGTATAGTTGACAGTGTTATTCTTCGTTTTGTTTAGGGCGATTATGACGTGGTTATTAATGACTATGAAAAAGCCAAATCTTTGTTTGGGAAGACTGAAGTGGAGGTGTTTAAGAAAGGTGAGACATGTGGTATTTTCATGTGAAAAATAAGAATAAAGAAAAAAAGTCTCTTCCATAGTATTTGCATGTGTCCTATAAGTAGGCATCAAAGTCTGTGTTCCCTGTATTCACTGTTACAGTATGGTTTCTACACTGTAGCAACTAATGAATGTTCTCAGTAAATGGCAGTCATTTGCTTAAGGGGTTTTCCGATCTAATAGAATGATGACAGATCGCTAAGATATAGCGTCACTTTCTGATTAGTGATGGTCCAATTGTCAGGATTCCCCACCCCGATTGTGAGAATGAAGGGGCCGCAGCACTGTTTGAGAATTGCGTAAGATAGTGACAAGCACGCTGATTATAACATGTCTGCTGTTTTGTATCTGTGGATTAGACTGGGAGACACATTTTAGAAGTAGCATTTTATTAGGAAGTATACTTGATATTCTTGAGCTCTGGTTATTTCCACCCACCCATGAGGCTAGCCAAGCCCAATCCACCCACCCATGAGGCTAGCCAAGCTCAACCCACCCACCCATGAGGCTAGCCAAGCCCAACCCAACCTACCCACCCATGAGGCTAGCCAAGACCCACTCACCCATGAGGCTAGCCAAGACCCACTCACCCATGAGGCTAGCCAAGACCCACTCACCCATGAGGCTAGCCAAGACCCACTCACCCATGAGGCTAGCCAAGACCCACTCACCCATGAGGCTAGCCAAGACCCACTCACCCATGAGGCTAGCCAAGACCCACTCACCCATGAGGCTAGCCAAGACCCACTCACCCATGAGGCTAGCCAAGACCCACTCACCCATGAGGCTAGCCAAGACCCACTCACCCATGAGGCTAGCCAAGACCCACTCACCCATGAGGCTAGCCAAGACCAACCCCTCCCACCCATGAGGCTAGCCAAGACCCACTCACCCATGAGGCTAGCCAAGACCCACTCACCCATGAGGCTAGCCAAGACCCACTCACCCATGAGGCTAGCCAAGACCCACTCACCCATGAGGCTAGCCAAGACCCACTCACCCATGAGGCTAGCCAAGACCCACTCACCCATGAGGCTAGCCAAGACCCACTCACCCATGAGGCTAGCCAAGACCCACTCACCCATGAGGCTAGCCAAGACCCACTCACCCATGAGGCTAGCCAAGACCCACTCACCCATGAGGCTAGCCAAGACCCACTCACCCATGAGGCTAGCCAAGACCCACTCACCCATGAGGCTAGCCAAGACCCACTCACCCATGAGGCTAGCCAAGACCCACTCACCCATGAGGCTAGCCAAGACCCACTCACCCATGAGGCTAGCCAAGACCCACTCACCCATGAGGCTAGCCAAGACCCACTCACCCATGAGGCTAGCCAAGACCCACTCACCCATGAGGCTAGCCAAGACCCACTCACCCATGAGGCTAGCCAAGACCCACTCACCCATGAGGCTAGCCAAGACCAACCCTCCCACCCATGAGGCTAGCCAAGACCAACCCTCCCACCCATGAGGCTAGCCAAGACCAACCCTCCCACCCATGAGGCTAGCCAAGCCCAACCCTCCCACCCATAAGGCTAGCCAAGCCCAACCCTCCCACCCATAAGGCTAGCCAAGCCCAACCCTCCCACCCATAAGGCTAGCCAAGCCCAACCCTCCCACCCATAAGGCTAGCCAAGCCCAACCCTCCCACCCATAAGGCTAGCCAAGCCCAACCCTCCCACCCATAAGGCTAGCCAAGCCCAACCCTCCCACCCATAAGGCTAGCCAAGCCCAACCCTCCCACCCATAAGGCTAGCCAAGCCCAACCCTCCCACCCATAAGGCTAGCCAAGCCCAACCCTCCCACCCATAAGGCTAGCCAAGCCCAACCCTCCCACCCATAAGGCTAGCCAAGCCCAACCCTCCCACCCATAAGGCTAGCCAAGCCCAACCCTCCCACGCATGCGGCTAGCCAAGCCCAACCTAACCTCCGGCCACTGATTGACAGGTGTCTTCCTACTTCTGTGTATACGGGTGAGTGTGGCAAGCTCCCCGATTGGTTGGGTGTAACCAGAGCTCATGAATATTGAGAACTACTTCTCTATGCGTGGCTGCTGCTGATAAAATGTACATTTTTCTCGAACTACTGCACAGTTATAAACAACGGGCACCACTGTGATCAACGTGCCATATTCAGAGACCCATAACTTCTATTTTTTTTTTTTCAGTGAAGCTCTGTGAGGGTTTGTTTTTTGCAGGGCAACCTGAAGTTTTATTGGTGCCATTTTGGGGTACATATAATTTTTTATTGAATTTTTTAAACGAAAGTGGTGCCCTGAAAGAATTAGCAAATAATTGCCCTTACAAGAAGGCACGACACTTGCACGACTCCCTGCGATCTAATCAAAGGGAACCGTACGGAACCCCCGAACATTGTTTGGGAGATTTAAATGCCGCAGTTAAAATTGTCAGCAGCATTTAAAGGGTTAGCAGTCCCGATGAGCCGCGCAGCTCGTCGGAGCTGTCACCCGTGGGTGTCGGCTGTAATAAACAGCCAATGCCCGCAATGTATGAAGGGAGATGGCAGCGCGATCCCCCTCCATATACTCCTGCAGCGACTGGCCTTAAAAACACTATAGGGCGGTCACTAAGGGGTTAAATAAATAGTATATAAAACGTAACTTTTTTTATTAATTCTAGAAGGATAAAAATCCCGGGCATAAATAAATACAAACAAAGACTCTAGCACAACAACCCACCACCAAGGTCCCATCTGGTCGGACTGTCATTTATGTGTCTGATCTAGACATACTCCTTACCTAGAGTGTGTATTAATGTTCATTTCCGGTCTATCAGTATTTCACCCACTAGACAGTTTGATTAGTGTACACACTCGTGGGGCGAACACCGTCCTGGAAGTACCTACCTAAAATGCTCCCCACTAGACAGGGGCTTCAGAACAGGCGGTGGTTTTCTGATACTCTTCTATTCAATATAGAGATGTGGTCCTATGATGGTTTTCTGCACTTATATTTCTGCACACACTGTAGTTGGATGGATATTTCCCAAAGGAATACGTTAGGACTGCAGTGAAACATACGGGGACGTCCGTGCCATACTTTCTAAGGGGAATATTGATCTTTTCCACTTAGTTCTCTGGATCAATCATTTGTCTACTTCTATAGATTTTGCTGCCTCCATACAGTGGGCGGCTATCCCCCATGTACTCTACGTCCGTGCACTTATTATCTCGCCTAGTTCTGGTGTGATTGTATACTGGGTTGTTCATCAAATGCCACAGCAGTATAGTGGTCTATCTAACTGGGTTTATGATCAGGATTTCATAAAATATTTTTTTTTACTCCTTTCTGTTGCTTAAATCAACTCCTCAGGAACCAATTTTTGGAAAAACCCAAAGAAGAGGGACTCCTTTTTTTTTTTTTAATGGTGTCGCTCTTATTAGACACCTATACATAGAAGATGAGGTATGTAATAGTGAGGACACACATGTTAGATAAATGTGACAGCCCTCTATTACTGAAAAGATCCAGCAAGGTTGACCCAGTTAACCTGAAGTCTAATATTTGGCCCAGGTATCTAACAAATATTCCTCAGCCTTAACTCATCTTTGTTTTCCTATACTAATGTTCAATCGATATTCTTCGCTTTCTGATAGATGACCTAAGTTAATGCTCACACTTGTAGTACAAGTCTAAAAATAAAAGAAAAAACAACAAAGGAGTTTGGCAGAGCCTCCAGCCTGGATGGTAGGCAGGAGACCATTAACCAGTCTCACCAACACTGTGTGAATTTATAGCCCAGGCTGGTCGCCTCCCTCTTGGGGCAGGTCCTTAAGCTACCAATCGTATTGGTGCACGTTATTAGATCCACCCCTGGTATGTCATGTAGATCAATAACAGAGCCACAGCTTCTGTAATATTAGTGTCCCAATGGGTTAAAGGTACCAGTAGAGGTCGCCTGCAGAGAGCGACCTCTACCGATAGCTTCATTGCATTGGGACACTAATATTAAAGAAGCTGTGGTCTCCTGTCTACCATCCAGAAATACTGATAGACCTGAAATTGAAGTGAAAATTAATACACACTCTGTCTGGGTGTGAAGTATGTCTAGATCAGACGCAAAAATGACAGTCTGACCAGATGTGACCTTGGTGGTGGGTTGTGCCAGAGTCTTTGTTTTGTATTTATGTATGCCCGGGATTCCTTATCCTTCTAGAATTAATAAAAGTTGCGTTTTATGTACTATTTCTTACTGTTTAGTTCTTACTGTGGTGCACTAGAATTTATGAAATCCTTTGCTGTCATTTTCTAGTTTATGCTGAAGTAGAGACCAGGATTGAAGCATTGAGGGAATTGCTTTTGGAGAAACTTTTGGAAACTCCTTCCACATTGCATGACCAGAAGCGCTACATCAGGTAACCGTTGCCTACTAGCTCTGTATACTTTGTGTCTCCACCCATGCTTGTTGCTTCATACAAGGTGCTAGTGCCCGCTGTGGTTGGGGCCAAGGAAATGTGTTTAGCATTTTGTATAATAGTTTATGGTCTCAAAGGGCAGCTGCATTTTTTAAAATCATATTAGATCTTAATGAGGTTGTCCAGAAATCTAAAAACAGGCTATTTTTTCCCCCCAAAATAGGACACACGTGGGCACAAATGTTCTGGTATTGTAGTTGAGCCTCATTCACATCAGTGGTGAAGAGCTGCCATACTAGGCACAACCTGTGCACAGGAGTGGCACTTTTTCTGGAAGAAAGCAGCCATGCTTTTCTAATCTGGTATAACATGTGTTTCGAAATCTGTGTTGCTTATGTTACAACTCCATGCTACAGACTGTCAAAAAATGACCAATAGACTAGACTATTTATAGTACTGGACAAAATTATGTTAAAAGGTGGCGCCTCAGGTAAATGGCTGATCACCATGGGTCCCGCTCCTTGTAGCCATTTATACCGAGGTATAAAACTCAAATTGATAGAGGGAGTGTCCTAAGTTAGGGATCCTGCTCTGCCATTTATATGCCCAAGTAAGGCATATGAACAGAGTTTGTTTTCTTGGCATGGCCCCTTTATTTTCCCTATTGATTACCCCAAACTGCTCATTCTACAGAAAAAGGACGTTAACATTTTTATTAACTTCAGATTAACTAAGTTTATTCTATTTCAAACAGCTGTAGCTCCAGTTCTAACATGGCTACAGACACGATTCTTGACTTTAAAATGAGACCCAAATCAAGTCTGTAGGTTTGATAGAAACTGTACAGTTTTTTTGAAGTGGGAGCGGAAATACAGAATTTACAGCTGTCTTGTCAGTCTGTGTGCAGAGCAGTGGGGAAGGAGCAAGCAGAAGAGAAGAATCTGTGATTTTTCTTGTCTGTCCTTCTGTTCCAGAAGAGGGGGACATGGACTTTTCTTCATGTTATCACTCCTATCAATCAGAGAACTTATTTGCTCTGAAATGTCACATATGAGGGGCTTTTTTTCCCCAGGCAAGGAGAGAAAAGATGGGGACTCGCTCATTGAATCACTCCTCTACACCGTTTAACCTCACAGGTGTCGTGGTCCTTGTTGACTGCAGCATCTAATCTGTTTTACAGAAAAAAAGGGTTTTTTTCCCATTACACAATACTTAAATTATTGAAAAACAAAAAAATACTCATTACTAGTATTGCCACATTTATAACGACCCTTACTACAAAACATTACACTGTTCATCCAGCACAGTAAATTCCATTAAAAAATAGCTAAAATAGCCGTTTTCTGTTCACCTTATTTCTCCAAAACACGAATAAGAAGTTACCAAGAAGTTGTATGTACCTCACAATGAGACCAATAAAAACTACAACTTGTCCCTCAAAAAAACAAGCCCTCATACAGCTCCGATGATGGAAAAATAAAAATGCTGTAATCTTGGAACGTGACATAAAAAAAAATCTTTGTCAAAAAATAGCGTTAACATTGTGCAAAAGTAGTAAAGCATAATAAAACCTAAATAAATGTGGTGTTGTAATCCTAAAGACCTGCAGAATACAGTTGGCTTAATATTTACGCCACATGGCGAACGCCGTCAGAATGAATCCAAATAACTAGGATGAAATTGCTTATTTTCATCGCCTCTAGCAGAAAAATAAATTAAGTTGTTGAATACATTATGTGTACCCCAAATAATTCCTATAAAAAGTAGACCTCGTCCGGAAAAATGAAAAATCTCATAGAGCTACACTGACAAAAAATAAAAAGCGTTATGAGACCTAGAACACAGAGGGGGAACATATCTAGTGATTCTTAAAGGGGTTATACCAGGATCACAAGTTATTCTCTACCCACAGGATAGGGGATAACTTGCTGATTGGTGGAGGAATTGCCGCTTAGATCCCCAACAATCTCATGAACAGGGGTCCCATGTTCCCATCTGCCTGTTACTGTGGGGTTGCTTCACCCCCGCAGTGCCCTCAGAATGAAAGGAGCACTAGCCAAGCATGCACAGCCGCCGCTTCATAATTTCAATAGTACTGACAGAAATACCTGAACACTTGCCGCTCGCCTAATGCCACTGTTTTTCTCTGGAAATAAGACCCTGTCTTATATTCATTTTTGCGCAAAAAGAGGCACTAGGTCTTCTTTTCAGGGGGTCTTATACTTACCTAGCAGGCTCGGTCTGGGTCCCTCCTGCTGCTCTCCAGATCTCCAGCAGACTTCCTGCAGTCCTCGGCAGCCCACAGAAGATCGCTTACTGGTTACAGGATTCCTAAATGCCGCCTCCAGGAAGCGATGGTTGTGATTTGTTCTTGAATGCTGCTCAGCCAATCAATGCAGTGCTCGATGATCCAATCACCGCGTTGGAGGGGCAGCATTCGTGAACTTTCTGAGCCGCGATATTGATTGGCAAATTAATAAATCCCGCCTTCACAACGCGATGGTTGTGATTGGTTCTCGAGTGCTGCTCAGCCAATCACAGCCATCACATTGGTTCATCGAGTGCTGCATTAAGAAGCAATCACTGACATCACGTTGTGGCGGAGGGATTTAACCAGGAAGTGTTTTTCTGTGGGCGGCCGAGGACTGCAGCAAGTGCGCTGGAGCTCCAGAGAGCAGCGATAGGACCTGGATGGAGCCTGCTATGAATTTTTTTTTTTTATGTAATGCAGCTAGGGCTTATTTTCAGGGGTAGGTCTTATTTTTGGGGAAACAGGCTAGTAGTCCCATTGAAAGTGAATGGAAAGGCAGCAAGCTCCATACAGTCTCCTCCTCGCTGTAGGGTGCAGCAAGCCTGGAGTGAGGATGGGGGACATGGGATCGGTGGGGGGTCTCGGTGGTGCGTAGATAATGGGAGCCTCCTGTGGGTAGAGGAGATAACTTATAATACTGCTACAACCCCTATCAAGGTTAAAACTACATCACTAAGAGGTTAACAATGAATTTAAGTTGACTGAGTAAGGCCCCCTGTTCACGGGTGTTGCGGTATTCCGCGGCAGATCTCCACCGTGGGAGCTGCCGCCCGGAAGCAGGAGCCGGCAGACTGTTTTCCGCCTGTCAGCCTATCTGACAGATGGGCAATTCGCAGCATGCTGAGAATCGCAACGCTATGGAAAGCTTCAGCCTGCGTGATTCGCCGGCCATTTACCGCCGGCGACTTCACGGTCGTGGATAGGGGGCCTTATTTTCCAAATATGTTTATTTACATGAGACAAAATTTGTAATCTGCAATGTAAAAAGTGACATTTCCAGGAGGGCTGCTCCAGTTTTAATGTGACTGTTAGGGGTTAATAACACGTTAAGGAATCTGTGTCTAAGCAGTTCTTTATCATTTGCCAAACTGTACATTAATGTTGTAATCACTTGTTATATTTTGAAAAATAAGTGACAAACGGGAGCGGCGAGAGCGTCCGTGTGCGCAGTAATCGATTTACAGCCGGCCACAAAGTTCTGTGGATTCAGTACTTAAATACCTCAAACTGTAGCACCACCAAAGAGCGAGCAGAATAAAGCCTGCGGCGCGGCGCTCATCTCTCCGGAGCCTTGTTGTTCTAGTCAGCTGCTGATCTTTGACCCCTAATTCTTCTCTTGCAGATATCTTTCCGAACTCCACGCTCCGGGTGACCCGGCTTGGCAGTGCATCGGAGCTCAGCACAAATGGATCCTGCAGCTCATGCACAGCTGTAAGGACGGCTACGTGAAGGAACTGAAAGGCAAGCATGGCTGTGATAATATAGAAGCGCTCATTAACCCATCGTATGTTCCCGGTAAACCACATACTGACATGATACTAGTGGGAAAGTTCTTACACTTCTTTCATTGCGTCTCTTCGTCTTCTCCAGGCTGGTGTTCATGCCATAGCTGGAGATGGCGTGTTCTTTACCGCGTATACTGTAACGGACCGTGTTAAGATTATACAGTAGTCCACTTTCGGGAGTTTAAATGGAATCTACGCCGGGTTATTTTCCAAATGTAGCACCTTAAAGGGGTGGTCTCGCGAAACCAAGTGGGGTTATACACTTCTGTATGGCCATATTAATGCACTTTGTAATATACATCGTGCATTAAATATGAGCCATACAGAAGTTATTCACTTACCTGCTCCGTTGCTAGCGTCCTCGTCTCCATGGTTCCGTCTAAATTCGCCGGCAGCTTGCTTTTTTAGACGCGCTTGCGCAGTCCGGTCTTCTCCTCTCAGCACGAGCCGCTTCAGTGTGCTCCCCGCTACAGCTCTTCTGCTGTCACTGCTCGGGAGCGCGCTGGAGCGGCCATTCTGTACCTTCCTCTGTTAGAGGAAGGTGCAGAGCTGCCGAGCTGTCCGGAGAAGCCGCCCAGCTGTCCCGCCGTCCAGCTGTCCTGGTAAGTGATGGGCCGGGGGGGGGGGCTGCCGCTGCGCCGGAGAGGGGCTGTCGCTGCGCCGGGGGGGCTGCCGCTGTGATGGGGGAACTAGCGCTAGGCCGGGGGGGGCTGTCGCTGCGCCGGGGGGGCTGCCGCTGTGATGGGGGAACTAGCGCTAGGCCGGGGGGGGCTGTCGCTGCGCCGGGGGGGCTGCCGCTGTGATGGGGGGGGGGGGGGCTGCGCCGGTTACCTTCTGCCTGGCGGTGGGTGACTGGTCGGCGGCTGCGGGGCGTCCGGTCGGCGGCTGCTTGGCGTCCGGTTGCCATGGAGACACAGCTGGCAGCGTCTCGGGAGCGCGCACGTCGGGCTGCAGCGAGCGACGGGGAAAGAGCCGGCGGCCATCTTGGGGAAACTTTTATAAGTTGCTGAAACGCTGGAACGGTAAGTAGAAACCAGCTAGGAAAGTAATTTACAGGGGTAATTAGTAATGTATGTTTAATTAGGGGGACTGGGCAAAAAAAAAAAATCACTGCTTCCTCGAGACATCTCCTTTAAGGAAAGTAACATCTAATGTCTTACTATGACATCTGTGTGAAATGCTGATGGGAAGGAAACAGTGCTTTCTTCAAGGGGTATCTCAATAATCAATGTTCATTGTGTCTAATCGGCGACTCTGTTTTACTTATGTCTGCAGCCATGCATTTTGGATCGAGGAAGCAAATTGATATCTTCCTTTTTTAACTTCACAGTCTGCAGCTTGTTAAAGGGTTTTTTCAGAGAGAATAATAATGATGACATATCCTCAGGACCCTGTCCGATCAGCCGATTGTGCGCCCGCTGACTGCTCCGCAATTACACAGAGGTCGGAGCAGAAGCAGCGGAAGTCTCTGCTCTGACCTCTGTGTAGTCGCTGGCGCTTTTAACTGCAGACACGGCTTCCATTGATTTCAGTGAGAGCTGCACTTGCAGTTACAAGTGCCGACCACTTCAGAGGATGGAGCAAAGACCTCCGCTGCTTCAGCTCCGACCCCTGTGTAATTGCAGCACTGTTAGCGGGGGCACAATCAGCTAATCGGACAGAGTCCCAAGGGACGGACCCCAGCCGATCAACTATTGGTGACTTATCCTGAGGATAGGTCATCCATAGTATTCTCCCTGGAAAACCCCTTTAAGGAGACCAGCCACCACCCAGACACTCTCTGCAATTTTTCTCAATAGGATGGCTTCTGGGCATGCTCAGTAACTCAGAAGATCTCCTCTGTTTATAGAGCTTATCAGGGTTGTCAGTGTGTCGGCTCTAAGGGCCCTTTTACCTGGGACAACTGTTGGGCGCAGAAGTGCCCGATGGCCATCCCAGCAGTAATCGCTTCTGCACTTTTATACAGAAACAAGGATTGCCGGTGAATAGAAATGGAGCAAGGTGAAGATTGTTCCGCCTGCCTCCATTCTCAGTAAACAGGTAGTCCTTCATAGATGAACATCTGCCTGTTTACAACACCAACCTTCGTTTGAATTTTAAATTCTCGCTATCAAGTGAGAATCTGAATGATAATTGTAAAAGGGCCATAAGTGTGTATTATCTCTATGTAAATTACAGAGATCACAGTCCAGACTGTAGGGCTTACACCCTTCTTCATTTCTGCGCATGCGAGTTGGGCAAGACAAATGTAGCAAGTGAAGGCAAACTGGAACAGGTGGGGAAAGGAGTTAGGGCTCTTTTACACGCTACGCTTATCGCTTAAACAACCGCACGACTGAACAAACAAAGCCTTTGAATATGATAACATGTGCAGATAATGGCTTTAATCTAGTGCATTTTACTCCACAAGTTGTTTGCTCAGCTGAGCATTTCTTATGTGATGGTTATCGCATAAACACACGCCCTGTTGAGCAAACATATGGCTAGCAGATTCTATTATTCTCCTCCTGGCAGGGCAAACAGTGCACTCATTATGTATGCAAATCAAACACAATGAGTACACTGTTAAGAAAGTCTTTTGAATAGCCGTGGGATGGTTTTTATGTAGCCTATCACCGAGGGAATCACTAAAATATAACTTTTTATTAGGTAAAGATAAAAAAAAATGTATAAAAGGCGTGGACTCTTATTCCAGTTACACTCCTACTGGACAAGTAGATATTCTAACAGTAGTAAGTCCATATAAGTATATACCAGATGATGCGCTAAGTTCTAACTCCACAACCACAATGACCCAATCTATATTGTGGGTGCATGGGTCGAGATATATATTATGGTTGTGTACAGCTCCACATGTATAAATGGCCACAAGGGCTAACAAAGCACAATGTAGGTTATATTCTTTGTATTTATACGTTGGAGCCGATAAATGGGTAAAGGCCAGAATAATAAATGTAACCCCCGTCTGGCAGAGTATTGAGGCATATATTAATGCCCAGGAAATATAGCATCAATCAGGTATATACTTTGTGGTATATCCCCTATTATGGTGGATTACACCCTGATGTGATAACCAGCTATAGTAAACACGGTCACTAATTTCATCTATATAGTGACTCGCTTGACTGACGTCATTTAGCGTGTTTATCTAGTTTATATAAAAGCTGGCAAATAGACTGCAGCGCTGAGTGGTCTGTAACTAGGAGTTAAATGGTGCAAGGACATATTACAGCACCAAACGTTCCTTTTATTTTACCACATTCCCATTAGGGACAGACACAGCGGAGAGTCTTAGACCAGGGTCATTATCTCATAAGACCCTGTCACATGGACTAAACACTGCTGAGTGCAGCTAATAAAAACAGCTGATCACTGCTTCACTAGAGATGAATGCCGCTGTTTGTGAGATTTTATAATCACCAGCAGCTACAAGCAGCTGAACTGAAGAGGGTTCAATAAGATATATAATGAACCCTCTTTGTCAGTAACTGCTGCATTCACTATCACCATTTAAGCATAGATAGCCCGATATACAATGATGTGGACATCTGTGGCATGTCAAACACAACAATAAGGCTATCTTAGGCTGGCTAACACCATCTACGCGTTTCCGCGGTCCTTAATGCAGTGACCGCATCATCAGGATGGTGAGTCTAGGTTATAGAACCGAACAGCCTGAACGGCTGTGTGAAAATGAGCAGCAATGGTATGTTGCCCAGAGCAGAGGCTTTTTAAAGTACAAGCCACGCCTCCCAGCAGGGGGGCTCGTCCCCAGTGCTCCAATGAGCATCAACCAACACTAAACTGTGCCTCAGCGAAAACCCGTGATGGAACGGGATTCCCGCACATGTGCAGTAGCCCCGACGGGTCCGGGACGCCAACCACTGCCAACCTTAGGAGGTATAGCAGAGTCGGCGCCCGGCACCCCGGAACAGCTGAGGCACAGTTTAGTGTTGGTTGATGCTCATTGGAGCACTGGGGACGAGCCCCCCTGCTGGGAGGCGTGGCTTGTACTTTAAAAAGCCTCTGCTCTGGGCAACATACCATTGCTGCTCATTTTCACACAGCCGTTCAGGCTGTTCGGTTCTATAACCTAGACTCACCATCCTGATGATGCGGTCACTGCATTAAGGACCGCGGAAACGCGTAGATGGTGTTAGCCAGCCTAAGATAGCCTTATTGTTGTGTTTGACATGCCACAGATGTCCACATCATTGTATATCGGGCTATCTATGCTTAAATGGTGATAGTGAATGCAGCAGTTACTGACAAACAGGGTTCATTATATATCTTATTGAACCCTCTTCAGTTCAGCTGCTCGTAGCTGCTGGTGATTATAAAATCTCACAAACAGCAGCATTCATCTCTAGTGAAGCAGTGATCAGCTGTTTTTATTAGCTGCACTCAGCAGTGTTTAGTCCATGTGACAGGGTCTTATGAGATAATGACCCTGGTCTAAGACTCTCCGCTGTGTCTGTCCCTAATGGGAATGTGGTAAAATAAATGGAACGTTTGGTGCTGTAATATGTCCTTGCACCATTTAACTCCTAGTTACAGACCACTCAGCGCTGCAGTCTATTTGCCAGCTTTTATATAAACTAGATAAACACGCTAAATGACGTCAGTCAAGCGAGTCACTATATAGATGAAATTAGTGACCGTGTTTACTATAGCTGGTTATCGCATCAGGGTATAATCCACCATAATAGGGGATATACCACAAAGTATATACCTGATTGATGCTATATTTCCTGGGCATTAATATATGCCTCAATACTCTGCCAGACGGGGGTTACATTTATTATTCTGGCCTTTACCCATTTATCGGCTCCAACGTATAAATATAAATATAACCTACATTGTGCTTTGTTAGCCCTTGTGGCCATTTATACACGTGGAGCTGTACACAACCATAATATATATCTCGACCCATGCACCCACAATATAGATTGGGTCATTGTGGTTGTGGAGTTAGAACTTAGCGCATCATCTGGTATATACTTATATGGACTTACTACTGTTAGAATATCTACTTGTCCAGTAGGAGTGTAACTGGAATAAGAGTCCACGCCTTTTATACATTTTTATTTTTATCTTTACCTAATAAGAGTTATATTTTAGTGATTCCCTCGGTGATAGGCTTGTTGACACACAGGGTTTTCCTTTCTGTCACGGTGACAAATACTGATTTAAAAATGGCAGGCTTCCTTTCCGGAAGCATTAATACAGCCTCCTGGCTCATGGAGGCAAAAACGGTGTTCTCAGATAAAGTATTAGACACACGCTCACAAGTTACATCCCTTAATCAGGCCTTCAAAAATATAACTAAAGCGTATAAAGACTTTGTAAAAACATGGTGGGAAGTGCAGGCACTTACTAATTACCTAGAAAATAAAATTGTACCTCGTGGTCTCAGAAGTCACATATTACCACCCCTCAAGCTTAGAAGTGTTGAATTCATGAGCAAGTGGGAAAGAGAGTCGACAGAAAATTCCCTGAGACTCATGAATTTGTTGTTAGAAGAGGAAAAGATCAACTTGGAAAAATCAAGTAGGAATTTGGAGGACCTAATAAAAGAAGGGAAAAGATTTTCAGCAGAAGCAGACTATGAAAAGAGAGAAAATTCTCTGAAGTTAACTATTGAAAGGTACACAGGTTACCTAAAGGAACGTAAACACCACCAGTACCAACGGGATTTACGTGACTTTACGGAAAACCGTGCTTATGAAGTTAGACCCCAAACAGAAACTGAGATGAGTTCATCTGAAAGTGAACACTCTAGCAATGAACACTCTAGGAGGGGAGGCTATATGAACAAAAGGAGAGGTAGAGGTGCCTATAAAGGGAAAAACAAAGGCAGAGGTAGAGGTAATATGGGTGAGGGTCATTTTTTAGGGCAACCCATCACCCACTACATGACGAGGAACCGGACCATGACCGAGACCTCTCAATTTCAACCAGGACATTCCCAACCATAGAAACACCGAGTAGATCCAATGTCGCCTCAACATCTGTTAGTGAGGATGAATTACAGATTATTAACCTGTCTTCAAGAACGTTGACAGCGCAGGAAGAATCAGTCATCAAAAAAGGACTTTCGTTTGTCCCCACCAATAAGTTCAATTCCTTCGAATGGACAAAAGACATTGCCCTTTTTCTGCGCAAATTGCGCTGGAGGAAGCATCATGCCATTCTGGATAGGAAAAAATGTACTGAGTTAGGGGTGGATATCAAAGATCTTGATGCTATAAAAGTATTGGAATCACTGGAGCAGGAGTCCATGCGTGATCCTAGTAAAGGCCCATTTACCAATCTGAAATCCAAAAATACCAGCCTGCCCCCCTCCGGTGATTCCCCGTACATTGATATCTTTGAATCCATGGTTACTGATGATTTGGATAAATTGTCAAGAGAGAAGAAATATAAACATCAAAACCTTACTTCAGCCGAAAAGGCAGCCTTGGCGGCGATCGAGAGAGACGAAAATACCATCATTAAGCCCTCCGATAAGGGGGGCAATATCGTCTTGATGAACCGAGACACCTACAGAGATATGTGTCTCAGGATCCTCTCGGATAGAAATAACTACGAAGTACTTGCATCAGATCCAACAGATAATATCCTGGCTGAATTGAAATATATTCTCACACAAGCGAAGGATGATGAGTTAATTGATCTGAGAGAATTTCAGTTTCTCTACCCCCTAACGCCTCAAATAGCGACATTTTACGGACTACCGAAGGCCCATAAAGGACTAAGCCCTCTCAAAGGTCGACCCATAGTTGCTGGTAATGATAGTCTCACTCAGGGAATAAGTACATACCTTGACATCTTATTAAGACCTTTTGTTGAAGCCCTCCCTGCGTACGTAAAGGACACTACTGATGTCCTTAAACGGCTAGAGGGGATCACGGTGGCCCCCAACACCATGCTAGCTTGTTTAGACGTAGAGGCTCTATATAGTTCCATCCCACATGGGGGGGGGGACTAAAGCTATAGAGTTCTACCTCAATCAGAGAGGTACGCACCTTAAAAAACATAACATCTTCTCCAATTGTTGTCCTTTGTTCTCAATAAAAACTACTTCCTTTTTGAAGGGAAGTACTTCCACCAGCTCAGGGGCGCAGCTATGGGGAGCCCATGTGCCCCCAGTTATGCTAATCTGTACCTGGGCTGGTGGGAGGAAACCATCGTTTTTGGTGAGACTAATGAGAGATGGACCACCCACGTTGATATGTGGGTGCGTTTCATTGATGACATCCTCATTTTGTGGACAGGGGAAGTGGAGGACTTTCACAAGTTCGTGGACCAACTAAACAGAAACGATCTTGGATTATTTTTAACATCAGATATTGATATCCATAAGATTACATTCTTGGATCTTCTGATAACAAAAACGGACAGTGGATCCTTGGAAACATCAATATATCGGAAAGAAACGGCCACAAATACTCTCCTCCACTGGGATAGCCACCACCCTCTACCCCTGAAGTGTGGGATCCCTAAAGGACAGTTCATCCAGGCCCGCCGAAATTGTTCGGTTGAAGGCGATTTTTCAGAAAAATCGCAAGAAATGAGTCGTAGATTCAGTAACAGAGGCTACCCAACAGCAGTGGTGGAGAGAGCAAACACCTATGCAAAAAATTCTAACAGAGATCAATTTCTGCAAACTCGTAAAAGAGATGACAAGAACAATAAGATGCGTATAATTGGTACATTTGATGACCAATCAAAAGAAGTGAGACATATCATCAGTAAATATTGGCATATTCTTTTGAAGGACATGGACCTGGTGTCACATCTCCCGGTCAATCCCCAAATCACGTATAGACGCGGACGTAACCTGAGAGACCGATTGGTCCACAGCCTACTTCCACCCAAGTTGTCAACCAAGACATGGCTAGGATCGGACTTACCAAAGGGCACTTTCAGATGTGCGGGCTGTAAGGCATGTGGCTTTATTGCTCGAGGTAATACCTTCACATGTTCCACTACAAGAGAGGTGTTCCACATAAGGGACTTTATAAACTGCCGCTCCAGCGGCGTTGTCTATAAAGCCACATGCCCGTGCCCGTTGGACTATGTTGGGAAAACGATCCGCCAATTTAGGCGACGTATCCTGGAACATGTTGGCAATGTGAACCGTGGAGAACATACCAACATAGCGACACACATACGTGATATGCATGACAATGATCCTACATGCATTAAATTCCAAGGGATTGAGATTATTAGGGAGAATGGGAGGAGAGGTAATCGAGACAGGTTACTAACACAAAAGGAGACACGGTGGATTCACCGCCTGCAATGTTGTAGCCCCAAGGGACTAAATGACTGTCTCTCTTATGCATCGTTTATATAATACAGGATCAACATCATAGGTGATGATTGATGCAACAATATACCATGTACAGTATTTATTACATTTAAATACGCGTCCGCTGTACTACACCATTTCTGGTGCGGACACACCATGCATAGACTATATAAACTTGGCTGTATATGCGAGTAAGTGTATATAGGACATTTATGCTTGACATCTTGGAGCACTATCATGGAATGTTTATTGTTTGCATATTATTGTTTGCATTATACTATATGTTGCAAAATAATGGTAGTCACCTGTCGTTACTGTTATTTTTATTTTTACTGTCATTTAAACTATGTATATATACCCCTTCTCTCTATATACATACAGTGTTCCCAATAACCGGGTTCGGTCTATCTAATAATATTATACAGAAGCACTTGGGTATTCTGTCCATGCGTCCTTTTGGGCCATGATACTGAAGGATTAACATACTGAGCATTAAATTCCATCTGGGCACCGTTGTATACTAATGCAGCAAAAAAGGCTTCTTTATCCTCAGCAGCACTTATCTCTGCCGCGCGCAGCGGTTCCGGGGTGCCGGGCGCCGACTCTGCTATACCTCCTAAGGTTGGCAGTGGTTGGCGTCCCGGACCCGTCGGGGCTACTGCACATGTGCGGGAATCCCGTTCCATCACGGGTTTTCGCTGAGGCACAGTTTAGTGTTGGTTGATGCTCATTGGAGCACTGGGGACGAGCCCCCCTGCTGGGAGGCGTGGCTTGTACTTTAAAAAGCCTCTGCTCTGGGCAACATACCATTGCTGCTCATTTTCACACAGCCGTTCAGGCTGTTCGGTTCTATAACCTAGACTCACCATCCTGATGATGCGGTCACTGCATTAAGGACCGCGGAAACGCGTAGATGGTGTTAGCCAGCCTAAGATAGCCTTATTGTTGTGTTTGACATGCCACAGATGTCCACATCATTGTATATCGGGCTATCTATGCTTAAATGGTGACAGTGAATGCAGCAGTTACTGACAAAGAGGGTTCATTATATATCTTATTGAACCCTCTTCAGTTTAGCTGCTCGTAGCTGCTAGTGATTATAAAATCTCACAAACAGCGGCATTCATCTCTAGTGAAGCAGTGATCAGCTGTTTTTATTAGCTGCACTCAGCAGTGTTCAGTCCATGTGACAGGGTCTTATGAGTTAATGACCCTGGTCTAAGACTCTCCGCTGTGTCTGTCCCTAATGGGAATGTGGTAAAATAAAAGGAACGTTTGGTGCTGTAATATGTCCTTGCACCATTTAACTCCTAGTTACAGACCACTCAGCGCTGCAGTCTATTTGCCAGCTTTTATATAAACTAGATAAACACGCTAAATGACGTCAGTCAAGCGAGTCACTATATAGATGAAATTAGTGACCGTGTTTACTATAGCTGGTTATCGCATCAGGGTATAATCCACCATAATAGGGGATATACCACAAAGTATATACCTGATTGATGCTATATTTCCTGGGCATTAATATATGCCTCAATACTCTGCCAGACGGGGGTTACATTTATTATTCTGGCCTTTACCCATTTATCGGCTCCAACGTATAAATACAAAGAATATAACCTACATTGTGCTTTGTTAGCCCTTGTGGCCATTTATACACGTGGAGCTGTACACAACCATAATATATATCTCGACCCATGCACCAACAATATAGATGGGGTCATTGTGGTTGTGGAGTTAGAACTTAGCGCATCATCTGGTATATACTTATATGGACTTACTACTGTTAGAATATCTACTTGTCCAGTAGGAGTGTAACTGGAATAAGAGTCCACGCCTTTTAGACATTTTTATTTTTATCTTTACCTAATAAGAGTTATATTTTAGTGATTCCCTCGGTGATAGGCTTGTTGACACACAGGGTTTTCCTTTCTGTCACGGTGACAAATAATGGTTTTTATGTAGGCTAACAAAAAGCTCTAAATGACAATTGAACCAATAGTGCACGACTGTCTGCGGTTACATGTAACGATTATCGCTTACTTTCGGCAGTTTGAACGAATTTTGAACAACAATTGTTGCATGTAAAAGGGCCTTTACTGAGTGGCATGGAGGACTAAAGGAAGGGGTAATTGGTGAAGGAATAAGGCAACAACTAACATAGTTGGATTAACCATGCAGGGAGTTTTTATGGGACAATGCTATGTCTGCAGCTTATACAAGGATAGTAGGAGTTTGCAATCAGGAGGCTGTCAATCAGGAGGTAACGGCCCGCCCAGGAAAAACAAGGCAGTATCAAGCTACACAGGGAGTTAAACTGGTAGATGGGAACACCCCTTTAAATTTTGCACAGTGCTATACTGTTTCAGGTTTACCCACCATTGTGAATTATGGCATATTGTACCAACCCGCTCCATTGGCTTTTACTCTGCCTAACACTGTTCTGAGCAGTATTAAGGAGTTATAGGATGAGTCAAGCCAGCCACATGTGGATCCTTCTATTGCTGCCATAGACTTTAATAGAGAGCTGCTTGAAAGTACAGCCGCTGCTCTATTAATTTCAATTGGCTAAAACAGCTGATTTGAATTGGTACATGAGGATACCCTCAAATTCCCAATAGGTAAGGCTTGCAGAGAACCTCGATCCCTGCTCTTAACCTCTTACATTCCGGGATCAATGTACCGTACATTGTGGCATGTAAAGGGTTCACAGAGGGAGTACGTGCCTTCTGTGATGTCATCTGCACTTCGTGATGTAATCGCGTTAAACTTGTGATTTGGCCTGTCATGGCCTATGAGGGCAATTGTGAGTGATAATGCATTGCAGTACAGAGTTACTGCATTGCATTATCATAGTGATCAGAGCTTTTATGGTTCAAATCCCTATAGGGATATAAAAAAAGTATTAAAAAAACGAAATCCCGTTTTGAGCACTTTTCCCTGTTTGTATATTTTAAAAAAATGTTTTAAAAACTATATTTTTGGTATCCTCTTATCTGTAATGACCTGTAAAATAAACTGAACGCGCTATTTATCCTGAATGGCAAAAAAATGTAAAAAAAGAGGCAAAATGATTATTTTGTTCTTTTTGCCTCCCCCTAAAATTCATAAAAGTGATCATCATAAAATCCATGTGTACCCCAACATGGCACCAATGAAAACTGCATCTCGTCATGCGGAAAATAAGCCCTCACAAAGCTCTGTCCTAGAAAAAAAAAATTTAAAGTTGAGTGCAATGATGTAAAAAAAAAAAATCAAAAATGATTTCTATTGTGCAAAAGTGGAATAACCTTTAAAGCAAAAAAAATAAAAATGATTATATATATATATATATATATATATATATATATATATATATATATATATATATATATATATATATATATATATATATATATATATATATATATAATATATTTATATTGGAGGTGCAAATCCCCCAAAAAATCGGTACGGCCTTGTGGCCAAAGTAGGCCGTGTCCTTAAGGGGTTAAGAAACTCTCACACAATCCAGGCCCCCTTTCTGCCCTGCACTGTAGTAGTATGGTCCACCTGATCCGCCTTATTACTACATTACAGTGACACAGGCAGGGGACCTCTGGATTCAGATTACCAGCAGATTCTGGCTCCGAGTAGCCGCCAACTTGTCACTTCTGCTGCTGAGAACTGACTATTAACCCCTTAGAGGACCAGACAGCAAAAGCCTGCTGCCAGCTTATGCCGTAGGCAAGGCCTGATGTACTACGCGTCCATTGTCTACCAGCGACGTAAGCTATACATGATAAAGCTAAGAGGTTACTTATATCACATGGGGAATGTCAAACAAAAAGGCCCTACAGATAGGAGAAGGGAGAAATAAGTTCTGTCTCTCAATGCCGTAAGACCAAAGGATGCCGTAAATGAGTTAGAAAGGCCACTCCACATGATTGTTGGTACATGGTAGATGCGTGTTAGAAGGTCACCTTGGTGATGACTATTATCTGGGACCACTGCTGGTTTCTGGATGAACCTGCTCCATATAGAGCTTAAACCCCTGTGGTGAAGCCCAGACATTTCTATTTCTGGAAGACTCAGGCAACCGACCGTGGCTTTGACAGGTTTTTTCCAGGCCGGTAACCGTGTAGTCGCCTGTTCACATCCGTTTTTTTACTTTATCCAGAGCTTCCGTCGAGCTCTGCATCTGAACCCCTGAAAAACTGGAACCCCAGATAGATTCACGTCTATTGATTAAAAAAATAGGATGATGGTCGCATGCCAATTACCCCTCCAGACAAGAAATATTTAGGCGCAAACCAGATAAAAAAAATATATTATATATATATATATATATTAATACATGTGCACATGTCTGTGTTATTCGTTACCAGAAAGCAAAGTAATCAGAATAAATATTTAACATTAACCGATTTCATATTGTCATTTTACGTCCCGGTTCGGGATATGTAACGCTACAGGACGTAAACTTCCAGTCTTTGGATAGTCTGAGACTAGAAATGAGCCTGTGTCACCCCCAGCAGGAGTCGGTCCTGACTCATAGCCAGCCTCCTGCTGCAACAGCGGGTATTAATGAGAACATCGATTAAATGGTTCACAGAGGGGGTGCGTGGATGGCGACGGGTTGTCATGGCAACTGGATGCTAGATACTAATGTCCTGGCCTGCCATGGCCTATGATCACAATTTATGATTGAACCATAAAAACTATGATTGCTATGATAACATTATCCTACTGACCATAGTTCTTATGGTACATGACACCTACAGAGACATAAAAAAGTGTGAAAGAAAAAAAACCTTTTTTACATATTTTCACGTTTGCATAAAAAAAAAAATCCTACATATTTGGTATCCTTGTATCCGTAATGACCTGTACAATAAACTGAGCACACTATTCATGCACGGCAAAAACTGTTAAACCTCCCCTAAAGCAGAGGCAAACTGCTTATTTATATTCATCTTGCCTACCGAAAAATAAAATATAATAGTGATTTAATAAGCCGTATGTACCCCAAAAATGGTAGCAATAAAAAAAAAACTACAACCAGTCGCACAAAAAACAAGCCTTTGCAGAGCCGTGTACATGGAACGATGAAAAAAAGTTATGGGACCTTGAATGCAATGATGTAAATAATAAATTGTTCAAAAAAAGAACAAAAGTGGAAAAGCCTAGAAAGAACAAATAAGTTTGGTATTGTCTAAATCGTTCCAACCCACGGAAAATGATGTAACATGACATTTATGATGCCCTCCCAAAAATATTAATATAAGTAATAAGTTTACAATACATTATGTGTACCCAAAAATGGTATTAACCCTTTCCAATCCAATTTGTATCCTGGTCTTCCTAGGGGGCTTACTCTTTTTCTGCCATTATACAACGGCGCTATCTGCTGGCTAAAGCCAGTACTGCATGAGGTGACACGTTGGATAGGCTCCGACAGCAGAGAGGCTGGCAATATACAGTAAGAGAACCCCGACGGACGTCTTCCAACATCGGAGCTGTACAGCCTTAAATCATAATGTCTTCAGACGTCAGACAGTGGATTGGAAAGGGTTAATAAAAACTACAATTTGCCGCACAAATTGCAAGTCCTCATACAGCCGTGTCAGCGGGGAAAAAAAGTTATGGCTTCTGAAAAGTAGAGCTGAAAATCCCCCAATAAGTGTTACGTCTTTTGGGTCAAAATAAGCCGTGTCCTTAAGGGGTTAATTAATTAGAGAGTTCTGGCGTGTGGAGACCTTGATTACCCCTGAACTAACTCTTTGGTTGTGCTACTCTAACAGTAGCTGTAACTAGTTGGTCCAGTTGCTGAAGATCAGTCTTTCCGTTCCTGATGAAGAATTGTAGACCCCAAGCTTCTTTACAGCATTGCTGTAAAGGGAACCATACACGAACGTCCAGTGCTGTTAGGGCAGATGCGGGGAGTCGGGTGATGGATTACTCATACTTGCCCACTTCATTGTTCCCTCGCTGCCTGCCTGTAAAGTCTCTGTGCTGGGCAGAAGCCTGACTCTTTTCAGGTTCCATGCGTGTGTTCTCCCATAGACTTGTATAGAAGGGCACACGCATGGCACTTTGACTGGAGGCAGATTTTCCTGTGGCGCATGGACTTTACAGGCGGGAGCCAGGAAGCGAGCGAGTATAAAAAATACTTCCCCCGACCCCTTTTCGCCTCCCCTAACAGCACCATAACTTAGTCTGTGGTGCTTCAGGCAGGTGGCGGGTTCCCTTTAATTGTAGACACACATTGGAGGGCTTTCGTCTGTTTAAGCTGCTGCCACAGAATCGCGATGAACTTCAGAATTTTGAACAGGCCACTCCAAAATGTTAATTATTTTAATTTTTTTTTTTTTTTTTTTTAAGTGAATTGGCTTCTTTTTCCCCATAAACTGCCACCACTTCATCACTTTGTATCCTGCATGTGGGCCCCATTCTTAGATCAATTTTACTGATGAAGAAAAAGGCTCAAGGCTGCCTGTACATAGTGCCACCCAGCCACAGATGGCACCTGCCAGTTATAGCTAACTGCCTGGCCGCACCTATACTTGCCATTGCTTCCACTTACAGCCCAGCAATCAGCAGTACAATGCCGGCACTAGCTGCACCAGGAACAGGCAAACTACTATTTGGATATTTTCGTGCGCCCTGCATTTTGTGAGATGAATCCCCGGATCAGTAGCATTACGCCTACCCCAATTATGTGCCGGCCTACTCTGTACCAGCTAAGGAGGCAGCATTTAAAAAATCCATTTTCTATGAATAGTTTCTTGTAGGCCGACGTCACGCGAGCGTATACACGTATTTGTACGGTCCTGATCGTAATATTTTTGCAGAATGAGCTCTGCTTTTCTACGTGCCGATTTGCGTATTTTGCTGTACTTTCTGCCCCCACAGGTCGTGCTCATTGGCATGTAGCAAAAAAATAGGCATCAATTGGAAATGCCTAATTAGTCGGAGTTCCGGATGCGTACTTTATCCTGCGCAATTCTGCAGTGTTTCATGTATTTCGTAGTGTATTTTACGCACATTTGCACATCCCCTGTGACGTCTGCGGGGGCTATGGGCGCGCATATGCACCTGAAAATAGAGCATGCTGCATTTTTATGTTTTACGCTGCTCTAAAATGCGCAGAATAAATACGTGCGTCTGAATGAACTCAACGGGCTCTATTCTCTGCGTATTGGATGCGCAAATACACTGGTGTGACGCCGTGTGATATGGGGGCTCGGTGGTTAGCACTATTCCCCAACGGCACTGGGATCTTGGTTTGGAATGCAATCAAGGACAATATCTGCATGGGACTGCCGGTCACACACCAAAAACCTACTGATTGGATAACTGGATTCCTATGAGAAATGGCCCCAGTGTAAGCCCCATTGGGCAAAGTGACTGATGTGAATGGTAACCATCTGACCAGTACGGCAGAATATATAGTTTTTGAAGTTAAATACTAAATACCAATATTTTGAGAAAAAAAAACCCTAACAATGGGGTCTTTACCTGGGGTCCTGCTGTTGGCGTCTATTGTTCATCTTGCATTTAAACTTTACACTGTTTCCATTGAAGGCACCCAAGTAATGCACTGATGACAAGTAACACCTATGTATACATAACACAGGATCCACAGTTCACAGTATGTGATGGTCACAGCTCACCTCCTCCCCCTCCCTGCACAATGACCTCTTCACAGCTCACGTCTAGCACAGACTCCCATAGAGGTTGATTGGTTTCCTTCAGTCTATTGTGTGAATGGCCCTGCTCCCTATATGCTATTAACAGCAGCTCGGGCAATATGGCCGCCCCCATAATAATGTTCAGACCATAGAATAAAGAAACGCAATAAAATGAATTTAAAAAAAATGTATAATCTGAAAACAAAAAACATAAGAAAATGAATTTTTATCAATATCTGGTTTTAATTACGGTACTAAAAAATTATGCTTCCCCTTTAATTGCATATATTAAATTAGAATATGCGCATAATTTAATGAAAGCTTCTCACGTTTGCCTTGTGCAGATAGCAGTGACTCATCCCCTATCCCCTAGCACGATGCTTGTACTTTCATGGTAACTTCCAGGAGGTCACTGAAGAGAGTAGGACAACTTAACCTGCAGCCCAGCCAGTAAATCCCTGCCGGCAGCTCTTCTTGGCATCCGCTGCTGTGGAGCTCAGGAGGCAGACGCTTGGTTGTAGACACGGGCATGTCATTTACAAGAACATCTCTTATCTTTATCCTACTTTTATTGGACAGCCCGGTGATGGATAGCAGAGGACTAATCCCAGACAGTGCTGAAGTTGGCGCAGGAGCTGCAGTGAAGGAGCATGTCGAGTCTGTGTGTGTCCGCGGGCTGGGTGAGACTCCCCAAACTACAGAACAAACCTATGGTGGTCTGGGAAGGAGAACAAAGAGTGGGCGAGTTTAGAAACTGCTCTGTTCAAACAAATAAACTACAATCAAGATGATCGCTGCGAGCCTGGGCCGGAGTAGAGAGAGAAACCACTTCTAGTGTAATCATTTAAAGGGGAGTCTTGACGAGTTGATTAAAATGCGGATTCTGTTTCATTCGCGGGTTAGTGTTGTGTTCTGTAGACTGAACCAAATCTAAGATGTTTGAACTTGAATCTATAATTGTAGAAGGTAATGGATGTAAACGCTCCCCGCCGTTCTTGGTGAGGATGCCAGTGCGCTCCTGCCGTTCTTGGGGAGGATGCCAGTGCGCTCCTGCCGTTCTTGGGGAGGATGCCAGTGGTCGGACCAACACTTTTCCTGTGGAGGGCGGATACTTTACGTCTTGGGACAACCCCTTTAATACTTAATCGAAGACTCCGTAAAAGTCGTATTTCAGACCTCAGGAACTGAATACGGATGATCATACTCGGGATTAGTGAGGGTCCGAGGTAATGGACCCCACCCATCAAACTGTTCTGGCACATTTTAGCAATCCTTTGGATTTCTGCATTACTTTTCTAATCCACCTGCTGTGGCCCCATGTGTAATGCATTGTAATGCAATGTGGGGAAAAAATCACAGCATGTCCCATCTTTGGGCGTGCCCTCGCATCACCCATTGTTTTCAATGGGGCCAATGGCAGCTTTGCTAGTGTGATGGAAGGTTTCCCCTTCTGGGATTGCCGCAGATCGCAACTTCCCTGAAGTGATCTGAGGGGGTTTTGATACAAAAGCGCCTCACATGCACAGTGAAATTGCATTTTGGCAAGTGTGATATCGGGTCAAGGTTCATGGCCCAATATTGCACTCGTCTGTGTGAAATGCCCCTAACTGTTGTGCGCGGTTGATCAGGGACCGTGCACATTAGGATTTTACCATCCGTCGAATTTGTACATTTAAATGCAACAAATAGCTTAAAACTAGAGATGAGCGAGCATACTCGGTAAGGCGATATACTCAAGAGAACATCGCCTTTTTCGAGTACCTGCTGGCTCGTCCCTGAAGATTCGCGGGGGTCGGGGCAGCGATGGGGAGCGGGGAGGAGAGAGATCTCCCTCTCCCCCTCTCCCTCTCTCCCTCTCCCTCTCTCCCCTCTCCCCCGCTCTCTCTCCTCTCCCGCTCTCTCTCCGCTCTCTCTCCCGCTCTCTCTCCCTCTCCCGCTCTCTCTCCTCTCCCGCTCTCTCTCCCTCTCCGCTCTCTCTCCCTCTCTCTCTCCCTCTCCCGCTCTCTCTCCTCTCCCGCTCTCTCTCCCTCTCCCGCTCTCTCTCCTCTCCCGCTCTCTCTCCCTCTCCCGCTCTCTCCCTCTCCGCTCTCTCTCCGCTCTCTCTCCCTCTCCCGCTCTCTCTCCCTCTCCCGCTCTCTCTCCCTCTCCCGCTCGCTCTCTCTCCTCTCCGCTCTCTCTCCCTCTCCCGCTCTCTCTCCCTCTCCCGCTCTCCTCCTCTCCCGCTCTCTCCCTCTCCCTCTCCCTCTCCTCTCTCCTCTCCCTCTCTCTCTCCCTCTCCCGCTCTCTCTCCCTCTCCCGCTCTCTCTCCCTCTCCCGCTCTCTCTCCCTCTCCCGCTCTCTCTCCCTCTCCCGCTCTCTCTCCTCTCCGCTCTCTCTCCCTCTCCCGCTCTCTCTCCCTCTCCCGCTCTCTCTCCCTCTCTCCCGCTCTCTCTCCCTCTCCCGCTCTCTCTCCCTCTCCCGCTCTCTCTCCCTCTCCCGCTCTCTCTCCTCTCCCGCTCTCTCTCCTCTCCCGCTCTCCTCTCCGCTCTCCCTCTCCCGCTCTCCCTCTCCCGCTCCTCCCTCTCCCGCTCTCCTCTCCCTCTCCCGCTCTCTCTCCCTCTCCCCCTCTCCCTCCCGCTCCCTCTCTCCCTCTCCCCGCTCTCCCTCTCCCCTCTCCCGCTCTCTCTCCCTCTCCCGCTCTCTCTCCCTCTCCCGCTCTCTCTCCCTCTCCCGCTCTCTCTCCTCTCCCGCTCTCTCTCCCTCTCCCGCTCTCTCTCCCTCTCCCGCTCTCTCTCCCTCTCCCGCTCTCTCTCCCTCTCCCGCTCTCCCTCTCCCGCTCTCTCTCCCGCTCTCCGCTCTCCTCTCCCGCTCCTCCTCTCCCGCTCTCTCCCTCTCCCGCTCCCCCTCTCCGCTCTCTCTCCCTCTCCCGCTCTCCCCTCTCCCGCTCCCCCTCTCCCGCTCCCCTCTCCCTCTCCCTCTCCGCTCTCTCTCCCTCTCCCGCTCTCCTCTCCCTCTCCCGCTCTCTCTCCTCTCCCGCTCTCTCTCCTCTCCCGCTCTCTCTCCTCTCCCGCTCTCTCTCCCTCTCCCGCTCTCTCTCCCTCTCCCGCTCTCTCTCCCTCTCCCGCTCTCTCTCCCTCTCCCGCTCTCTCTCCCTCTCCCGCTCTCCTCTCCCTCTCCCGCTCTCCCTCCCTCTCCCGCTCCTCTCTCCCTCTCCCTCTCTCTCCCTCTCCCGCTCTCTCTCCCTCTCCCTCTCTCTCCCTCTCCCGCTCTCTCTCCCTCTCCCGCTCTCTCTCCTCTCTCCCTCTCTCCCTCTCCCGCTCTCTCCCTCTCCCTCTCTCTCTCCCTCTCGCTCCCTCTCTCCCTCTCCCGCTCTCTCTCCCTCTCTCCCTCTCCCCTCTCCCCTCTCCCTCTCCCCTCTCCCGCTCCCTCTCCGCTCCTCCTCTCTCCCTCCTCTCTCCCTCTCTCCCTCTCTCCCTCTCTCCCTCTCTCCCTCCCTCTCCCTCTCCTCTCCTCCTCTCTCCGCTCTCTCTCTCCTCTCTCTCTCCCCTCCTATCCCTCCTCTCCCTCTCTCCCTCTTCCCTCTCTCCTCCTTCTCTCTCCCTCTTCTCTCTCTGGCCTTCTCCCTCTCTCCCTCTCTCCCTCTCTCGCCTCCTTCTCTCTCCCTCCTCTCTCTCCTCCTTCTCGCTCCTCCTTCTCCCTCTCTCCTCTCTTCCCTCTCTCTCCCTCTCGTCCCTCCTTCTCTCTCCCTCCTTCTCTCA